>NC_051846.1:31406514-31507215 GCF_002237135.1 Teleopsis dalmanni
ATCTAACGATAGTGTTGGTATTGCTTTCAAAGTATCACTTTTAGGAGACAATTTTGTATGCGCTAAATATTTGTATATGTCAGTATATATCATAAACATAGAATTCTAATCAGTAGATTTTAATTAAGCTAAAAATAATTTTGTTCATTTCATTTTTATTATTGAATTTCTCTTAAGAGATGAAAAAATTTAAATTGATAAATTTTTTATTATTTTGGATTCATCAAATTTTGATATCATTATTTTAACTTCAAATATAATTAAAATTAAGACACTCATTTTTTCAAGTACATTCAAATGGCATTTAATTCATTTTATAAATATAGATTTTTTTAATTCTATGAATACGCTCAAATGAGTATTAGTAGACTCAGCGTCTTGCTACGGACACAACTAGTGGGTCTGCGAGTGGGTAAGTCCGTGAACGGGATTCAACTAATGGATTTGTAAATGGTGCACAATAACAATATAACAATGTCAACCCAGTAAATTTATAAGAAAGTTTTTTATATGCTTCTTTGATACAAAAATCCAGTATGTGTCCTGATAACCCAATGCAAAATTTGACTTAATGGGGCCAGATGAAATGGAAATCAAAAAAGTTTTTTATATACTTCTTTGATACTAAAATTCAGTATGACTCTTCATAAGTTATAAATATAAATTATAAATATTTTCGCTAAGGTTTTATTACTTAGTGATGTCAGAGGGTGCTGAGTCAGTTGCGTTAACTTATTGTAAAACTAAAAGCAACAGCATTTACAATATTTCTAAGTACTTTGTTTTGGAAACGCTGTATTATCATAAAATTGCTCTTACTGGTGCATCCCCATAACTGTATTACCGTAAGTCCATACAGGCTTTACAATTTGATTGTAAATCAGGAGTTTATTTTGTGTCGATAACAGTGAACGCCTACCGATTAACCATTATATCTGCTTATACTTTAGCTCAAGTTCTTTTTTTTCTTTTTCACATGCTATTTCCAACGTAGTTTAAATACTAAGTATTTTGCTGTATTCACATAGGGTATTTCCAGTCCATTTATATTTAATTTGCAGTGGGAGACTCTTTTATTTGTAAAGTCAACATGTACCGATTTTGTATTGTTAAGCTTGAATCGCCATTGTTTCGTCCGAGAACCGATTGAAATTAGAGCTGTACCATCAGCAAACATCGCAATTTTACAATTTTCTATTATTTGTATATCATTAGTAAACAAAAGAAAGAGTATAGGACCAAGGACGCTTCCCTGTAGGACACCCACTTTAATTGCTTTTAGGTTTGAGTAGCAGTCTTCTTGTTTAACTCGAAAATATCTATTTGTTATATAAGATTCTATAAGATCGCAATATTGTTCTGGAAATTGCATTCGTAATTTGCTTATAAGACCTTGACTCCACACCTTGTCAAATTGGATTTCAATTTATGATGTATGGAGAAAAATTCTGTTACATAAAATAGTTTGTGATAAACATTATACCTTTCAGGCCAATATATAGTTCTACAGTGGTCAAAAAACTGTTTCCTTTAAAAAAACGTTAATTCTGTATTGGAGGAGGTTTCACTGCTTGTGATAGAATTTTGCAATATATTAGAAAATTTGTTAGATTAATAGTTTCGATTAGTTAGATTATAAGGTTAGTTCTATTATAAAATAATATGCATTAGTCGTAGATGTTAACCCGCTCCGACCTCACGTTAACTCATTAATGACCGATAACTAACTATAGCCGTAATTTTTTCTTTCAGTTAACAAATTTATATTTATTTAGGCATAAATGTTATTAACTATAATTGATTTTGTTATAAAAGGAAGTTTCAAACTTTCCTACAATATAATGTACTCTATCAACAATTAATAATATGTATCTGCATTTGTACGATAAGATCACATTAAATAACCGGAAATAAAGTAAAATATAATGTTCTTCTTTACAAAATAGCGTAAGACAAATCAATGACAATGGCCGTCAAATTATAGGAATTGTTTTCCTACTCGTGATAATCTTAATGTGTGATCTCCAGCTATTCCCAAACTTTAAAAAAATGCCGTGCTCTAAAGATTGGGTTAGTCGAAGTAAATGTTAATTTTTAAAGAATCACAAATTGTCTTATAAGAACGTTGTTGAAATGTTATGGTGTTTTCGATTGGTAAATATGAATTCAATCTAGATTTTCTCTTGATCTGTTAAAGTCAAGAAAAAAAAATATCCCAGATTTACCAATCGAAAACGGCATTAGAAAATGTTGAAAAAGCATTGTTTATATTTGATTTGAAGTAAATTGCCACACTACTCTATGATATGCTATGAGATACTGCTAGCTTGCGCGACTAGGGCTGCCTTTTAGGTTTTGCACCTAACAATGAAAACACAGTGATTAATTAGTGAAAATAGTTTTATTCTTTTTCGAAGTATTTTCCATGGAGTATTTCGTTCTTGGACGACCTTCACAAAATTCGCCGGGGAGAGAATGACAATCACGCTTGAACTCATTAAATCAGCGTTTTACAATCGCTGAATGTGGTGTTTCATCAGTAAATATCGAACTAAGGTAGGCGATGCATTCTTTTCTGGTTAATACGCGTTGATAATTATATAAAATCATCGTACGAAAATGAAATTTTTGAAATTGCTTAACTAATAAGCAGCTTAAATCACATTGTTGCCAACACTAAAAATTCGTCTATTGTGAACGATTTTTGGAAGTACGTGCAAAATTTCAGTTATCTGTCAACGTTTGATTTCGTTAATTATTCGTATTATGTGTCGTCACTGTTTGTAACAAATACATTATTATTTCTCTTTATTATTTTACTGTTAAAATGCGTTTTTTTTTTGTAAAAAAAAATATTCTTATCAAGAATTGTAAAGCATTATTATTCATTATCGAAATTTCAACATTAAATTTTATTACGTGTTTTGCACATATAAGCCGAACAAAATCTCCATTTTCTTCAGAGTTGCCATCAACAGTAGTGCTTATTTGATGTGTTCTTTTGCGACATGCTTACAAAAGAAAAGGCCTAATATAGATGTATTTTTAAAAAAGTGCTGCTTATTTAAGCTAAAGTTTATAGATTGTAGTTAGGCCTACTTTCTCTTTTATTTTATTTATTATATTTTTTCTATTTATTTTATTAATTTATTTTAATAACATAAATGCGTGCATTATATGAGGGATAAATGTTGTATTTCGATTTGGTTTTTCCTTCTACTGTTCATACATTATAGAATTTTGTTTTGTTGTTTTTCTCAAGTACTTCTTATGTTGAGGTCTTTACTTTACTTTATTCGGCTGCTAATAATTCCCACTGTGCAATTTTGAATTTTGATTTGGTTTCAAGGACATATTTTGTGATTATTCTGGGTAATCGATTTGCAGACATTTTCATCGTTTTGTTTATGTATTTAAAATGTATCTGTAAACTGTATGTTGACATCATCGGCCAGAGCGTTTACAAATAAATTTCGTAATTTGGCGGGCAAAAAACTTTCTTTATGTAAAATCACAGTAGTTGTTCAACCTCATGGAAAACTCCAAGTATCCATAGATCTCTTTTATAAAATTGTTTGCTATTTGAAGTTGTGGGAACTCGTATAGCCAGAGTCATTAGAAAAACAAATATCCAATGTCAATAACAATTGCTAATTTAAAAAAAAATAAACCAACAAGTCTTATCAGCCCTATTAAACTCAAAAAATGTATGATAATTAAATCTAACACTCACTTTTTTTTATAATTTTCTTAATAACTATTATATACAGCACATGTAAATATATTATATATATATATTATATATTATTGATATAAATAACTAATATAATAGTTATAAACTAATAGTTATACAATATAACTAAATTTTATAAAAATATAAGATTGGATTTGTAATATTGCGACACTTATTAAATAAAAAAAAATGTTAACTCTTTACCTGCACCAACCGCTTTAAATATTTTGTTTGTGAGTTTGCAACAATAATCACCAAGCATACAAAGTGAGTTTTATTGCGCTCTGCTTAAAAATAAAACGCGTGGCTTGCGACTTAAATTTAATTTTCAAAGCTAAGTTGCACATAGAGCGTTTTATTTTTGTCTTAAAAAAATAATAGTTATTTTAGAGTTTTTAGTGTTTAAGGCAAAAATAAGAATTGTTTTTGCGTTTTAAAATAAAAGACAGAATATGCAAGTCCTTTATACGTGGAAAAGTAAAATGCACATAGTAATAATTATTTTAGATGAATATATGGCAAATTTGATTATAATTTTTTGAATTTTATTGTAGTAACATAAAATCATATATTATATGAGCGATAAATGTTGTTAAAATAATAAGTACATACTTATATAAGAGTTTATAGAACTTTTTGCTACTGTGGTTTTTTTTTAAACTATTATTTTCGGCCCCTGCAAATGTCTTCTAAGTTTTAAAAGCGGTGAATTGCTAAATGCTACTAAGATAAATTGCAAATTAAATTGAATAATTAATTTTTGTTGTAGTTGATAATATATTATATATATACTTACATGTGTAATATTCACATTATCATTATCTTTACAGTTGAAATTTATTTGTAATAGATTCTTATTGTTTAAATAACTGTGTTGATATCTTGATACTTAAAAATTAAGATTACTTTATGAAAGTGTCATTTAAATTGTTAACTAAATTTATTATTTGTTTGTGTTATTTTATTTTCTTTTTTTAATTTCAATAATAATTCAACAAAGTTCGAGACATTGATGAATATTGATTTTGTGTACAGGGTGGATTCTTTGGTTTAGAAACTCCCTAAAAGAAAGTAACAAATTGATATATAAGTTAAAGGTTACGTTAAGTGAAGTCTAAATATTTATGACTATGTTTTCAATGTCTGATTTAAGTAGGGTAGTATATAATATAGAGGACAAGATTCACACTGGACTGTAGTGGCAAATAAGAAGAAGAAGAAGAAGAATAAGTTGTGTTTAATATTATCAGTGATGTTCTGGGGATTTTATCAGTAATAACAGAATTAACAAAAATTTCTGAAAATTAAGTGATTTTGTTTTGATAATAACTAATAACTAGTTGCTTTATGTCTCTAATAACTAGTTGCTTTTGTTTTGTTTTGTTTTATTTATTGTTCCTTAATACCTTAAATAATAAAATAATTTAAAAAAAAATGTTTGTTTTGATTGTATTCTGAAAAAGATGTCACAATATAGGCCGTGTGCGAGTTCGAGTAAATTGAGGTAAAGTTAATTAAAATTTCTAGGGATTTTTTGCACTGCAGTTATATAAATATTAACTTATTTGTTTATTGCACTTATTAATTTTGATTAAAAGTGATTTATTTATTTATTAAACATCTTTTAAAATGTTCTCAATGATAATACCTAATATCCCTAATTTTTATCTAATTTACCCTACTCGAAATTCTGTTAAATATCAATATTCGCTGCCATATCGAGGTAATTTACTATTTCCCTCAATTTACCATCAATTTACTCGAATAATTAATAATAGCTAAAATAATTTTTTAATTCATAATAATGAATTAATTTTACTTTGTTCTTAAATTGTTCATGCTTACTTATTTATTGTATTATATCATTAATACTTTCTTATCATTTCTTTATGATCTACTATTTATCTTCATAAAATTGTAACTATTGTACATTAAAAAACTTTTAAAAAAATATTTTGAGAATATCGAAACGTCAGAATTAAGCTAAATGTAACAATAATTTAGACGAAGTTAGTGATAGAATATCACTGAAAGGATTTCATTATAATATTTTACTCTTACTCCTTTATGGCTTACACCAATAAACTCTTTAGTAATTTTTTCCACATACTATGGAAAGACTAAATTTATTATTAATAGTCTGTATAATCTGTACGATTTTATGCTACTACCTTCACTACTTTCACTGACATCTGACATATAATGATGTTGTCCCACTCTGTACTTTAATTGTAATACGCATTGCTTTATGTATGCCGCTAACACCCTCAATCTTTCTTTGAGCTGAGGATTATTTAGATTAATGATATTATCTTCTGGAATATGATATCATTGTCGAATTTAAGCTGACATGAGTCCTGACAACAACTTCAAGATTTACTCATGAAAGTGTCATTAAAATTGAAATATATCATTTGTTGGGTTATCATTGATTATCATTGTTTTATCTTCAATGATTCAATAAACCTTACTGCCTAACTTAATATTATTTATTTACTTATTTTAAAATGATCCATTATGTCATGTAACCTTATCGGCAAGTGCTATTGGTATTCGAAGTGTAATAACCCTGTATAATTATTAATTACGTTAAAATGTTGTATTTGAATTGTTTTCGTATTTATTTATTCTTATACGAACAAATGTCCATATACTACATGCGTATCTTCCAATTAAAAAAATGCAATTTATCTGTTTAGATATGTAAAATTTTATATAAAATTATTAAATATTTGAAAGCATTTTGAATTTGTGTTTCATAGCGTGAACAACTCTTCGTAAAAGATTAAATGTTATTAATTATTTGAAAACAGATTTCAAATATTTAAAGCATTTTTATCTTAATATCTTAATTGGTAGTGTAAAACACATTGAATTTCCGATAAAAATTTACGCCCACTTTTCTAATTATTTTCGTTTTATATATTTTAGAAATATGTTTATGATGTCATGCTAATAGTTTTTGTATATTTATTGATTTTAGGGATTTGCACCAGGGCAACCACAAGGTTACGCACCAGGGCAACCTCAAGGTTACGCACCAGTACCTCAAATGCCGCCTTATGGGGAGGCACCATACGGTGGACAACAGCCACCTCCAGGACATTATGGACCACCACAACAACCCTATAATGGACCTGGACCTGGTGGTTTTCAACCTGGGCCCCAACCAGGCCCGGGTGGCTTTCAGCCAGGTTATGGTGCTCCACAAGGACCAATTATTACGCAACCCGGTGCACCAATGCCACCTGGAGCTCAAGGTAAATTTTCGTTATAGTGATTACGCAGTTTTCTGAACTTAGTGCTTAACTAGAGTAAATATATTTTCAATTAATCACTGCTTTTACTTACACGTTTTAATTGCTTACTTATTTATTTATGTTGAGTGATTGGATGCTGTGAATTCATGAAATTGCTGATTACAGCAATCTCAATACTGAAGGTTTAATAAACTCATTCAGTTAAAAGTTGTTTTCATAAAGAAGTTATTTGTGCTCTCCAGCTATGATAAGAACGTATTCTGTAATGCTAAAGTCTATCTTGTCAGTGGCCTGAAATTTGCTAAAGATAGCAACATTATACAGATTATGTAAAGTGTATTTTGTGCGTAAGAGAGAGTATTAATTGTCCAGTTCTGTAGATAATCACACGTAAAACAAGCAAATTATTGTTATATTTACTTTTCCAAATAAACATTTGACAAGCCTAATTGTTCTATATTTGTGTCAATGCGTTCTGTTGTAAAGTGGTTTATTTGTGCTCTTGTGAAATTCAACAATGATAATTTTACATACTAAAATCAGTCATATTCGTCTAAACACTAAAAATATATCTCGTCTGCCCCTGTTCAGTTGATAAAAGCGTTTAAAATTGCGAACGTGCCGCTTTATCAGATATACGTTGTCTTTAATTGAGCCAATAAAATAACACAAAGAACATTTTTTCTTTTTGAGTTTTTATGAGAATTCGTTATGGAATAGAGCAAGTTAACGAGCGATCTACAAGCAGTCGCAATCACCAGTCTGGTAGTAACTTGCTTTCTGGTAGTTCGTGGACTATCTTCTTAAAATCGTTTTGCAATACTAACTGTGCGCTATGAGTGAAACTGTCAAAAATAAAGTCTGCGATTCAACAATAGATTTGTCTGGATCTGATTTTCAGAAGACGCAAGGCAATGTGAGCATCCTGCGTCTAATTTGGCATAATCTACAGGAAAAATATGATAATATGTGCAGACGTACCAATTATTTAAAGAATTTGGTATATCGTGAATCAAACAAACCATTACCGAAAAAATTACGTAGATCATTGCGTTTAAATAAATCGGCTCAGAGAAAGGGATACGAATATTATATGAGTGATGAGGATAAAAGGTGGGCATTACTTCTATTCTTATCAGTGATTGAAAGTTAGCAAATAATAATACAAAGAAGTAAAAAAAAGTGTATATTGAAGAAATATATACAAATTAATAAAAAGCAAGTCATTGTTTTGATAAATATGTTAGTAGTGTTATAACAGCAGTGACAGTAGTTACAATCTGATTTCTAATCTGAATAGCACTTGTGATAAATATAACTAGTAATGATAATGGTTATAAAATTCTTAAGTGACACAAAAATATAATAAAACTATGATAAAATTGTGTTTATATCTTAAATAATGATCTGAAAATTATTAATGATAATGAAACTGATAAAAAAGTAAACAGTGGTAAACATTATGAATATTAGAAATAATAGTTATAATTATGTTAGTATAACAAATTATATTATGATTAAGCATTAATAAAAATAATAATAATAATTTAAAAAAATAATAAAAATAAATAAAAGTTGACACACGGCTATACTATCATTGCCGAAAATTCTGCGGTTATAATATGAAAATGTAATAGATTTTGAATAAAATAAATAAAGAAATAATAAATCATTAATTAAAAAATAAACTTATTCTATTTATATTTTTAATACTAATTGTGAAACGAAATAATGCCTTTGTTAATTATAAATAAATCACAAAAAAAAAAATTATAGAATTAATGGGTTAATGATAATAAATATGTCAAAATAATTTTAATATGAAAGTGGTATGAACAAAATTTACTACTTCGTTATAATAATAGTAATTTTATGGTATATGATAATATGATATATGATAATGATAATAACAAATTAAAAGTTATAATAACTCTATATATTTTAACTAATTATATTAAATTTATATTAACTATTATAATAACATGTTAAATAAAAATAAATGAATAGTTATAAAAATCATTTTCATAAATTTAATTATTGTATAATAATAATTATAAAATAATTCTATGGCATAAGCAATGAAAAAATAATTTTTAGGACCATTCTTTAAAAATCATGATTTGTGTACGAATTATAATAATTTATAAGATTATTATAACATGTTAATAATCATAATAATTATAAGCATAATGATAATAATCATAATAATAATAATCATAATAATAATAATCATAATAGTAATAATCATAATAATAATAATCATAATAATAATAATCATAATAATAATAATCATTATAATAATAATCATAATAATAATAATCATAATAATAATACTCATAACAATAACAATCATAATAATAATAATCATAATAATAATACTCATAACAATAATACTTGATAAATGATCAGATTTAGTTTGAATAATTATATGATATAAGACGGATTATGTTTTTGAAGCTTTATAATCAGTTAGTCTTACCTATAGTTGAATGTAGAAGATTTAATTGCTAGTAAGCTTCTAAAAATGATAATAGGCCTATTGTGCATATTTTTCTTTATTCATCGTATGCACATTTTCCAATCCGTTTATATTAGATGCACTACTTTAATAATCCAATCAATCTTTTGAATCAACAAATAGCTGGATTGTTCAAAGTAAGCTTTGAAAACATAATAACTGCTGATTTCCTGCTTCTAAACATTAAATCTTGTAATAAAACTGTATTAATTCTAATCAATAAGGTGGCAATATATAATCTATTATATATATAGAGGTGGAAGGTATTATATATGTTGAATTTAATTTTTTCTGCTTTTAATAATTGAAATTGAATTGAAATATATATGTTTAACTTTAAATATGTAGTATTTTTATTATTATATACAATATTTTTATACTATATGAGTTATACTATATCGAGTTGAAGAAAACTCTTAAATTAGTAGATGCATTTGGTTGAACGGCAAAGTGAGTAGCGATAGAAATACTAATATACAGGGTATTCCCAATTTATCCCAGTATAAATACAAAAAATGTTTTCTTGGTGCAAGATCTGGGATGCATTTTAAATATTAACCGATATACAGGTTACTAAATAAAGTTTATTCTGAAAAAACGTTATTTTAAAATACTCTATATATCATAAACGATTCATTCACATAGTTTATATGTTATTCGGCTTCTTCGGTTACATGTATATTAAAAGTTTTAATATTTTTCTTCGTATTTTTTATTTCTTCAGCGACTATATTTATCTTGAGATCATAATGAAGATCAGCCTTCATTTGCAAGCATATAAAGTCTGTTGTAATAAGTTTCCATATTTTTTGTATTTGCTCATTAGCCGTACTTATCTTGAGGTGGCGGTGGAAGTCAATTTCCCGGGCATATAAGTCGAATTTACAATGACTCTTAACACAACATTTGTAAACGCTGAATAACTTTAACTGGTTTTTCACAGGCGTAATAATTGAGCACTACAAAACAATACTGACGTTTTAAAGTATTTGTTTATATAAATATAGACAAATTTGATCACTATCCAATTAACGAATGTATAATTTTAAAAATGGAGTTACCACCTATAAGTTATTTTCGTTTCTCCGATCAAAAAACAGGTAGTTTACGACTTAAGCTACCCGTATAAACAGTTTAGATTTATATGACTGCAGTATTTTTTAGGTAGTTTCTTTTTTAACCCATTTAGCTGGGTAAATATTAAAAATGGAGTTTTCACCTATAAGATATTTTCGTTTCTCGGACCAAAAAACTACTTCTGGGACATAAAACACTTTTAAATACTGTGTATATAACTATTATTTAATATATTGGTGTATATTTGTTTATTATATTTAAATATTTAATAGTGATTACCATCCTACTAGTTATTTCTTGTAATGTTACTGATATTAATTAGAAATCTTATGTTCCCATCCTTTCCTCACCGTTCTCAGATTCGTGTAATCATATTATGAAATTGTTTCAGATACTTCTAATTTTTATTGTTTATAAATTCTAAAGTACGTATACACTTATCAATCGATAAAAATTTGTTAATCTTGGACTTATCTTGTCGAAAGTAAATAAACTCTTTTGTTTCTTAAAGAAAGCAAACAACAACAAAAATTATATTTGCAAGTATATCTCAGATAAGATATTGTTCACAAATAAAATAAATTTAATCTAATTCAATGTATAAATGCAAGTTATAAAATTTTTTAAAAGCACCTCTAACACATGCACAAACTAAAGAATAGGCACTTACTTTATATCACTAATAAAATTTAAACATATTCAGTTTCTTCATTTTTTAGATAGCATGAAATTAGATTTCTCAATCTTTTCATAATTGTCATATACAATTTTTCCACTCTATGTCAAAGTCACCAATTAAACTTATTATCATCCAATTGACATTTTACATGTGAACGGCAAATGCCTTAGTTTAATAAATTTCAACAAAAGAAGGAGTAAGTGTTCTTTTTTGTTGAAATCTACAGATACAGATTTATTCATTAATAAATGTTAAAGTGCAACTAAGCTGCTCAATTAAAAAGTTTATTAACAATAGAATTACAGTAGTTTATCACACTTAGCATAACACACTAACAACAGTCTTTAATACAAATATTTGTGTCTAAGTAGTTTGTTTATATCTACGTTTTTATATAAATTTGTACCGAGTTCGATGGAAAAAATTATTCGTAAAGTTTTTTGACATAAATCGGTTCGGTTAACATGTAGTACACAAATTCATTGGTCATTAAAAAAAAATATATATATATGTATATTCAAAATTTTTGTATAGTGTATGTGTAAAAATTTATTTGTGAAATTGGAAAACAAGAGACTAATTCGTATACGAATAAACAGACACCGACAGACATAACTACAATATACGAGTATCATTTCATCTCCTCGTGCTGATCAAAAATGTATATATGTAGTCTATAGGAGCTCTAACTATCCCACCACTATGTTCCAAACATTACACTCCAATAAACTCCTTTCACATCTACTATGTATTGGGGACCTATAAAAAGACACAACCCTTCATCAACAACAACAAAAAATCACAGAAACCTAGAATTTTTTATTTTGTTGTTCTATTTATTGTTTTGTAATTATGTGATTTTTTAGGCGAATGGATGAGTATACCCGCAGGTATACCGAATTGTCCGCGCGGATTGGAGTACCTTACGACTGTCGACCAGCTTTTGGTTAAACAAAAGGTCGAATTACTTGAAGCTTTTACTGGTTTCGAGACAAACAATAAATTTAGCATTAAAAATGCGCTTGGTCAAAAAGTTTACTATGCTGTGGAGGATAATGATTGTTGCACACGTAACATGTGTGGCCCGGCACGTCCATTTGATATGAAAGTATTTGATAATTTCCAAAACGAGGTAATACATATGTATCGTCCTTTGGCTTGTTCAGCCTGCTGCTTTCCTTGTTGTTTACAAACGATGGAAATATCAGCACCACCGGGTAATGTGATAGGCACAGTCGAACAAGAATGGTCTATATGTTCGCCCTCATTTCGTATTAAGAATCATGTCGGAGACACTGTATTACGTATTGAAGGTCCATTTTGTACATTTTCATTTTGTGGTGATGTAGAATTTAATGTGAGTATATATAGCATAGTTTTAATTAAAGAAGAAAAATATTATATTGCATTTTTTTTTTTATTAGGTTGTTTCACTTACTGGCGAAAATGTTGGTAAAATCTCAAAACAGTGGTCTGGTTTTGCGCGAGAGATCTTCACAGATGCTGATTTCTTCGGTATAACATTTCCACTTGATTTAGATGTGCGTATGAAAGCAGTACTTTTGGGTGCAACCTTCCTAATTGTAAGTTGAAAAATATTTTCGTATACTATAACCCATTTTTTATTTTATAATTTATTTCTATTTACAGGATGCTATGTTCTTCGAGAAACAAGCTAATAGAGAATCTGATCGTCCCGGCATGTTCTAATTTTTTATGAAACAAGCCATTTCAGCTAAGCTAAGCATTTCAACGACTTAAAATATTTGAATTTGCCTTAAAGGCATATAAATAAGTTTTTTTTCAAAATTTTGTTATAACAAATAAAAAATCTTTAAAAGATTCACTAGTCTTTTCGGCCAAAGTTAATTAAATTCTTAAAAGGTTACCCTATCTCATATTATATGTATGTAAAATGAATAATTGCATTTTGTTGTTTGATATTGCTTTCTAATATTTATATATATATATATATGTTAATATTACTGACAATATTATAAAAGCATATACGAATACACTTTAACTCTCAGGTAATTATTAACTAGTTCTTAGTTTAATTATAATATATATAAAAATAAAGTATATATTTTTTTAGTTTAAAAATAATACTGACAAAAATTGTTAATATTTTAATTTTTTTATATAAAAATTGCTGCCTTTTTATAAATAGTTTAGGGAACATTAAGTGTCTTCATTAATAACAACCAATTAATATCGTATAATTTTTATAGAACAATCCAAAACTAAGAAATTAAATTAAAATTTTATGTACGTAGATTCTTTAAATAATTTTTTTATTATTACATTAAAGTAGTATAACTAAATAAATATTTTATTTGATATAATTGAGATTGTTTATGGTGGTAGGCATTGCTATTTGAAAATTTTGCTTATATAATATATATTTTAATTGATATAAACGTTTGTGCTTAAATTTTTTTATATATAAATATTATATTTCAATTTACATGTATAACACATCTACAAATACAGGAAGATATTTTTAGTTAAGTTTGAATATTTATTTAATTAAATATTATATTTGTAATAATAATTATAAAAATTTAAATAAATTATGTTTTAATTAAAATTGTGATTTAAAAATGTTAAATATTATTTATTTCCAAATTATTACCAAGTTTTCTTTATATATTTTGGTATAGGCTAATTGGTTAATGTTATTAATATTATATAATATTGTTATATTCATTATATGATACAATATATACGTGATGTCACTTTGAAGAGGTATTGAAGAGGTGCAAATTCTAAACAGTTGGAGATTCCGATCTTATGTATACTGCGATTTGTCAGAGAGTGGCATCTGTATTTAGTGTTATCAAAATCAATTTAATAGATTTAGAATTTGAAAGTTCAATATTTCTACAACTAAGCTATATCGACACTTACTAGCCGATGTACAAAAAGTTTAGAGTATTCGAACTTACTTAAGTACGTTGTCGAATTACTACTCCTGGAAACTCGGAATCGTTTTTTAAATAGTACTATTTCTTGGAACTTTTGTTAAGTATTATATTTTTTACTACTTGTAAAATTATAACATCAAATAATATTTCTAAAACTAAGGCATTCTTAGGTACATATGAATTTATATATTTGAATGAGTACATTTTGAAGTAAATAACATATTAAATGCATGTAAAATGAAGTATGTTTTTAATTTCAGTAGTTTTGTTAATTTTTGTTTGTATTTAAAAATCTGGTATCTATAGTGTCAATAATTGTATGAAATTGATATGGTCGTTTTATAGCACTTGTATTAACAGAATGCTAAAGCTAAAGCTATGGCTGTAGCTGTCGAATGAGTTTTCAAATGGGGCCGACTTATTCCGGTCGTTATAACCGATATGCGCAAATCATTTATATTTACCTATTATTAAATTACTGATAATTTATTTGTTTAAAAAACAATATCTGTACATTTATTTTACTTATTTTTATTTTCCTACTGAAAAAAGTAACCCATAATTTTTGTTTGATGGTCACTTTATATACTCTGCGTTCTCGCAGTTGACGAAAGTTTGTTTTAGATAATAATTTTTCTCTAAATGTTCCAATGAGAAGAGTGACAAAAAAAGTATTTCTTTATTAGGTCGTTATAACTAGTAGCCAGGACCAATATTTTATTAAAACACAGTCATAAGAACCAATATGTCATCATGTCGGTGTCCCTATAAAAGATTGCAAATTGAATGTGGATATATGGCAAACTAACTTTGTCTTCACAAAACGTTTAAATCCGGTTGGTCGGATTTAGCAGGTGTCATGTTGTTAGCCTGCAGGGATTATGTGATCCCTGTGGGGGGTGGTGAACGGCATTTGGAATCTTAACTGCTGTAGAATATTTACTTACATAGTACTTACTTTTAAAAGTATGTAAATGAATGAAGTGAATTCTTAAAAATCTTAATACGAGTATTTTAAGCAATTTCTTGATTTCCTTTTTGTCAGTGTATGAATTGTAACTAAATTTTATTAATTTACTTAATCGAATTAGTAATTTACTAAATTAGTCAAAGTAAAAGTTTGTATTCTGTATTGAGTTTTGCCGAGCAAAACTCGCATAATATTTGCCGATTGTGTATAAAAAAACTGCCTTTCATCAAGCATGATCCAAAATTTTATTTTGTACAAACGGAGGCTCAATTTTTAAATGCCATTATCACAATTGATCAAATAGTATACGATCATGTGGTGTGCAGCGTTAAAAACTATTGCAGATAATGTAAAAGTTCCTTCGAATAAAAAACAATCAAAAAAGCAACTAATTCATTATTACGCTGACCAAAAAAATCGTAAGCTGTGACGTTTGGTGCAGAAATACGAATTAGGTGACTCAAAACTCTTTATTGGAGCTGTATAGAACGCAATAGGATGCCCTATTGATTGGTATGTGTCCAGTAGTATTTTTTTATCTTTATCCCATGAGCAACCTTCGAGAGCTTTCAACACATTGTTGTGTGACTTCAGACGACTGCATATCGCTATTTCATGTGCAGAGAATATCAACATGTTGTCCATTACGACACCCAGGATTTTGGGTTTGGTGGTGGTGGAGATCTTGAATTTACCGATGTTTATATCTTTGATAGTATTGGGAATCCTAGCTTCAACAGAGAGATTATTCATTCAGTCTTCCATATATAACGGATAAGTTGTGAACTGATTGAAAAAAGAAGCCAGAATTGTTGGGCATAATGCTTGGATTCAGGGAATGTGATTCCATTAAATATTATCGCTTTGTTATTGCGGCGGGAAGAACTATACAATGCTTTAATGGCGATGTTCATCCACCATTTTACAAATGTTGTCGTTCAGGATAACTATGCGGAGACTAGCTGTCCGCATAGTTTAGTCCGCGAAGAATATCGGCAAGGGGTATAGAGTTATATCATGATTTGATGATAATGCTGCAAAATTGTACCTTTGGCTCATTCCAATCAGAGGACAGAGAAATATCACCTTGGTAGAAGGGATGGAGATTGTGATGAAAGTGTGATCAGAGCTTAAAGCTCAGATAGTCTCCGTTATCAACATAAAAGAGACAATGGAATTATGGGTGGAAGTTGGCGATAGTTGTCAATGAAATTTGAAGTCCAACCAAATGCGAGTTCAATCCAGAGCATGGGCTGAGATAATACCAGCTATTAAAGCTGTTACAACAGACAGTGACGATGTTTCTAGAGGATGTCAGGATAGGGTTAGGGACCATGAATTGGAAAAAGACATATACGGGTTAACAAAGTTAGAGAATATCTGTGTAAAGTAGTTGTTGGACAACAAGCTTCTCTAAAGGCTGGGTTTCCATCGGTATGGCTATGCAAAACTGAAAACTGAAAAGAGATAAATGTGTCAACAGTTATTACAACTGTTTCACCTAACAGACATTTGGTTTCTATGGATTGGGACGTTTCAAACAGAACAGTGCCAGAACGAAGTGATTGGTATGTAGGCACCAGACTTATGTTCAATTCTGGTCATTAGAAGTAACGTAACAAGCAATATGGTCGGGATTTACTTTTTAGTGGTAAAAACACATATAAATGATAGATATCATACAAACACATGTCTGCTTGTAAAATTTCTTTGAGGATGGTAAACGGAGCTTGGGCGTTGAAATTGACGAGTGACTCCATTAAGTAAACCTGCCTGTTCTTGGAATTCTTGGTACAGACTTCCTTGAACACTGTGGTCTTATAGTAGACATCAAATGCAAATGCATTATCGATAATACCACTAGTTTAAAAGTACCCTGTACAACTGTATTCCATCAGTACGAATTGATTTTTGTTGTGAACACTGATCAAAAATTCATGAATCAGCTAATGGCATTCAAAGAGCTGGTGATTCCAACATCTTACAACAAAATCAAGGCAAATCAAATTGTTACGCGTGTCATGTTACGCGTACCATTATTGTCGCAAAATGCGAATATGTGAATCATAGCTGAGTGAGTGAACTAGCCCATTAGACTCTGTTAAAAAAAATTTGGGATGTAGCGACCATGTGACCAGACGATACCTTGTCGATATCCAATACGGCATGTGCAAGACTTTACGCAGACATTAGGCGACAAATCTGTTTTTACAACACTTGACTTCATAAAAAAACATTCTTCAGGAGTTAAGACGATTTCTAGCTGCGGTCAATTATAATCGACGTTTCATACGGCAAACGTACGTTGTCGCATCAGCTGCAACTCAAAACAAAATATATTCGCAGAACCAAGTACGTTAGCACACCCAATCACAGACGATAAGCTAGTACTCCATGTCGATGCAAGAACCTCAATAGTAGATGTAACATTATAATACATACGAAGTGTCACTTCGAATTACTCGGTTTTTAGTCATAGCATCTTACCTAGACATAAAACCGACACAGAACGTATGATAAAGAATTGCTTAACATTTTCCAAACCGTAAAACACATGAGCGAAGGTAGAAAATATACAGTTTTGACTGATCACCTATGACACGATACTGTCCGACTATCTTTCAAGGTACCATTTAAGGTAACTCAACCCAACTATGAGCTGATGACCATTCTACAGGAAGAATAAGACAGTCATATAAGACTATAAGACAGTTAACAAAAATCCCTAACATCCCTAATTTTATTGTCACATTGTTACGCCCAGACAATGGAGAGGGAGTGATATCGTACACGACCCTTGTAAGCCCAAAAACATATTTTTCGCTTGAGCAGCTCGTTCGAAGCAACTAGTTAACGCGTGGATAACAGTTTTACAGTCCTTTTTTTGGCTTTGCTTTGTTGGAGTGTAGATTATAGAAAAAACACTGCTGAATCACAATAGTGCTTATTCTTAATTATAATCATAGTGCTTACTGTAAATTATTGTTGTAGTGCTTATTATTAAATAGAGAAATAAAAACTCCATAACATATGCTATTATTATGTAATATAATTAATAATAAAAAATATATTATGTTTAAGCATTTGTCAGCGCTCCGGCTATGATATCAGGTTGTCCACCTGGTTTGGAATGTTTAGCAGTTATTGACCAGCTAATGGTACATCAAAAAGTTGAAATACTTGAAGCTATGGGTGGTGGGGAGACAAATAATAGATATGCTATTTTGAATGCACTGGGTCAAACAGTTTTGTTTGCTGTGGAGGAAAGTAGTTGGTTCGGTCGTAACTGCTGCGACGAAAATCGTGGATTTGAAGTGAGAGTTTACGACAACTTTCAGAGGGAAGTACTGCATTTCAGCCGGGAATCTTGTACGGACAGTATTGAGGTATCGGCACCACCGGGAAATTTAATTGGCTGTGTTGAAAACAACGCTGGATCATGGTTTACACCAAAGTTTCGCGTTAAAAATGAAAATAATGAGAAAATATTACGTATTGAGGGTCAACTTACTTTCGGAAAGACTAAAAAATTCGATGTAAGTATTAAATGGAAATATAGTAACGAACTCCATGAATATCCCAATTTTCATATTATTTCTTTACACACATTATGCAAAATAATTCTCCTAATTATTTTCACAGGTTCTTCCAATCGAGGGTGAAGCAATTGGAATAATTGCAAAGAAATCGAGTGGTTTCGCTCGTGAATTGTTCACAGATGCCGATAACTTTGCAGTTGCTTTCCCAATGGACATGGATGTTCGTTTGAAAGCACTACTTATTGCTGCAACTCTTCTCATAGTACATCAATTTAAAAAATTTTATTGTTTCTTAATACCTTTCACAATTATGTAGAAGAAATATATTAAGATTGTGTGGTAATTATATTTGTGTAATAGTGACAAAGACGTGTCTGTTTTCTTCACTATTATCTGTGAGGATCTTAATTTTTGAACTTCAATTTCTACTTGCCAGCGAAGATGCAATGAAATCTATGTTTGTGCAGCAAAAACAAAAAAAAAAACAAAAAAATTTGATTGATGAAATTTATACACATCAGCGGAGATTAATAAAAAAAAATAATCTATAATAGATGGAAAATAATTTATAAAATTATTAAAACTGCTGAAAATTTGCATCAACAATCAACAGTGAAAGCTTTTTTAATTGGGCACCAAATTGATAAATTATTCGATCTTATTAAGAGAACTGCCCGTACAATACAATGTAGTTTCTATGGAAAATAAAACCTAATTAGGATAACGCCCACTAAACGGAGCTTTCACTGTACCTAATAAAATTATAATATTTCTTTGTTTGTGAAAGGTATTCAAGATTCAGTTAAAATGTAATTAACTTTTCTTTACATTATTCATTCCCTTAAATCTAAATTACATATCTTTTTATAGGATATGATGCACTTTGAGAGCTAAATGAATTAATCCACTTCACTCAAAAGTCATATGTGCCTTTTAAACTAGTGCATTTTACTCAGGGATTGTACTTTTTAAAAAAAAGTACAAAATTAATTTACGTGTGATGTGAATTTTAATAAAATAAAATTGCCTTTAAAGAAATTTAAATAAATGTATTTTGTTTTGCTATGGGTTTGGTCCGTTTTGGTTTTTCATCACTTAAATTTCAGGGGCAATTAATTTGGTTTCATTTAAAATGTTCAGTATTGACTTCTACACATTTCGTCTATCTTTTCGATAATTTATGAAGACCAAGCCAGAAAAACTAATTTTTTTACTACTTTAAAAACCTTAACATAAAATATTACTTCTAAAACTAAGGCATTGTGGTGATAAAGCAGTACCTTCTGCTCAAAAAGCGTCCGGATTTTGTTGTTTGTTAACTACTTCTTAAGTGATAAACTTTTTTCAAAAATTTTTGTTAAGTTGGTACACCCAAGAAAGGCTAAAATTGATACAAATTTGAGCGCCATCTGTCAATTAGTTTGTTTACAGCAGCTGTTAATGTGAGACTACCTCAAGTGCATTTACCGAGTTTTACTATGGAAAATTCTTGTTGTACGCGATTTTTTGACCAAACACGGCACCACTGTCATCGCTCAGGCACCATATTCGCCAGATCTGGATCCGTGCGACGTTTTCCTGTTCCCAAAACTCAAATTGCCCCTTCGTGGTAAGCCTTTTGAGTCGATAAA
The DNA here is from genome assembly GCF_002237135.1 of Teleopsis dalmanni. Lineage (NCBI taxonomy): Eukaryota > Metazoa > Arthropoda > Insecta > Diptera > Diopsidae > Teleopsis > Teleopsis dalmanni. Next base: position 31,426,849 of record NC_051846.1, read on the forward strand.
AGAGAAAAGAGGATTCGCTGAACTAAAAGCCATACCTTCACGTGCCTACGAAAAGTGTATGGAAGATTGGGTTAAGCGTTGGCATATGTGTATCCCTTCAGAATATTTTGAAGGAGGTAAAATAAATTTGGAATAAAATTTAAATTTGTGTGTTTTATTTACAAAATCCGACTTTTTGAACAGAAGGTACACATTCAAGAAATCAATTTGACAGAAGTTTTTAGTAAACTAAGAAAACAAATTTTAAAATAAAATAAAAAATAAAAAAAAAATTTCTTTTGGTCATTAAAACGTTTAATTATTAAAATAAAATATATAATTTTATATAGTTAGTAATTGAGAAGTAAGAACATCGGTACATAATTCATTGTTTAATGTTAACATAAAGGTGTAATTACAAAAAACCACAATTACAACAGCATCATTAAGAACTAAAAATTTTAGCTTAAATTTATTTATTTGTTTATATTGAAAACTTTTCGATTCTAAAATTTATTGATAGGTTTTGTTAAAGTACTACTTCAGGGAAAATTAAATTTTTTTCTGAAACGTAAGTTTCTAAAGGCCGTCAATTGTACAAATTAATATAGTCTTTAAGATAAGATGTGCTTATTTGGGAAAGGATGTGCTTATTTGGGAAAGGATGTGCTTATTTGGGAAAGGATGTGCTTATTTGGGAATAGTCATTGATCTGTCGCTGGTAGAGTTACAATAAGATGTATTATCATATATATAAACTTATATATCTGACAGGCAGATGAAGAATTTTTTTCGTAATGGTGTTTTGGTGTTTAGCAAATATTCATAATCAATGTTTTAGACAAGAATATTGGTGTGTTTAAGATCAGGAGATTGAGATGTCTTTTATTGTTTAATAATTTAGTGTTGTAGAAAAAGTATTATCTAGAAATTGGTAGTTATCTGTTAGTTTTGGCAAGTACAATTTTGAGTTTTATATAACAATGGACATTTTATGTTTATATATGATTTTTATGGTCAACCATATTGTGTTCCAACTTATTTCCTATAATAAATTTTCATATGTATGCCTGGTTATTTATATATATGTTATCGGTTGTTGATTGATTCTCTTAAAAATCTGGATAATATGGAATTTTTTTCGTAAATTATTTTTCGTTCTGTTGGAAAATTTGGACATGCGTTAATAGTTTCTGTAGTGTTTGTGCCAACATTACCGAATGTTTATACTGTGATATAATAATAATAATAATATTTTTTAAAAAAATATACGTATCTGTTTATATTTTGCACTTTCATTTAAAAAATAATTTTCTATTTATTTAACTAAAAACTTTATTTAAAAAATTTTTAAAAATAATTTGTGAAACATTTAAGTTATAAAAACACACATAGTGAAATGTAAAATTTGTTAAAAAATATAAAAAATAAGTTTTGAAACTGTGATTACATTTTGAATGCCATTAACCCACTAATTTTGATAATAATAATAATACTAACAATCTAACTTAATAATAATACTAACAATCTAACGTAATACTTATACTAACAATCTAACGTAATAATAATACTAACAATGTAATATAGAAAATTAAATTCATATAATGATGTCATATATCTAATAATAAAAACTATATTATATTTAAGAATTGGTTAGCGCTCCTGCTAAGATACCGGGCTGTCCACCTGGTTTGGAATATTTAACAGCTATTGATCAGCTAATGATAAATCAAAAAGTTGAAACTCTTGAAGCTATAGTTGGTGTGGAGACTAATAATAGATATGCTATTTTAAATGCACTCGGTCAAAAAATTTTCTATGCTGAAGAGGAAAGTAATTGGTGGGCTCGCAACTGTATTGGTAAATCGCGTGCATTTGACATGAAAGTTTTCGATAACTTTCACAATGAAGTATTGCACTTCTATCGGCCATGGATGTGTGCAAAATTTTTTTCGCAAGGTTGTACGCAAAGTATCGAAGTGTCGGCACCACCGGGAAATTTGATTGGACGTGTTGAACAAGCTTGGGCCGGATGGTGCACACCAGCTTATCGCATTGTAAATGAGAATAATGAAAATATATTACGTATTGAGGGTCAATCTTGTTTAGCTAGTTGCGGAAGTGATGTGGTATTCAGTGTAAGTATTCAATGGATATATTGTTATAAATGAATTATCCAGTTTATATATTATTTCTTTCTTCACATTCTAATTTTTCTAATTATTTTTTGTAGGTCCTCTCACTCGATGGTACAGCAATTGGAAAAATTGCAAAGAAATGGGGCGGTTTCACTCGTGAATTTTTCACTGATGCCGATAACTTTGGGGTTACTTTCCCATTGGACTTGGATGTTCGTTCGAAAGCACTACTTATGGGTGCAACCATTCTAATAGTAATATGAATTAAAAATTTCTTATTGTTTCTTAATACCTTTCACAACGATGTAGAAAAAATTTATTAAGTTCTTGACGAAACCAAATGATTAAAAAAATATTTTTTGAAAAACATTACTGAAATGAACAGTAAATTACAGAGGTAATTAAGTTTAAAAAAATTTCCTACACAGTATTTCAATGTCATTCTGTGATTCGCATTATATCTTAATATTTTTTAAATTCTATTTGCATTTGTCAGCGAAGACAAGTAATCTATAACGGATCAAAGCTTCTTATTAATGAGATATCGGTTAAGAGAGTTTAATTTGTATGTGAATCGAAATTTGGTTGGAGGACGGTTGTTATTAAGAACGTCCAACAAATGGATATTTGATTTTACCTAATTAAATTTGAATATTTCTTTATATGTGAAAGGTGTTAAAGATTCGATAAATATAATTTTTTTTTTTAATATTAATCACATATTTTTTTTTATAGGATATGACATATTTTGAGCAGAGTAATTAAATTAATTAATTCACTTCACTCCAATGTCTTATGTGCCTTTTAAATAGATGCATTTTATTCAGATGTGGTACAAAAGGAAAGTACAAAATAAATTTACCTTTGATGTAAATTTGAACTTAAAGTACAAAATAAAACTGCCTTTAAATAAATTTAAATAAATGTATTTTCTTTTGTTAATGGTAATATTTTATTTAAAACATATAAAATTTTAAACAAATTTTATGTAATATTAATTTAAATTAATGTGCTCCATTAAACCCGTTCATTTATAATAACTTGATTAATTATTGGCGGAAAGGCTGATCTCTTTTCTTAACTTTGGAATATCACTAGTATCATCTAATAGAGGAGCAACCACTGGGTTATATGGTAATCAATCGTTTAGGTTAAGATAGGTTATACCGGTGATCCCCAGTGGATCCACTTAGGCCTATTGGCCCATTGTGATGCCGTATATAAATAATAAAAACCTTAAAACCACCTAGAACCTTTTGTGAAGCATAGAATGCTATTTAAAGCCAGATCCTGTAACTGATCCAGGTTCTCAAGGAAGGGGGCTCCTAAAGTACTAAATTGACGACGTGCATGAGCTGGACAAAAACACAAAAGATGAGATGCGTCCTCCCCACAGCTACGACAGATTTGGTAATCAATCGTTTAAGGTGTTTATAACTATGTTTTAGGAATACATCTTTTATACAAGAATCATCTAATTCTTTGTGAATATACATATTAGTAATAAGAGTGAGGACTGTATTTCTTTACTTTATTCAGTAGCTATGTTCCACAACTGTATTTATTACAAATGACTTGAATCAGTTTCTTTTCAGCAGCAAATTTATAAGCGCTTACTGTTGGCCGAAAGATGGTTAGATATTTCATTAAAATAAATATTATTTATTTATTTATAGACTGTATTGCAATGTAACATAAAAAAGAAGTGTATTAAGTATTGCAACTATAAGTTTTATTGTATTGTCTACTACTAATTAGTATAGAGTATAGAGTATAAACCATACTTGTCTTTATAGTTTTCATGTAATGTAGTAAAAGTAGTAATTTCTATGTGAATTGCAGCGAGCGCTCTGATAGACCACCAAAGTGTGAAGACGAGCAAAAGAAAAACATTTTTGTATTCAATTATTACGGGTGACATAAAACGGATTTAATCTTACATCTGTATCGTTTCCAACCTTATGTTAAATTAGTTTCACGCCAAAAAGTCATCCTTTCTGAAATCTTGTTGAGTACCAAGCGACTCTGAGAGGTTCTTCTCGATTCTAACAAAGCTGATAGTGTTACTCATTTAACATAAGTCGCATAAGTTTTACTGGGATACCAAATTGAAACATAGCAGCATAATGAGTTCTTCTTGCCGTAGTGTCAAAAGCGATTTTAAAGTGGACAAATAGATTGTTTGTGTCGATTTGCTTTTAATGGGTCTTGTCCATGATTTGACGCACTGTCATTTGCCAGGTCAGAAGCCACACTGATAAGGTGCAAATATTTTTTTGACGATTGGCTTTAATCTTTCACATAAAACGTTTGACAGAACTTTGTATACGATATTTAAAAGACTGATCCCATGATAATTGGCGCAGATTGTAGGATCACCTGAATCTGGCAAAGTAATTGTTGGGCATGTATTCATCCGATCATATTTTGCGAAGTAGTTCTTGCATGCATTTTAATACGTCTTCGCCAACAGTTTTACGAACTCGTAAACAGTTCGACGGTAATCCATCAAAGCCTACAGTTTTGTTGTTTTTGAGCCGCATTTTATCTGTTTTAAGTTGATTATGATCAGGAGGATTATTTCAGCATTAATAATTGAAAATTCGAGATTATATTTGCTTTCAGTTACATTACTACTACTGCCATGTAGTAGATTCGAGAAGTGATCTACCCAAATATTAAGATTGCTATGGACATCTATCATCAGCTTATCACTGTGGTCTTTGCAGAAATTAACTCCCAGTTTATTACCTTTTATTAGGCATTTGATTTTCTGATAGAATATTCGAGTCTTGTTCTTGTCATCCAGCTTCTCAAGTTTTTCATATTCACGTCTTTCTGCTTCCTTCTCTTTTTGCCTGAAAAGACCACCTTTCTTGTCGGTGGTAGGTAACATGACTAGCAATAACAGTTAGTACATGGTATATAAGCTAATTATATTTGGATATGCTTTATCCAGCGCTGTTATTGTAACAAATTCATCGACTAGATTTAGCGTTGACAATCCGTTGCGTTGTATTATATATGATCTCAGGTACGTTCGTCTAGCACAAATGTACATATATCAGTGCATGGTATACTTCTGATACGTGCTGTGGGGTCTCAGTTCGCACTATAGCAGAACCAAATAGTTAGGTAACACCCTATATACATCGGTCATGTAAAAACATGCAATAGCAAAAATTTTGAGTTCAAAAATCAATGAAATTCAAATCTATAGATTTTAATTTAATATTCATACATTTAGAAACCATAGGTTGCGATTCGTGCACATTTTCATATAGCTTCAGAACATTAATATAAACATTATTTTTATATTGAAATAATTTTGCTAATTTCCGGGCATAAAAAGAATTTATTTAGAAATGCATAGAATTATTCATGTAAATTGTACGTATAATTATTGCGGTATGTACTTGCTAATTATTACTTTAGAATATTATAGTTGTTCGGGGTTTCATCAGCTTAATATATGTGATGTACTTAGTAGAGTGGCTAGTTTGGTATTTATTATAATTGCTTATAGTCATGTTCAAAACAATAAATGTTAATTAAATTCTATTACCTGTTGTACGATGCAATAACAAAACGCATTTAGCTAAAGCGAATTCTTCTGAAGTTGATATATTGCAGAAATATTTACAGGATAGTAGTGAAATCTTTTACGAATTCATATAATTGATATGATAAGTAATAACTTTTTTAACAATCATACTGCACCCTTATTTGACCCTGTATACTCTTGCCAAGCCCAAACTCGTTTACATGGCCGGTCAGAAGCATAGAGCAGTCGTTATGGATGTTTCATTGATTGAACACAGCGCGAGTAATTCGGAAAGAACAAAAATAAAAATAATATTTGCTTAAATTTCGTGTTAGTATGAAATATAATAACTTAAAAAAAATTAATTGAATAAAGTGAAATTAAAATTATTATTATCGTTCAATTAAATTTTTAGTGAAATTAATTGTACGTAAATATTGGATATATATATATATATATATATGTATATAACATTGTAGTTTTTTTTTTAAATTTACTACTGGTGAACTTTTATTAGAAAACATTATTTTTTTTTAATATAATTATTATTATCAGAACAAGGTAATCTGATTAAAAATTGCATGCCATGTCACTTTATTACAATCAAAGTTTTGATGGAAGTCAACCTCATGTGGATAATAGTGGTTTCCAAACAAATTTCAATGGACAATATGCTCCTATAACAGCACAACCGGGAGTTGTAGTACCTCCACCAGGTATTTACTTTTAAATCTTTTATGAAGTCATTGTTTACACTATACGGGGTGTTATCAATATGTAAAAGAATTTTGAAATTGCTTTCGCTATATCTTGTTTATCTAGTCTAGGGAATTTTTTGAGTATAGCTAGTAAAGCACATGCTAACTACCAGGTAGCTGCGATGCTTAATGTTTACCGAGCGGATGAGTAAGACAAACATTAGTGTATTTATAGATTTTTTATGTGATAAAATGTTAGATCAGAGAGCTTTTGAGAACTTATTTGTCCATCTGCGATTTTTATCCATTTCTCACAAATCAATAAATGGCATCTCAGTCCCTCAGTAGTGATGGATGAAATTCTTCTAAATTCTCATAGAGTATAGGTAAAAAATTTTTGTGTGTACATAGCAAAACTGGTAAAATTTTTATAATATTTCATTGTTTGAAAGTTTTTAAGTTTTGAAAAAAATAAAGTTTTAATATAAGTTATGTCAATAATTTTATTAAAAAGCTAAATAAACGAAGATAATTAATTCAGCAAATATATAAAAATCTTGTTGAAATTATGTTAGTTAATAAATATACACTTTTTTGTCGCTGTGTATTTTTGTAATACACAAACACATTCGCAACAAAAATTGTCTACATATATTTTCTTCGACCTTAGGCATAAATACATAAGATCTCAATTCTAATTATACAGGTACATACAAACATTATGCAGTTGTGGTACTACATCCATAGTTGGACTATTGTATTTAACATCCCAAACTATCATTGTTGTGATAGGTTTTCTTATAAAAAAAATTAATTAAAAACTGACATCTTAAACTATAGTTTTTGTAATAATTTTCTTAAAAAAAAATTGAAGTCTTGAGAAATAGAATGAAAAAGCAATGGGTTTTGAATATGAAAAAAGTACTGAATCTTGAGAAATAGAATAAAAAAGCAATAGTTTTTAAATCGAATAAAATATAGGTTTCTTCATAAAAAAAATCAATACGATAAGTATTTCAAATTCGATAAAAATTCAATATAAATTCGAAATAAATTTGATATAAATTCGATACAAATTCGAAATAAGTTCGATATAAATTCAATAGTTATGATTCTTGATCTTCTTCCTTAGAAATTCTATCGTAACGGATCTGTTAATTGATATTAAAGTTGAAATAAATTGTCAAATTAAAAAATTAAAAATTAAACAAATCCTTTTTAAAGAAAAGTTAAAAATTTTCTCAACTTCTTGATCACACCTCGTATTAGTATTTCTTCAAAAAAAAAAAAATATATAATAATGAGTTATATTATTTTAATATTAAAAAACTTAATTTTCATATTCATTAAATACATTCTAAAATCTGAAATAGGTTTACTGTACAGTAATAGATTACTAGAGTAGTTATTCGTTTGATATATGGAAACAGATTATTTTTGTTTTCACGATTACTTTTTTATTTCAGTTAAATCTCTTTGACTGGAATCTAGGTTCCCTATTCCCATTATTTAATCATTGACTTATCATTGACTTATGATTAATAATTTTGTATAAAGAATTTTTTCTGTATTGAGTTGTGATATGATAAATTATCTTCAAGAAAGAACGTTTTCTCATTTAAGTGAATAAACTGTATATTATTTACTTATATTTTAACTTTTCCTTTATCGATATAGATAATCAAAAATTCTTTTACTGAGCTCTTTGCCTAGTTTAGTAAAGTGATGATCTACGTATACTATACCGACGGCCTCGCACCCACAGGGGCCACGCAAAAAGTTACAGACTGTGGATTCTAAGCACTTAATAAATATTTTGAACTATTTGGCTTGATAATGGCATTAACCATATTCGAAATATTTACGAATGTTTATATAGTAACCAGATTCATGTTCACAGTTCCAGTCAGTATAGCTTCGACGGAAAGAAGCTTCTCAAATTTAAAATTGATTAATTGACGTACTAAAGAACTATGATGATCCAAGAGAGACTATCTCCATTCGGAATTTCATAACTAAAGCGAAAATAGCAGCTGGCGCAAATTATGATATAATTTAAAAAAAAATTGAGTGAAGCTAAAAGTAGGAAAATTCATTTATTTTAATTTGTGTTTATTTTAATTTGATTAGCAATAAAACTTTTAATCATGCTTTGTCATATTAGTGAATGTAACTCATTTACTTTTACAACTGGATTAAAAAGGGGGCCTCGCAATTCTAATGTCACCGACGTCCAGAGTTGGTCTTGCTCCACCACTGTCTACTATACTGTTTTTAAGACTATATAATCAGATAATTCTTGTCTATATCTATAGCTATATCTATTTAGATGATATAGAAAATAAAATCATTAGAAAGTTAATGTGATGTTTAATACTAGTTAGTCATGACCTAGAAGTACTACTTAAATAAAATTATATTATTGAAATTATTAAAAATAACATTGAAAATATTAATTTGAATTATATAATTGATTATTGTTATTAAAAATGATTATCATTAATTATAATTTTATTAATGATGATCCATAATGTTCCATTTTTAAATATTTATAAAAACTTTGTTACAATTTGTTATAAATAAAAATAATTTAGGAATCATCAGATTTTTGATACAATAATGTAGGTTGATTTATGAACAAATGGGCAAAAGTATAAGAGTTCAAAACACATGAATCAAAGTCAAAATTTTGATGATCGTCGTAATTTATTGAGCAAATTGGACTTCGAGATATTGAATCCAAGTCTTTTCAGGTCACAATTCTGAATTCTCTACGATAATAATAAGAACTGTTGCCATTCCAAGTTTTACCATTGTATAGATTGTATACATAACGTAAAGCTTATTAATCGGCTTAGGAGTTTAGTAATTTTTATAACTATTCATACTAGTCTACAGTTTATTTAAAAACCACCATGCATAAGCATTTTTAAACAATATTTCCTACTCTGAGACTGTCGTGTTTATCTTCATAACTGTATAAGTCAGATATTTTGAGTAAGTATATAAACTTTTTCTAGAAAAATACATAGACCAGAGAAATTCTTATTATCAGAATATATTGCAACTTATTGTATATAAATACACATGATTTAAGATTTATTTTTAAAAACAATCAGGTTGAAAATATAAATACCATTCATAGACTGTAAACCACATAAATAATATGTGCATGTAATAAATCTATATATACAATAAATGTATAATAAACCGCATACGCAAACGATGTTCATACAGCAAACTGAAGTTTTCTTACGGAATTAGTCTTAAACGTACATCAGTGGCGGAGCTAGACCAACTCTGGACGTCGGCGAGATTAGAATTGCGAGGCCCCCTTTATAATCCAGTTGTAAAACTAAATAAGTTACATTCACTAATATGACAAAGAATGATTGAAAGTTTTATCGCTAATCTTTTACTTTTAGCTTCACTTTATTTTTTTTTTTAAATTATATCATAATTTGCGCCAGCTGCTATTTTCGCTTTAGTTATGAAATTCCGTATGGAGATAGTCTCTCTTGGATCATCATAGTTCTTTAGTACGTCAATTAATCAATTTTAAATTTGAGAAGCTTCTTTCCGTCGAAGCTATACTGACTGGAACTGTGAACATGAATCTGGTTACTGTATAAATATTCGTAAATATTTCGAATATGGTTAATGCCATTATCAAACCAAATAGTTCAAAATATTTATTAAGTGCTTAGAATCCACAGTCGGTAACTTTTTGCGTGGCCCCTGTGGGCGCGAGGCCGTCGGCGGTCGCCGACATCGCTGACGCCTAGCGACGCCTCTGACGTACATTCACACTGCTTTATTGCAGACAGAACCATGCCAATGATGAGAGGTTTTCTAAACTTCTTATATAAGAATGTTTATATATATCTATGTATTATATTTTACACCACACTGCATTTCGTTTATAATGAAGCACAATATGATCATGATGTATGTTATATACAGCTAAAAATGCATGGACGAGTTATTTTTTTTAGAGCTTCTAAAACAAAATCATGCAATATTTTTTAAAAAATTTTTCATACTAAATGATATATCTAAATTGATGTTAAGTGCAAAAACCTTTGTCACATGAATATGATACATCCCTACCATATTATCATGAGCAATCATTTAAAACATTTTATGGAATTCCTATAGATATAATTCCTATAGACACATACAGATAACAAATAACCAAAATTTAATTTTTTTTATAGACTGTCTCAGCTGTTTAGACGATATTTGTAAATTTATATTTCTTGCTTGTCCAATATTAATATCTAAAAGTTCTAAATCAGTTGTAAGACCTCCAATTGAAGAGTATTGAAATGGTTTTATAACTTTCGAGATTTATAATAGGTGAATAGGTTTAAGTGGATCCACTACAATCATTTCAACATTATTTGTTTATTAAAAATTCAGTTCTTTACTTATTTATTGCTATATACTATGAGCTATGTGTTATAGTTTAGAATATATAATGAATAACATAGTGATTTAGGTTGATTTTAAATTAATCCAAATTCAAATCTCAAAGTCTCTAACTTTTGAGTGAAATGTTTATATTCAATTGATTCACATAATAAAGTCACCTGAAATAATTAAAACATCGTATAACTTTTATAATGAATAAATATAAGTATAATCATTTTGCCATTTAAAGTATTTTTAATATTTCCGTATTTTTCATATTTAAAAAATGCAATCTTTATTCTCGGAATTAAAAATTATTAATAAAAAGTCATTCCTACTAAATAGTATATTGTCTATTTGGGGTTTTTGAAAAATTATGAATATTATATTAGTTATTCATATGCAATCTACTACGTCATTGTTTACTTAATAACTGTTTACTTTTTAGTATACATGTTTTACAACTCCACCCTTTAGGTAATCGATTAATATTATATGTTTAATTATATACGTTAACTTGTAATAAGTGTTCATGTTATACACGTCATAATCTTGGAAGAACATTATTCTGTTGAAAATGTGTATTCAAGGAAAACATTTTTTTTTGTTTCGAGTTCTATAAGAATAAACTGTCAAAATGATTCGCACTTACAGATAAGTCGATAATGATTGGATAATGTATTTATCAACTTAACAAGGGGTATTGTTGAGGTAATTCTTAAGAAAAAGTTATAAATAATATATTAAATGAAGTCATATAAAGTTTAATTAATTAATTTCATATTAATTAACTTAATTCACATAACATATCTACATAAAAGTAAATAAAAAGAGTAGTTGTTTGCTATCAAACAGTAACATCAATATGGTTAGAAATAAATTAAAAAAGTACACAACTTTATAATAATAAACCATACAAGTAAAACAACAGAATAAATACTTTCAATATTAGATGCTAGCTTAGGTAAGGTTGTTGTGAAGACCTTGTGTCAAAAGTCCACTTAAGTTAAAATAATGGCCCGTTGTAGCACCACGGTTTAGCGTTGTTTATACGCAGACTAAAGATAAGCGTACAAGCAAAGCCGAAAGGTACGACTCCCCATTTATATAAAATTGAACCAACCTGAAGATCTTAAAACTTGGCTAAGTCCCTAATTTTGCAGAATAATAACTCGATCAAGACTTTTCCAAGCCAATGATGGATACTGACACATGAAATCGAGCACAGTTTAATCCTCATCCACAAAACCATAACCATGACCACAATTATTGCAGAGTAAGCACATTTTTATATGAACAGGATTTTTTAGTATGGTATGACCGATACCGTAGTGCTGAGTAGATCAACTAGTAGTTTTTTGTCCAGTTTGGATCAGGTCAATGTTGAGATCTGATTCATTTACCCAATTTTGCTTAGCTATGCTTACATATTTTTGTTTGATACCATTTGCGAAATAAATGTCACTGAGCAGAGTGTTTGCCTTGCCTTGGCAAGCAGTTGTCAGAGATGTTGCTGTATGTACAGATATTTAAATGGGCCAAAAGAAAGTGTCGTTATTAGTGAAATGAATATCATTGGTTAGTTGGTTGATTTAAGTAGTGACTGGCTCCATAAGTCCTATTAGAGTTTTCGTACCGTTTTGTTTCCCATCTTTGTTACTAACCGGTTATTTGAATATTTGCATAGACATCATATGTACATATTGTTGAAAAGTGATTTTTCTAAAGTAGGCGAAAATTTTAAAAAAGGTTTTCTTTCGTTTCTCTGCCAGCAGATGCAATACTAATTACTCTCATTCTGGAATTTTTATTCTAGAATTCTGCTCTCCAATACGTTAGAAGTCTACTACAATTCAGAGAGATTATTTCTACTTGTCTTTCTGTTCATCAACGATAATGTTTGTACCTTGGCTATAGTGTCCCATTAGTTTTAAGATTCTTTCATTTACAATCCATTTACAATATCAATATATTTAATATTTATAATTGTGTTTATTGGTGGTAATGTTTGTATCTAGTACTTGCCACTCAATTGTCCACACTTCCTAGTTTGCAGTTCTCTCCAGAAATGTAAACGAAACTAGGTCGTTATGGAATAAAATTTACTAGTAAAGATGCGGTAAATGTCACTCATATTGTACTCATATAACTCTTCTAAAATATAGTTAAAATGTATATTTAAAGTTTGCAAATAGTTATATTTCAAATAAGTTTATACATCAAGATATGAGGCATTGCGATTTCACTACACCAATTCATGACCTGAATAGGTTTCGCTTTTGAACTGCATATTTTAGCTGTGAGTCCCACATCTTATTTTGTTCATTCAGACTGCTCTGTAACACGAACAAAACCTTAAATATATATAAACATTATGCATTTTGACATATCGTCAACATACTTTCCCATATATAAATTTCAATATCCAAAGGTGTATGAACTCTATTTGATATAAGTACTTTTTCCAGTTGTTTTGCGTTGAGAGCAGTTTTTAGACTTCTTAAATAGTTTTCAGCAATTATGCCTATTAAAAACTATTCTGTTTATGACGTTCAGACTTTAATTTTATTATTTTATCGATTACAAACCCATCGAATTACCGAATTACGTATGAAAGCCATTTAATATAGAATAATATGTAATATTACATCTCATTTCCTTTATAGTACATGTTAACTAGATTTTTTGATGAATTCGCAAAAATCCTGTGTAAATAATAATCGCTATAGCATTTCTTTTGTTTTTAGTAAGAAGTTATACTTTATAGATCATTTACTCAAACGATTTTGCATTTTTTTTAATTTTCATTTATACATTATTTGTGAACTTGCCTATATGTTAAACATATCATTTTTTCATAAAATTTTTGAAACATTTATATAATAGGTGCTGTTTCAGAATGGATAACTGCGCCCTCTAATATACCTAACTGCCCACCCGGTTTGGAATATTTAACAACTGTGGATCAACTATTGATAAATCAAAAAGTTGAACTTCTGGAGGCTTTTACAGGCTTCGAGACTAATAACAAATACGTTGTTAAAAATGCGATCGGTCAAAAAGCTTACTACGTTTTGGAGGATACCGATTGTTGTACTCGTAATTGTTGTGGTCCAGCACGTCCATTCGATATGAGAATTTTTGATAATTTTCAGAAAGAAGTAATTCATCTCTACCGACCATTAGCCTGTTCCGCATGTTGTTTTCCATGTTGTTTGCAGAGTATTGAAATTTCTGCCCCACCTGGTCAAGTAATCGGACGTGTAGAACAAGAATGGACACTTTGTTTACCATCTTTTCGAATAAAAGATGTTAATGATGAAACTGTATTACGTATTGAGGGCCCCTGTTGTGTATCTAGCTGCTGTAATGATGTAAACTTTAATGTAAGCAGAAGTAATAAATATAATTATTTTTAATAATAATCTATCATTTAACAATTATTAATTTTTGTAGGTTGTTTCCCTTGATGGTGACATTATTGGAAAAATCTCAAAGAAGTGGTCTGGATTTACTCGTGAATTTTTCACAGATGCTGATTTCTTTGGTATTAATTTTCCTATGGATTTGGATGTTCGTATTAAGGCAGTATTATTAGGAGCCACATTTCTAATAGTAATTAAAAAATAATTTATACTCTAATATTTTATATTAAATTAATTTCTTTTTTATAGGATATGATGTTCTTCGAACACACCAATTAATTTACTTGGGGATTTTTGTATGTTTATTTCTTGTTAATGTATTTTGAACATGTAGCCATGTTGTGTATTGTGTCCTAAATTCTTTAATATTATATAAATAAATATATGAATATATGTTAATGCCATTAATTTTACTCCAAAATTTATTGATGCACCAAGTTGACTACCTGAAAATCGTATACGGATTTAAAGATGAACACTTTGACGGTTAGTGAAGAGTCCGAAAGAAATAGACTAGTCGATATTTCTTTTAATTGGTTGATATTAAATTTCTTATAATTTTCCATATAAAAGTAATACTTAACCTTGTTCTCTTGTAAATTGGATTCAGCGTTCTCATGTAAACTGGCAACATTCCAAATCGGTTACTGTTATTTTAAGTATTTTGTCTTGATTTTTAACGACGAGACCTTAGACCAGCCTAACACCTTAAGACCCTGATTTTGAGGAACCTTAATAGTAACAAATTTTTCTATATGGTCTGTCTAAAAAAAAAACAATTGCTTCAAGTAGGTGGCAAGATGTTAGAGAACTTGCATTTACAAATAATAGGTTGTCAGTGTTTATCTCCAACTAGAGTTTCCTCTTTCTGGTCACCGTTACATTTAATTTCCACTCGGAGATGGTTTATAAGACATCTTTTTAGTAATCTAGTCCAAACTCAGTCTAGTAGATGGGTTAAGCATAGGGATATAATCGGAGAAAAATCTAGAGACTGCAGTTCTTCGATTGTACAGTTATGTGATTGATAGCTATAATTTAATATGCTTACTTGGGGAGAACCTCTAAGCATAAAATCGGTATCATGGTATGAACGGGAATCAAAAAAAACGTTGCAGTATTACTAGGAAACTAATTTTAAGTACTAATTTGGAGGATGCATGGAACAATTACAAAACCAAACAAAAGGCTTATTTGCACATCGAAGAATGCCTGTTTTAAAAACTTGTCTAAAAGTGTACAGAATCTTTAAGAAAGTAGTATGTTAGTCAAGAGGCTTAAACTACATATAAATGTTGTTTTGGATAATCTTAAGAAACCTAACCGTAGGTTTAAGGCAACTGAAAAAACCGTGAGTATCTTTCTGGATTGAAACTATCCTATTAACCAGGTAACAATAGGATTTCAGTTAGTTTGAAAAACTGAAGAATATACGATAGTCTAGTATAATAAAAAATGAACTCATTTGATAACTTTGAATTTCTTGACTGAATTAATATAATATATATTATACGTTAAAATTCAAAATATAACTCTATCAAAATTGTCTTAACTCTGAAACTGCTTTCCAGAAACCGGTGGACAGAACTAAATATGATTTTGCCTGAAAAATTCATTACAGGGCTGTTCATCAATATTAAAAGAGTGTTTGGCAGCGTAACTTTTGATGGTATCTGCAAACCATTTGCTGGGTAAACCGGGGACAGAAAGCATTTTTTTAGCTAAACACTGAACTATTGAACTGTCAAATTGATTCTCACCTCGAGAACAATTGGAGGACGCATTTGTCAATCTTAACAAAGGACGTCGATTGATCTAATTAACAATTAATTGTTATTTACAAGCATTATACTTTACTTGAAGAAAAGGTCCAGAAGTGTAAGTTTTATGACTTCATTAGTAACATTATCTGATTTTGAAGGATTTGAATTAACCATGTTTGAATGATTACTGCTTACATTAATCGCTGTAGTTTTGTTTTGTATTTTTAATAAGAGCTTATATTCTTATTATTAGTTTATACTCATATGATTTATTTATATAGTCTATTTATAGTTTATATACTCGTATACAAAATTAATATAATTTTCTATAAAAACTTTGAAATTCTTACAATATAGGTACTGCTTCCGAATGGGTAACTGTGCCCAATAACATACCAAACTGTCCACCCGGTTTGGAATATTTAACAACTGTGGATCAACTATTGATAAATCAAAAAGTTGAACTTCTAGAGGCTTTTACAGGTTTCGAGACTAATAACAAATACGTTGTAAACAATGTGGTCGATCAAAAAGTTTATTACGTTTTGGAGGATACCGATTGTTGTACTCGTAATTGTTGGGGTCCAGCACGTCCATTTGACATGAGAATATTCGACAACTATCAAAAAGAAGTAATTCATCTCTACCGACCATTTAGCTTACCATGTAGCTTTTTTTCATGTTGTTTGCAAAGCATTGAAGTTACTGCCCCTCCTGGTCAAATAATTGGACGTGTAGAACAAGAATGGACACTTTGTTTACCATATTTTAGAATTAAAGATGCTAATGATGAAACTGTATTACGTATTGAAGGTCCGTGTTGTTTGGCCAACTGTTGTAATGATGTTAACTTTAATGTAAGTAAGAGTAATAAATATAATTTATTGTATTAAATACCAATTATTCAATATTTATTATATTATTAGATTGTTTGTCTTGATGGTGAAGTTATTGGTAAAATCTCAAAGTGGTCTGGTTTCAGTCGCGAATGTTTCACAGATGCTGATTTCTTTGGTATTAATTTTCCTATGGATTTGGATGTTCGTATTAAGGCAGTATTATTAGGAGCCACATTTCTAATAGTAATTTAATTTTAATTTACCATAAAAAATTATTTAATAAATTAATTTCTTTTTTATAGGATATGATGTTTTTCGAACACAATTGAAAAATTAAGTATGTGTATTTCCTGTTAATGTATTTTGAACATCTTTAATATTGTATATTATGTTCTAAATTTATTGAGAAAATATTCGAAATATTAGAATATATAAATTCATATTAATAAATTAATAAAAAATATTTTAATATATGTAGATATATGTTTATTTAAGTATTAAAATACAGAAAACCCTGTTATGCCCAATACTTTCTTCACAAGGCTTACGATTAAGTTTAAGCGAGTAAGTAAGCAACTGGAACGGATGTCCTAAAAAGAATTAAAACACAACAATCATCAACAATCACAGCCACAACAACCTGGTCACTGAAGAGTTTTGTCATAAGAAAATGAATGGAGATTTTATGGTATGCTTTCAGATGACATTAATATTAGATTTGGAGGAGTTTAAGGTATATTTAAGTTAATCGGTATATTGTATCGTTCTCGGGGAATCTCAAAAACTCGTCTTTTCTAGAACCCTTTAATAGTGTGTGATTTATTTTCAACATCGCAAAGTTAAATCTCAAACAGTGGTGCCTTAGGGAACTCACAAGGCAGTAGCTACGACAGTACATTTATAAGCACATACTCTTGCAATATATCTTTAGTTATAGGAATGTTATAAACATCCGTTATGATATTGATCCACTCACGCCACTTTATGTTTATGTATAACATCATAATGTGCTGATTTTGCTAAATAGTCGAAATACTTTTTACAAAAGTACTGTCTTCGTCTTTTGTTTATAAGTTAAAATTTCAAAATAATAAATAAATAAAAGAAAAACTAGAAGTCCATATCAATTGCATTCAACAATTCTGTATGCTTTAAAGAAGGGCTTCTGTATTGTTGTTGTTGTTATTGTTAGTTAATCTTACAAATATTAAATATTAAATATTGAAGGCACAAAAAAAATATAAACAAATAAACTATACTGCATGTTACTCCATATATTTTCAAATATTTTACAGGGTCAATCAATTATAGAATAAAATAAAACGCTTAGAACTGGAACTAACTGGATGTGCTTCATTTGTCGTTAAATTCATATTTTTGTAGATTTTCCAATTATTATTTGTTATTATTCAACAAATTATTAAAGGAAGAGTAAAAACTTTACATTAATGTAATAAAGTACTTTCATATGACTCCGTGAGGGTATACGGGTTAATATAAAACTCTCCAACAAAAGGTAGAACGCACTTTCCCTTATATTTCGCTAAAACTAAATTTTTTAAATACAATATTATACATAATTGTTCTGGAGTGTTTTAGTAAGAGATATGTTATATATCTATCTTTAACTCAATTCAATAATGTATAAACATAGTACACATAAACAAACAAAGATATCCATTAATTAAAGATACTTTGAATCATATATGCAAATGATTAAATCGTTGCAAGTTTTTATTAATTTAATTACCTATTGGATCAAATGGATCAAAAAATTGAAAAAAAATAACGAAGTAGATGACGGGGTAGCTCTTAAAATTTTAATTTAGGAGTAATAATTAAGTTTTACTATAAACATCTAAAGGTCTATGTTATATCATTAAGGGTCATTTGGGCTGTTTGGGCATGACTAAAAAGAGCGTAAAATTGCCATGACTATTCATAATATGACTGCCTGTGTATAACATGTTCCTAAGTATATCTGCATAATATCTAATATGGTAATAGGAAATAAAATATGAAATGTTATTGTGGTGCATTAAACTGATAATTCTGTTTGTCTCAATTTGATACTTTTTGACTATTTGGTATAATATAATATTATTTATGATCATAGTTTATCAGTGCGCATGTGTGATCTCAAGTGGACTCAAGTGCTTGAGCTCATACGTGTACACAAATCTCCTATAAAATAAAATGATATCTTTGAAAGTAAGTTAATAATTCTTAATGTAATAGGAATATTGTAAGAATAACTTAGTATATAAGAAGAAATAATAATAAAAACGAAGTCAATTGTAAAACTAATCTTCAATTGTTTATTTAATCAATCTCATAAATACCACTGCACAAATGTAAATTGATGAGGTTTTGAGATATGTGATAAAAGATTTCATGTAAAACAGAAACATTTATTACGAAATATATTGAGAAGTAATAATTTTCCAACAAATCAGAAACCAAAAAAAAGTTAAAATAATCAATTCCATGTCGTATGCTTCAAAATGATTATCTTTAATAGACAATTCCAGTATATCTCATGAGGAGGAGTTTAAAATAATACAGAAATAGAATCTTACCATGAAAAGGAATTAAATAAATTAAATATGTACTGAAAAAATATTTTCCTTTATAAAATTGCTCACTGATGAAACTTACATCATGTCACCCTGTATTTTTGCGCTAAGCCCAAATGATCTTACATGTTCAACTAGAAGCGCAGATCATTTGTTGTAGAAGTTTCATTGATTGAACAGAACGCGAGACATTCGGAAGGATTTTGTGTTATCCGTAACATTTGAAATATATTATAATAACTATAAAAGAAAATAATTGAATGAAGTGTGATTTTATTTATATTTATTATTATTAAATTATTGAATTACAAATTGATAAATCAGAATTTTTAGTGAATTTATTTAAATTTCAAAATTATAAATATCGAAAATTGTTCAATATATATTAAATTGTTATATTACGGGTGAAGTTTTATTATAATAAATTGAATATTTAAAACGAGTTTGTATTATTAAAAATTATTTATTATGCCACATGACAACGATCCTTGCTTCGAAGGGAGTGAACTTAAAGGCTATAAAAGACAAAATGTTCCAATAACAGCACAACCAGGACTTGTGCAGACTCCACCAGGTATTTCATTATAACTATATATTAAATAATATGTATAACTATACTATATAATTATTATTTATAAAATAAATATATATAAAAATGTATATAAAATAAATTCACTAAATATCTGATTGATTTACTCGTATCAGATTTCGATTAGGCGGTTCATCTAAATTATTATTGGCTATGATACATTCATCTTAGATAACTATTTTGCATGTGTGTAGAATTTTGGGTCAAACCAGAATATTGGAATATTGGAGCTACCAAAGTATATGTAATAGTAATTTAAATGTGAAATGCGCTATACCTATATCTGTTAGATTTATATCTTATTTCAAGTTAATAAGCGAAAATTAAGACGTACATGAAAGTAGTTACAAGACTGCTCTATGCATATCATTAATTTTTATTTCAAATTGTTGCCAGTGATGCAACTAACGTAATTGAAGGTAGGAAGTCCTCTTGATAATGCAACTAAAGAAGTATAACTTACTAAAAATAATAAAAACAGCTGAACAGTGCAACATAACGACAACGTAGGTGGGATATCTCTATAAAAGTCAAATGATTCCCTATAGCTGGCATGACTCTATAAAAAACAGATGGCTCTTAATAGGTGGGATAATTCTATAAGAGACAGCATGATTCCCATCATTAAACTATTAATTGAAAAGAAACACGGTAAAAGAAAGGTGCGTATCTCACCCATACTGTTACAATTGTAAAATAGTGGCGGGCATTATACAAAGTGTATGGGATTGTTTATTACTTAAATCCGAGTTTTTAAAATCAAGCAAAAATTAATTTAAGAAATATTTATAGATTTATATTAAATTTATTGATAGTTGAATTAAATTTTTAATGAAAAAACTATCCCTTCAAATGACTTTTGCAACTTTGCAATCATATCGAGACTTACTGACAAGTTGTCCAATTCATTAAATTTCTAAAATATCTTTGTTTTAATACCAAAATAAATTGATTAATAAATAAATTGCTTTGCAAATCCGTTTCATTGCATTTTTTAATTTAAAAATGTAATAGAATAAATAATAGAATAGAATAAATATTTTAAAAAGTTAACAAATTTTTGTTGACACAAACAGCTATTAGAGTTATTAATCGTCAAAAAATAAATATTGTTACTTATCTTTTTGCTTATTGATTTGAAATAAGATATAGTTCCGGTCTTCATTCATAGTTTTTAACTCTTAGTGTTCGTACTTGCAAAGTCCCGAATCCATCTTTTCCGTGACCCTTTGACACTTTAAAAAATATACAAATCATAAAAAATACCAAACTAAATGGAACAAATTGGTGTTGACTTGGAAAACCACTGGGCAGTAGCTATACCTGGGAAATGGTTTGTCGTTAAAACTTCAGTGTATTTGTTTTTTGAAGTTAATCTCGTCTTATGAAAAATTAGAAAAAAAGCACACACTATAAACAATATATCTTTAGTTATCGGAATGTTATAAACATTCGTTATGATATTGATTCACTCACGCCACTTTATATTTATGTATAACATCATAATGTGCTGATTTTGCTAAATTAGTCGAAATATTTTTGCCTTCAAAACTTTTTACAAAAGTACTGTCTTCGTCTTTTGTTTATAAATTCAAATTTCAAAATAATAAACAAATAAAAGAAAAACTAGGAGTCCATATCAATTGCATTCAACAATTCTGTGAAGTTGCCCTATGCTTTAAAGGAGGGCTTCTGTATTGTTGTTGTTGTTATTATTGTTAGTTAATCTTACAATCAAATATTGAAGGCACAAAAAAAAAATATAAACAAATAAACTATACTGTACTCCATATATTTTCAAATATTTTACAGGCTCAATCAATTTTAGAATTAAATAAAATTTAATTTTTCACAACGCTTAGAACTGGATGTGCTTCATTTGACGTTAAATCCATATTTTTGTAGATTTTCCAATTATTATTTGTTATTATTCAACAAATTATTAAAGAAAGAGTAAAAACTTTACATTGATGTAATAAAGTCCCTTCTTATGATTCTATTACTTACATACATAGAAGGCTTAAAATTTCTTAAATATAATATACTACATAATTTACTTATTTTAAGTTTTTGCAGTTAGTGATATATACCTATCTTATAATTTAATTGAATGAGTGGTTTATAAGTCTTAATTTAATATATAATATTAAACCTTTCAAATCACACTTAAAAAATTATGGGTACACTCAGAAAAATGATTTGATGGATTTAACCAGATTTTAACTAATTCCCAGGTCAAAACATTCTTAGAAGACGCATGATGTTGGCTAAACCATACTACATGTTGGTTTTCATTTATTATTTACATGAGCTAAAATGATTCGAATAAAACTGATGTGGTCACTTTAACTAGTATGTGCTTAAAGCATATTTTTCTGACCATTCTGATGGGCCATTCTTTTTTAAATCGGACACCTTTTTAATCTCATCATCTTCGATTTGGCTGAAATTTTTTTTAAAAGCTCCTTTCATAGAATAAGAAGACTCGTATTTTGGGAAAATATTTTGCAATTTTTTTTCTAGGAGATATGGACCCATGCATTTACAAATGGTCATATCCTGAACTATATAAATTATAGAAACTTGATATCTATTGCTATTTTAAGAATTAGTTTAAGCAATCCGTTCGGTTTGTAAAAGAATGACTCAGAGAATGACTACAGAATGCACAAATAATAAAATCATTATGATTTTCACGTTCTATGAAAAATTTTACTATAGGAAATATAGTTCTCGTCTTTGGCAATTTTTGGCTCTGAACTAGTGTTCTTCGTTAAATAATTTGAGTTCTTATATTATCTTCGATAAATAAAATTTAATATATGTTGTTAAAATTGTTTTCCAAATTAGCATACATTTTTTTATTATTATTAATAAAAGAAATCTTTTAAATTTCTTATAAGCTAGACTAATGAAAAATAAAAAAATAAAATAATGCATAATTATAGTTTATTAGGCAATTAAAAGCTGATGCTCTAGAATCAAATAATTTTTTTCTCATATAAGAAGAGTTTTATTGATACAGAAATTGTTTATTTAAATGTTAACCTTATTTATGGTAAGAATATAGATGTATGTAAAAAAATATATAAAACTATAAAAATTATTATTATTAAGTATTAAATTTGGAATTTTTCTAATGGTATTGGTTCACAAATTCTTGGACTTAATTTTTGAGAAATATATTTAGAGTTTTGTATTTAATGATGTAATTACCTTCAGCACTATTTTTTGTTTTTTTATATAACATATATTTTAATTATATAAATTATGTATAACTTTTTTAATACAAATTGCTTCAAATTTAATAGAAAATGCTTCAAAGCTTGTTTTTATTTTTAACATTTTAATTTTCTTTATGGTTACAAAATGAATTAGAAACAAATCGGAAGAAATTAACAGATATTGAGAGTCAACTTTTATATGTTTTTATCATTATCAAGTGACAAATTTAATAATAGATTGTCATTACCGGCCGCTGTACACTTTGAACCATAACATGCACCTAAGATCTTCACTGATAACATATGTACCATTTAGGTTTATTTATGTCTGATTTTTAAAGATATGCAGTAGTTCTTCCTAAATGAATACTGCTTCTAAAATGGCTTTCGCTTTTTTCTTGTTCTTAGTTCAAAGTAATGGTGAATGCATCGATTATTTATTTAAATTTCTTTTAGTCATAAATATATATGTACGTATATAACTATAACAATGATTTTTATATAATTTTTATAAAATTGGTGCTGTTTTAGAATGGGTAATTGCGTCCCCTAATATACCTACCTGTCCACCCGGCTTGGAATATTTAACAACTGTAGATCAGCTATTGATAAATAAAAAAGTTGAGAACTTCATTTGTTTTAAAACTAATAACAAATACGTTGTTAATAATGCGATCGGTCAAAAAGCTTACAACGTTTTGGAGGATACCGATTGTTGTACTCGTAATTGTAGTGGTCCATCACGTCCATTCAACATGAGAATTTTTGATAATTTTCAGAAAGAAGTAATTCATCTCTACCGACCATTAGCCTGTTCCGCATGTTGTTTTCCATGTTGTTTGCAAAGTATTGAAATTTCTGCCCCTTCTGGTCAAGTAATCGGACGTGTAGAACAAGAATGGATGCTTTTTGCACCATCTTTTCGAATAAAAGATGCTAATGATGAAACTGTATTACGTATTGAGGGCCCATATGGTGCACAGAGCTGCTGTAATGATGTAAACTTTAATGTAAGCAAGAGTAATAAAAAAATTTCTTTTTAATAAGAATCTATAATTGAATTATTATTAATTTTCTTTAGGTTGTTTCCCTTGATGGTGACGTTATTGGGAAAATCTCAAAGAAGTGGTCTGGATTTATTCGTGAACTTTTCACAGATGCTAATTGCTTTGGTATTAATTTTCCCATGGATTTGGATGTTTGTATTAAGGCAGTATTATTAGGAGCCACATTTCTAATAGTAATTTAAGAATAATTTCTTTTTAATATTAATTAATTGAATAATTTTTTTTTAATAGGATATGATGTTCTATAAAAAAGGTTTTTTTGATATATTATAAATTTTTTGAGAATGTGTAATAAATATTAAAATAAATGGATACATATATAAATGTAATTTTAAAATAATTTCATTTAATCAATATTTTTAGTTTATATGAAATAATTTAATTATAGTTTGTTACTTAAAGAATTAATTTCAAAATTAATGGTAATACAATTAGATGTATATGTGATTTGGACTATTAAAAAAAAAACTAACAACATCTGTACGTATCAAAACGCTAACTTCAGTCTCCAAAAAGCTGATGTCAAACTTATGTGGAACTTATAATGCAGCTAATTCTCTTTGCTTCGTCATTGAGTGCAGTATTCTAATATTTGCACCTATTGATCGCCGGTTCGTACAATAATATGAAATTGTTTTATATAATCAAATATAAAATTAACAACTTCTTAAGTTTATTCTCATCAATAGAGCATAGAAAAGTATGTATTTTTAAGCACCTAATATACGCTTAAAAGGATCCGAAAATATGCAGAAATTTTAAAATTTAATAATTTTAAATATAATTTTATTATAAATTAAATTGAACTTAATTTGCAAGTAAATATAAGTTTTCAAAAAGAAAATATAATCAATTTTAAATTAATACAATTATAAATGAAATTTTCCAAATTTGTATTTGGAAAACGATCTCTCTAAATGAATATGCCATTTATATATTATGAATAAGTTCTTCGTTTTGTCAAAATTATCTCATCGAAATGTTCTCGTACAGCATTTGCTATTTTATCAGAATTCTCTTTAGAGTATGGACTATATGTGTCGTCTGTATCAAATTAGGATTTTAAAGGTTTAAGCTTCTGTACATGCGTCATGTGAATATTGTATGATAGAGGTATCTGTAGCGAGCATTCAGCACCTCCAACCTTAATATTTTGACTGATAATAAGTGGTCCTTAATTTGAACTCGGAATTTTCTCTTTGATAAGCAGCTTTTAATGAGCGTTAGAGGGATTTAGGTCGTGTGCTAGTTAGGCTAAGTTGATGCTAAACCAAATGGGAGATTTTTTGGGATTTTTTGCACTGCACACATTTAGCCATTTCTTAACACGTATCGACACATCACTACATTATCGGCACAACTTAGAATTTCCCTCATTTAAAACGCAATTTAGCCTAACTCGCACACGTCCTTAATAAAAAAATTATTGAAAATTGCATATATGTAGATACACACACATATACATACATGCATGAATATTTATATATATTATACGTAAATAAAATATATAGATATATATAAAAGCTAAAAACCTCTCTTGGACCCAATTCCTTCTTTGCAAAGTTTATGACTAAATTCAATAGATGCACTACAAGAGAGCAACAGGACAAAGAGCACCCATAAATCTTCCATGCGATGAACATATACAGTTATGTTCTAACAAAAATAAAGAAAATATTTTGATATTAGAATAATATTTAATTATATTCCATAAAAAGTTTTATTTTTGACTGCAAAAAGTAATAATTATTTTTGAGTTTTTTGTTTTTAAGGCAAGAATAAGAAATAAGTAAACGGTCGTAAAAAAAAGAATAAAAAGGTAAAAACCAAAAAAAAAATAAATATATAATTAATTAATTCAAATATTTTACAGCTGGTTTATGATAACGTTTTTCTAATATAAACACAGCAAGTGAATTTGTTAATAAAACTTTCACAACAAATTAACAAAACTCCAGAAAAATGTGAGAACATAAAAGTCAAGCACTGACTCTGAGCTTCAAATTTGGCAGGGCACGAGACCCCTAATGATAGGGATTTGGCAATACTCGAAACAGCTGTATGGTCAGCCAAAAATTCAATTAATTAAATATAAAAATGAAGTTTTTGTTGTTGTAGTTCACTACTTTTCGAAAAACCTCTATATTTATTTCTTAAAAATACAATATAAGGTAAATTTAATTATTATTTTTATTTTATATTTTATTTTAAAAAACGAATGAATCGATTTATTAATTGTTTTTTGTTTCAATAATAACTGTTAAGGTCTTTGGTTATAAATAATAAATTATTTTAAAAATTTCATTCATATTATATATTATTTAATTTTTATTTAAGATTAATCAAAAACAAATAAAATTTATTCATTTCTTAATGAATAAACAAGATTTTAAAACAATAAACAATATTTGTTAAACATAAATTAAATAAATAACTATATAATATATTATTTATATATAAATTTTTTTAAAATAAATATATTTATTTATATTAAGTATAATGTGTATTTCCATACAAAAGTAAAAATCAACAATATTTACGCAATACGAACGGTTTAACATTGCTTTACGAAGCTTTACATTACAAACTGCTGTAATGTAGATACATATGTTAACCGCAAATAATTGTTGTTATTTTCTCTTATTTACCAATCATGCGCTCTCTTTTGCTTCGTCTAACTGTCATAATTTCGTGAAAGTAGTATTTTGCATTTGTTTACCTTTTTTTGTGTGTCGCTACCATACGCCCGGTTAATACACCCAACAGTCTGTAAACTTCTTCTTTGTGCGTTTGTTTATATCGGCGAGTGACATTGAACGTTCGAAAAAATTTGTACATAGAAAAATTCGGTTCGAAAACAAAGAAAATGTTTGGTTACCATTGAAAATATATTATACAATTATTAAATAAATATAAAATAAACACCAGAGCAAAATAAAACTAATAATAAATAAATAATAAAAAAACAAATTTTGTGTGTGAAAATTTTTATAAAACGAACTTTGATACAAAAGCAACGTACAGAAAAGCACATGTGAAAATATGTTTATAATATCAACAATTATGTATTATTTAGTGGCTTTGTATAAAGCAATCAAAATATTTCTGTAAGTACATGCTTATTTCGTTAAATATTAATTAAGAGAAA
Source organism: Teleopsis dalmanni (assembly GCF_002237135.1). Taxonomy (NCBI): domain Eukaryota; kingdom Metazoa; phylum Arthropoda; class Insecta; order Diptera; family Diopsidae; genus Teleopsis; species Teleopsis dalmanni. The sequence continues at coordinate 31,454,252 of NC_051846.1, forward strand.
TTAGTCAATTTTAATTAAATTAATTTGTTGAATTAATTCATTTACATAATTGACTCCAACAAAAAACTAATTTGCATATTATTCAATTGGTTGAGTAAGAAAGAAAGTGTACGTGTTTTGTTGTTTTTTTGTTATTTTTCGGCAGCAGCTGGGGAATTCTTCGTTTATTGATAAAACAACTGTCATAAGCGCGTGCATTTCTTATATTTCGCCTTCATTTGTATTTCCTACTTGAATAATGTAAAAAAAGCGAAATAGTAAAAAACGTGTTTAAAATGAAATAAACAACGTTTTTTGTTTTTATTTAATTGAAAACTCTTTAGGAGAACAGTTAATTAAAAGCTATTTATTTCATTCAATGATTGCGCTCTCATCAAATGTGGGTTCACAAGTTTATAAGAGAAATGAATATTAAGCACAATAATAAGTTGGAAAAAGCTTAAAAAGCTATTTTAACAGTGGGTCAAAAATTTAAAAAGAAAATCTAAAATTATTATTAATATTTAGTGGTTGTTAAAAATTGGCAAAGATTTACAAATTGTACAGAAAGTTAAATTATTTATAGGGACAAATAATGCTCTAATTGATAGAGTACCTCTATAGTTATGCTGAAACGTGAGTTTATTAAAGAAATAATATATAATTTAAATTAAATTCCTAATATGGTAAGTTTAATGGATTAATAATGGACATTTATATTTTTAATAAAAAATTAATAATAAATAATATATTAAAACTATATAACAATATGTAACAATATAACATTTTTGAAAATTTTGAATATATAAAAAAATAATACATATAATTAATAAAATATACAAATAAATTAATATAATAAATAAACTGTTTAATAAGTTAATGTAAATTAATAGCAATAATTATGTAGAACAGTGAAGAGGCGATATTTCCTTTTTAAAAAATAATATTATAATATTAATATTATAACTATAGAGAAAAAATTTAACAATATTAGTTATATTAGTAATATAGTAATAATATCAACTATTAAATATTAACAATATGACATTGTATGTGGTATGGACTGAAAGGATTAGAAAAGAAAATAAAAAAAATTATAACCTCCAGTTATAGACCTCATATAATATCAAATGCTTTAAAACCTATCCACTTCTATTAAAATAAGAACATTAACGGACCTATTCTGTGCACTTTATAAACTTGTTAAACATTGACACTTGTCAAAATTGACTGCTGTAAAGGTTTTGGTATTCTGTGACATAAATAAAAAGCTCTTTTCCTTGTTAGTTGTCCATACTACAAATGCTGTTGACAACTATAAAAATATGCTCTTTTTAAGCATTTTTTATTTTTTGATGGCATGACAAATATTGTTAACTAAAATATACGCTCTTTACAAGCATATTTTTTATTGTTATTTGAATGCATGGAAAATACCTTTGATAACTTAAAATATGTGCTCTTTACAAGCATTTTTTACAAACAGTCACGAACAGTCACGAACAATTACGAACAGTTTTCCATACAAAACACTTTACACCATAGTGTGGTAAGAAGCACTAGGTACTTGAGCTTTGAAATTTATCAAGATGTGTCCAGAATACCAAAAAGCTTTCTGCTTTATAAAAATCAAAAATTTTATTAAAGAATTTGACAAATCTGTCAAGTGCACAGAATAGGTCCGTAAATTATTATAAGATAGAATGATCCTAAAAAAAATATTCATCTACAGCCTTGGAAATATTTTGATATATCATGCATTCTAAAATCTAATCAATCATAGACTATCGCAAATGGTTATAGACCTTGTATAGGCAAGGTCTTAGAAGAAATTATTTTGAACCGCATCATGTGATTGCCTCATCGCATGATCATTATACATGATACACAATTGAATCTTCTTTGCATTTCGAGCATATTTCATATCAAGCGGTTCCATGCAAAAATCACAAATGAAGCATACTTCATACGACAATAAGACGTTCTATTATTTGTTTGAGATTAATAATGTAGATATGTCAAATCTATTGGTTTCAGAACCTAAAAATTGTTTTCAAGACACTTATATTTAGAAAACATTATGCGTAAGAAACTCACGGACTATTAGGCTGAATATTGAGAAATCCCATCATTTAAATGTTTTATCTGCTATCTGCTATGCTGTATATTTTAATCTTCAGGCTTCACATCCTTAAATTACTACTGGCCATGTTATGGTTTTATATATTTTTTTTAGAGATTATGGACTCATCAAATTGATCAAAGTTTCATGTATTTTGGTATTCGAGCAGCTTCATTATTTTCAAATTCGGATATTTGGATTGTACATTAAAAATATTAGAGCCTCCCAAAACTTTCATTCCACCGGGAACTCATGAGCTACCTTTACATTAACTACTCCTTCCTCTAACTACCGCTTCTACTATCTTTGTTGCTGGAACATCGTTATCCATTTTCATGACATTCCGTGAATGATATCAATGTCATGTTAAGGTCGTTAGCTCGTGGTTTATTAAGATGTCGCCAAGAATTTTTGCCCCAACTAATACTTAGTTGAACGATTATTATAATTTTCGTTTTGGGCTTTTTAATTTCTAGACTGTGATGCCTACTGTTGTTATCCCATCAGCTCCCTATTGTTAATCCCGGTTATTAATGTGTCATATGCATTGCGAGTTTTCTGCTCTGAAATAGAGATAACATACTATCTTCCAATTTAGAAAAGCAAGCCTTATAGTGTACACATCTAGAGAATGTAAATTTATTATATTGTAGTCGTAATTATGAATACAATCTTATTAATTGTATTAATTGTATTAATAGTTTGGATATAACTTCTGAATTATAAAGGATTGTTGTTAGTTTTGGAACTACTTTGCAATTCCATGTTAAATACATTGTTCTACACAGGGATTATGTTACCAAATATTTGTATTTGAAATCGGAATGGTGATTTCAAGACATTTTCTTTTTCTGTGACCTAAATTGTCCTATTCCTTGTTATTTTAATAATTTATTATTATTGATAAATAAGATAATTTTTAAATTTATATAATATACATTATATGATATATACATTAAAATATCAGAACACTAAATTTTATTAGTGTTTCCTGTTATACATATATACATATAATTAATTTTCAATGTATGCATTTATATATTGACATATCAATGACATCAGTGATAAATGATATATATAAAATATTCTTATATGCTGAATACACCTGAATATAGAGTGCACCTTATTACTGTAATATAAAAACTAGAATATCGATAGTTGAAATCTTGAAAATAAAAAAAATTTAATAATCAAAATATTCTTGATTTTTCCAAGGATCAAAGTAACAAATCTTTTTTCCACATAAATATTTACGAGTATTTTATATTTACGAGTTTATGTATACATTATATATTCGTCTATAATGTTTACGTCATATTTCGTCTATATTTGCTAAATGCAGCAGTTCATAAACGTATTATAGATAAGTTATTTGGATTTTTCTTAACATAAACTGAATAAAACTTGTACTTGCCGGTATGTCTCAGTATAAAAAAATAAAAAAAAAACACAAATAAGATTGTTTTTATACAATAAAAAAGCCCTGAGCTTGTTTCTAGAGAAATTTTATTTTCTATATAATTCTATATAAATTCCAGAGTATGTATGTAATATGTTGACATTTGTTTATTGTTTAAATGAATATATCTAAATAGATAATGGATTATGTTACAGTTAATATTAAAGTAAACAAATTGAAAAAATAATACAATAATATCACTTTGTGACAAATATACCTAAATATATATATAAATATATATAAAAGAGTTGTAGTCATTTTTAGAAGATTTTTGGCATACGACATTCATTTTAAGGCTCCTTTAAATTATATGAATCATGATAAGAAATGTGAAAAGATTGCAAAATATTGAACCGATTATTAATCTTTCCGTTTTATTAATAATTACATTTTCGTATATATAAACATTTATTTTGTAATCTGCAGACATTAACCTTTACGAATTGGAACTCACAATTCTATAGATAATAACCTGTTATGCAGCAGATGAATCAGTTGAAATAATACTCGTATACGTATATTAAAGCTATTTTTACCAAAATGACATTCTAATACCTAAATATAAATAAGGAGTACAGAACTACATAACATTATTGTCTTACTCGACGTTTTTATTGTAATTAAGGGTTTGTACACACCGCATTTACTAAATGGTTTTTGATAGCATTGTCTTGACGACATGGTGGAGGACAGCGTCCGCATTACTAGACAATCACATAAACAATGATGTAAACTGTATATACGTTAAGTATGTATTAAGAGAAAATGAAATGAATATATTAAAGTATCATTGCACTACATTTGATTTGATTATGGAAAACTACTTCCGACATTGGACGTAAGTAGTTTTCAATACATTTTCACAAAAGGTCATTAAAGATATATCACTTCATTTGTTCGAAAATGCCTAAAACGATTGTTATTCATCTGAATGGCTCTTCTTTGGATCGTCTTCGTGATATTTAAGACATTTTCTTCATTTATTTAAAAATGCAATTGAAGATCGTTATACGTATGGATCAATCAAACTTTTAATACGATTCCATGCTTTTAAGACGGTTTCGATGATGAAACGATTTATTTTCAACTCAGTAACTAAATATACATTGAAACTATATATTTCGGTCTCTGCAGAACTATCTTAATGATAAAAATGGTCCGATAGAATTATGAAACTACCCGAAAAATGTTCAAATGGTCATTAATAATAATCGAATAACAGCAAACACTTTTTATGTCACCCTATATATGCATGAGCCGATGGATAAGCCAGTGATAAAATACTTTAGGTAACTTTTGAAGTCTGAACATATATGCTCAGCTTCCATAAGTTCTCCAACTACTTTAAGCAGTCTAAAAACGTTAATTAATATTGCCCTTTAATTATTTCACCTTTTCTGAGTCGAGCATAATTTGGTCATGTATGTAGGTATACCCTAAAACTTTTATTAAAGCACTATTGTTTTCGAACCGTGGTGTGTATATAAAATTCATTTAGATAATACTAAAATAATTCTAATCGATTATTGGGAGTAATTACATGCGTATGTATTTCTTTCATTCTTAGATAACGCAGAATTCATAATGGTAACAAATATTAAATATCAACAAATTTTAATTCGTTAGCTTGAGATTTTTACCACATTAATAATGTTTTCACTAACTATGCTTTAGTGATCTTTCATCTGTATATCATACATTTGACTCATCATATCCGAAGGTTTCACGTTTTTGGAACTTTCTGATTGTTCAGTCTCTTTAGTGTTCTTACTTCCACAAAGAACTAGGTGACCACGTTTAAATCACTCCATACGTTTATCCAATATGCTTTCATGTCACTTTTTTTATCCAAAAAATGTTTTGTCCTAATAAGCGTAAATTTTGACATAGTTATAGTACAGCGCAACATTGTTTTGACCTACGTGACGAGTCACAGAAAACGTACGTTTTAAATTTAGGCACAAAAAAAAGTAGTAACCTAATAGTAAATCGGGAACTGCCATATAACTCTCTGTATAACATTATTTTTGATCATGAACAAAAAGAGCGTAAAACTGACGTGTCCTTTAATCATATCATATGTCTGTATAATATAGTCCCCATGGTTTTTTAAGGGGCGGCGTTAAATAAAACAATATATGAATAATTTTATTTTTATATACAAATGTGTCAATTGATAAGAAAGTAAACAAAATTAATAAAAAGTAATTAAATATTGCAAGATTATAAATAAAAACTTTCGTGCAGTGATCACTAAAATCTTAATATGTCTTAAGTTTTTTGTTGAGTTTCTCAACCATTATCATATAAAATAAAGCATAGGGCAATAATATGGCTTCATAGAATTATATATTCTATAATTATTTTTTTATTCAATTATTTACCTATAACAATTGATTTGTTTATAACAAATTCTTTATATAAGTTATTCTTACAATCGTTTATAAACATACTCATGCTGACGAAACAACTTTGGGAGGCTAAACTGTCACAATTATTAGGCAAGTTTATCAGTATAAAAATATACAGTAGATTATAAAGAATATATTGATTGGATTATTTAAATTTAATTTTTAAACCTTATTATTAAAACTTAAATCCAAATAATTTTAATTTAACTAAAACTATATGATTTAGAAAAAATATAAGTTTCCCATGTAAAATAATTTTACGCTCAATTTACAGAGAGCCTTCTAGCATACTACATAAATCCACTTAAATCTGAATTCAACTAAAATAGTCTGGTATTCGTCATAGTCTCAGTTTAATGCAACTACTGATAATCTCAGAAGAAAACGCGCGCAGAACTATTGTAAATACAAACGTACTTATACACACACATATATATTTATATTGTATTTAAAAAGATAAACATTAATAAAAAATAAATAAGCAAAAAAAAAAAAGAATAACAAATAATAAAATATGTGGTTACTAATATCAATAGTCTAGGACTTTGTTTAGAGATAAGAATTATTTTCGCCAGACATTTTAGCCATGAAACTATCTGAATTATAACTTTTCATTTGGTGACTTTGATAAAATATTTCGCTTTTAAACAATTCACACAAAGAAAAATGTTAAACTACAATTAATTAATTTGTATAAAAATAACAACAATTTTGATTAAAATTTCTGATATTGCACTTCTATGTGATTAGATATTGAAAATTAGTAATTTTATAATACGTCAGTAGTTCAGAGATTTTAACTATAGAATATCTAGTGATTAGCAGTTTGAACTTGATTTTAATGTCTGAATTTATGATTTAAAAAAAAATTTTTTTTTTTTTAAAGCAGTAGCAAGGACGTCTTTAAATCAGATAATTTAATTATTGCTTCGTATATGACTTTCTTTTGTTAAATGTATAAAAACTAATTTAATTAGATTGAATTAATTGATTATATATATATATAATATGTGGGGTAAGAATAAGCGAAACATAGATATAAATTATTACACAGATGTTCTCATACCTCTTTCTATTTTTGAATTCATTAAATCCATAGCTAACATTCATGTATGTATATGTTAAATTGATATCTATTGTTTATATAGAGATATATATCTACTATATTTATATGCATACTATTGCAAGCCCTAAGTCTGTAGCGAAAAAATTGTATAGCTATCCATATACTTATATATAGTATATCTATATACTATCGCAAGCATTAAATCTAAAGGCAGCATCCATGTATTATATAATATAATATATAATAATAATATATAATAATAACATTTTATTCCACGTTTCTTGAAAATAGTTATTAAGCTTGCACATCTAACTATCTTGTAAAAAATTTAATAGAAGTCTTCATTAATTATATATTTGTCGGCGATAATAAGTATTTTCCTGCTGTTTATTTCATTCTCTTTAATTTTTTGATAAATATGTTAGATTAGCTTATTATTGTATATACACACAAAATTAAACAAATTTAATCAGATAATAACACGTCTAAAAGACAGTTTGGACCCGGAATAATTACGCAGTAGTTATTTGCCGAAAGGTATGCAATTTTACAATACAGTGAACGCTCACAAATTTGAACACACAGAAATTAATTTCTGATTGTGTCATGTATTAATGTTTTGATAATTTTTTTTTTTTTAATTTTTTGCATATATCATAGGGATAAAATAAGAGAAACTGAAAAGGGGAAATCCCCTTATATGTTATTTCTTCTTCTGCGAATGTCAAAATCATTAATCACTTGATAAAATAATACAAAACATTTGAGTTGCTTCTCCGTCAGTATACAACCAATCTTGTGAACCCATACTCGTTAAAACTTCTTTTTAAAATATCAGAAATATTCATAACTTAATGAATTAGTGCAGAAGAAGTAAATTGTACATTCATAAGTACATGAACTTCATTTCGGCGGTAAGTAATGTCTAAATTAATTCAGAACAACATACATATATAACGGATCACTAAAACAAAGATTCATTGTAATTGTAACAAAAAAATCTATATTTTGTCACAAAAAACACTTTTAGGAATGAGAACAATTCGAATATTAGACCTATCTTATAAACTCTAATAATAAGTTCTAATAATTTAGTGGTTAGTAATAACCACTAGAGTTGTTCTAATTTCTCAATGTCTACTGTATTATTCTTAATTTAAAAGTCTTAAGAATGAAGAAACTAATAACTGATCATGAAAATAGATGAAAAACCTTTGCTTGAAAATCATCTTGATATTTATTATAGGTTTGAAATACTTTTTAAGCATTAAAGTTTTATACGGCAATAAAGGAAGCCAGTCTCTAGTCTAAGTAACTCTCTAGAAGAACCATTATAACATATTACGATTACTATTAATTATTTATATCTAAATAATATTTTAAAAACTTTGTTTTACAGAAGTTTAACTTTGGTAATTGTGTATACTCAGTGTAAACACTACACTTTAATTGTGTTATTTCGCGAAGAGTGCAAGTGAGCATAGTGACATGAGTAAACCTGTAAGATTTTGTACTTGTTATGATTTTTATTTTTAAACTGCGTTTCAACAAAATATTAATCTGATCAACGAATACGGGGAATAATAAGAACATTTAGTTATTGACCTAGTTCATATTCTGGTTCAATGTTGAACATATATGTAAAATAAAATGGGAATTAATTAAAGAAAAATTTCGTTGGCAACATGACTTTTTCTTAAGATACGGTACAGTAAAGTGATAATCACACCAACACCTTTCTGTCATTTGAACATGCTTTATGTAAATTAACTGAGCAAACTTGTTTGCAAGTAGCGATGTGAACACCAATTTTTGTTTAAGATTAGTAAACATGTTTAATTTACTGATCTGAATAGCACTTAAGAATATAAATCCAGGCACAAAAAAAAAATGCAGCGAGAAGCAAAAATAAAGAATAACATTTTTTAAACAAATTAAAAAATATTATGCGTTGCTAATAACTTTCATTTATGATCAGTATCGGTTCAGCAGGGGAGAACCATGTTTGTATCTACCATGTCTATTTATCTACCCATCTTTGGAGTACGAAGAGAGAAACATCTATTATATCATTATTTATAATAATATTAATTAATATTTTGTAATAATATTGATAATAATAATAATAGCTCATCTCATTATTATGATTTATTACTGAATACTTCAACTTGGAAGAAATAATTTTTTTTAACTAATATTTTTCGTGGAGTATACTATAGACTAATAGATTTTAATACTGTACTACTGATAAGAAGCAAAAAAAAGTATCAAATCAGCGGTCGAGTGTGTCTGAGTCGCTTGTGGTACTGTTGTTTACAATGAGCTTCACTCTTAGTGCGAGTACACCATAAAATAAGCGGCAAATATATATTAAATTAATTTGAAATTGTAGCCGTTAAACAATCAGTACAATAATATTAATTTATGTTTCATCCGAAACACATATATACAATATAATACAATACAGTATTATTATCCTTATCGCAAGTGACTGAGTATTTCAGTTGGTTCAGTATAAAATGTCGCTGAGCACGTAGAATGCGGTTTAGTTCAATTAAAACGCGAAAGTAAAAAGGTTGACCGTCGTCTCTCTGGCAGTTGAAAATAAAATTAAGTTCGTTTTTGTGACCGTGAAGAAGTGTTTTAAAAGAAAATATTAATAATACTAAAAATTTTTTAATTTATTTGAAAAATAACCACAATTTTTAAATAAGCAAAAGTAAAAAGTTATACTTGCAAAATAACTTATACACAAATTCCATTTTACAAACAAAATAATGTCCTTCAGAAGAACTTCATAAAAATGGTAAGCAAAAAATGAGTTGTCCTAATGTCCTAAGTGTCTTCGAAGAACCTTTGCAATGCTATTTTTTTCTTAAAAATTCTTAAAAATACTACTAATATGCAATCGGAAAAAGTATATTATTTATATGTGTGAAAAAGAAATATATATTAATTGTTAGCTTTTGTGTATTGTATTTTTAATTTTACTGATAATCTGCATACCCAGCAATCTTGTTACTAAGTTCGAAATAAGAAGTCCATAATGTCAACTGTATTAAAAATTAAAAACATACAAATATTTACTTATTTATATATTGTAAAAATATATACATAGTATATAATGAGTAATGTTGTTATGATTAATACAAATTGACCTACATAATTTTATATTGTTTTCTTTTACTGACGTTATTTACGTTATTTAAAAGATAACTGGGTTTTTTAGGTCCGAAAACATTGTATACATCATAATTATCTCTATTGTATATATTATTATGTTTTTAACACTTTTATTAATCGAGGTAAGATCGAAGAGGTTATAAGTAATTTGTACGGTTCGCTGAACTGAAAAGGGAAATAATGCCCTCAATGTGTTTGAATGTGAAATACCACACAATGAAATTATATCTTAAACCTTGAAAGTAGGTTATAAGTAATTTGTATTATACTGTATAGTTCGCTGAACCGTAAAGGGAAATAATGCCCTCAATGTATTTAAATGTGAAATACCAGAAATGAAATTATATCTTAAACCTTGAAAGTAGAAGTTTACCAATATTGTTACACATAAATAACGTCCATAATAACTCTACTATTTTAACAGTAATCAGCTGTTTTCTTAAAGGTTTTATTATTCAAAATTTTTTAAAAAAACAGAATTGGCTGCTAGAGTAAGATTTGTCTGAAATTGCACACTATATTTATCGGGGGTTTCAATCAACCAATTCTATATTCCTCAAACTGTTCATTTTTTCACTGGTCAATTGTTCAAATGGTTTATTTTCAACAAAGAATTAAGGACCAATTTTCATATGGGAAGAATATTTCTTTTATCTGGGCGGAAAGGGAGGATTCTTTCTCCTGCGAAAAATAATTTTTTTTTTTTGGGAAAATACATTTTTTTTACCTTGGAGAAAGAGTTTTTTAATTTGAAAAAATAATTTTTAATATTTATATATTTTATGGTTTCATTTAAAATTTACTTCGGACCATCTACTATTGGCCAAATTTAATGATTCACCAAAAAAAACCATCATCAATTTATTACTATTATATATATAATCATTACAACCAAATTTTCTTAATTTTGTTACTATTATATAGTTGATATAACATAAGATAAAAGAAGCTGGAAACTACTTTATTTACAAATTTAGACAATCGAATTAAAGCATAATTAATAACATCAATAGTTTTTATTAATAGATGCATCAATACATCAATAGATGTACCAGACAGCGGTCTGTCGCATTAGTACTTTGAGCTTATTGGGTATAGGTAAATACGATGGATGTATGGATGCTAGATGTATTTCGGGGGTTGATAATCTTTACCTATGTTAATTGTGTTTATTTGAAACCACAGATCAAGAAAAGTACGAGTGAAGAATTTATACATGTATTGATTTAATCACATATTAATCAATATTTCGATTCCAAAAATCGACTAAACTAAGTGGTAAAGCTTATTTCAATATACAGAATGGTTCTAGTGCGTTTAGACGTAATCTGTCGAATTGCTTTAGTGCGTTTAGGCATGATCTATAACATTGCTCTAGTGTTTCAAGCACATGTAACTATCGATGATTTAATAACTCACTTTATACTGATATTTATATCTCTACACCAATGGCATTTAGACAAAATCTAAAAAAGATATATTAATTTAATTAACTAAATTTTTTTATATTTTTATCTGAATACTTTTGATGACATAGCTTTTTTTATGTATCTTAACTTCAAATTGAGACAATCTAACTTCTTGAATCTTTGAATACTTATGCAACTATGTTAATAATTTTATCTATTTTATTTCTATTTTTATCTATTTTATTTCTATTTTTATCTTTACTATGGTAAAATTTTTGAAATTTTTCAAAATATACTTGTTTATTTTCTTTAAATAATCCTATATTTCTTATCTTTCGCTATATACAATATAAAAATTAAAACAAACGCACTTATATATACTTTGCTAGACTATGATTTTATTACAATATTTTTTTTAAATTGAAAAATTATTTTTTTTATTTTGTTTGTTTAATTAGTAAATTAGTCTGCGATGTGAAGTACATGTTTTCTCTTAGTCATAAAAATTTATTGCTATTTTGTATGAAAATTTTTGTGTTTTAGTCTGAAAAGCTGGAAATGCCGGCCTTTATTAATGTAAATATTTTTGGTTTATTTAGAAATATTTCTATTAATGTAGAAATGTATCCGTATAATATATAAGTATACATATATTTATGTGAATACATTTTTAATTATTATTCATTTGTATTCAACGTATCTGTATTTTTAGTCAAATTATTATTTTGCCTTCGTAATTGATGCAACAATTATGAAGCAATAATTGTTATTTCTAATATAAAATCCATACAAAATCAAAACACAAATGTGCTAATAAGGGTTGATACTTATAGGTGTGAACACTGCTTTAGAACAGTAATGAGCATAACATTAATTTTAGACTAAATGCATTCAACACTTAATTATATTAAATCCTTAAAAGCTTCTACATGGAATTTAAGGTTGTCACAAACAACTTTCACTGAATTTTGCAAAATTCCATATGTTTTATTTCATTTCAGCTCTTCCCATAATACCAAAACTCGGTTTCTGTTTGTTTTCTCCATCTATTACATGGGTGCTACCTTGAGGGATATGTTTTAATAATGTCTTCTGATATACTGCAAATAATATATCCAAGTTATTAATATTTTGAAATCATTAATTCTATAATAATTGGAAGTTGTTCAGTTCAGAAACATAACTTAATGTTAGATAATACGTTAGGCGAGAAGACACAGTAAATGAACTGTATTGGTTGTTATATTTTAGCTTTCGCTGCCATATAGAAGTGGAACTTTAATTTTTAACTTTATGTTAATTTAATTTTTAATGTTAGTAATAAGCGTTATTTTATTTTATTAACCATTTAACACTACATATTATTGTAACTTTTTATAGTTAATTATATTAGATGTAAAGTTACTGTCACTAACGCCGCTTACCGGTTATTAAAATAAAGTGAAGATAAGATACAGATGAAAATTAAATTAAACAAAAAATGTCTGCTTTATTATTTAATTTAATTTCTTACATATATAAATTAAAATTATTTATAAAATACTGCATCGTCACTTTGATCAGATGTTCACTTATACGTATATAGGTGAAGTGTCTGATGTTTCTGTTCACTGGAATTTATCTTAAGTCTAAAGGTGAGGATAGATTGTTTATTTTGACTGTATTTTTTTTAATGCAGTTGTTTTCTTTATATATAAATATATCTATAATATAAAAAATTAACATTGTCAAAATGTTAGTTACCGTACTCCTCCGAAACGGCTTTACCGATTTTTACCAAATTTTATATGCGTATTCAGTAGGTCTGGGAATCGGCTACTATCTATTTTTCATACCGCTAAAGTGATTAGGGTGTCCCTATCCAGCAAAAATATCTTTATTGCTTTAACAAAAATTTTTTTATTTTTTTGACATAAATTTTTTTATATTTTTGAAAAAGTAAACTTGCTATAATATGAAAAGTTGTTGTCTATGAAAATACTGAATTCATAAAACTGCCCCCTAATTTTTGCACTATCGTTGATTCCCAAAATGCTCTCATTGACCGCGTATTTCCAGATGTACACATACAATACATAAATCATGGGTGGCTGGCAGAAAAAGCCATTAGCAGCAAAAAAAAACGTGGACGTTGATGAATTAAACTTCAAGAGAAAGCAGACATTGCCAGGCGACTTAATATCATACAAATCGATCGATACAGTTTGTGATACCAACGAAGTTGTAAACTATCCAGCAGAATTTTTAAACTCACTGGATTTGCCAGGCATCCCACCACACATTTTACGACTGAAAGTTGGATCACCGATTATTTTACTTCGGAATTTGAACCCACCACGGCTATGCAATAGTACGCGATTGGTAATTAAAAAATTGATGAAAAACATTATCGAAGCCACCATTTTGAATCGCAAGGTCCGAAACGAAAAAGTTTTATTGCCACGAATTCCAATGATTCTCACAGACAAGCCAATTTAATTCAAACACGTTCAATTTTCTATTAGATTGGCATTTGCAAAGACCATCAATAAGTCACAAGGCCAAACGATGTCTGTTTGCGGTCTTATATATAAAATTTCCATGTCACAATGTTAGTTACCGTACTCCTCCGAAACAGCTTTACCGATTTTTACCAAATTTTATATGCGTATTCAGTAGGTCTGAGAATCGGCTACTATCTATTTTTCATACCGCTAAAGTGATTAGGGAGTCCCAACCTAGCAAAAATATCCTTATTGCTTTAACAAAAAATTTTTTTATTTTTGACATAAATTTTGTTTATATTTTTGAAAAAGAAAAATTTTTTTCTTAATATTTTATGTAACTACGCCAACAAGTACATCGAGCATTTACATACACTTCGTTCTTCGTCTTCGCCTTGCATGGCAGATGGAAAATGTACTAAAAATTGAAATCTAAAGCTTTCACTAATGATACTATAACAAATACCGACGGATATCCAATATATCGTCGAAGAAATCCCGATAATGGGGGACAATGGCGGGTGGTGCCGTATTCGCCTCTGCTAAGCTAAACATACAATGCTCATTATTAATGTTGAGTTTTGCAGTTCTGTGAAGAGCATCAAATATATAAGTATGTCCATAAAGGCAGTGATATGGCTGTGTTTAGAGTAGAAAATACTAATATAAATGCTCCTCCAATGAACAAAAACGGTGAAATTACGCTCTACCAAATTGGTCGGTACATCAGCTCCAATGAAGCTGCTTGGCGTATCTTCGGTTTTCTAATTCATGAACGGGATCCAGCAGCTGTTCAGGTAGCCGTTCATCTTGAAAACGGTCAGCGTATTTTTTTCACGAACGAGACAGTGATTGATCGTGGTACAAATCCACCTAAATCTACACTCATTGCATTTTTTTAATTGTGTAATAGTACGGATGATTTTGGTGCCTTTGCAAGAACATTACTCTATTCACAAGTACCACGCTATTTCACATGGGCTCAAAAAAAAATGGATGCCCCGCAAGCAAGTTTCACCAGTTTATGCATGTCTCAATTTATTTAAATCGAACGCTTATTTATAGTTAATCCAAGACACACTGAGTGCTTTTATCTTCGACTGTTGTTGGTTAATGTTACTGGCCAATTATCATTATTATTATTTACAGTCAATCCAAGACAATTTAAATTTGAAGATACAACAGTTGTTGCCAGGGAACTTGGTATCATACAAATTTATTGATTTTAAATTAATAATTTAATAAATGAACTATAATAACTTAAAAATAATATTGTTTGGCGTTTATTTTTATTTTCCTTTTCGTTCATAGCGCTCCATGCCTATTTCATGCATATACCACATACTTACACACTTATAATAAGTAAGTTACTTTTTGTCTACACTAGAATTTATCTAGAAACTAGAAATAATTTATAAGGCAAAACAACGTTTGTCGGATTATCTAGTAATAATATAAATAATTTATATATTAAAAACGCACAATACATTTCTAAACACTACTTTGAACTAACAGTATGGTTGCTGAAAATATTTGAAACCCACTATGGAGTTTATCGAAAAATTTATAAATTTCGGACGCGATAACACTTTTCGAAGTTCAATTACGATGGATACAACTTCATAACATCCAAAAGAAATGAATAATCAGTTTAAAATGTTTACTTAATTAAATAAATTATTGTTATCGATTTCTAAAAAGATTAAGTCCTTTTTCTGTAGTAAGAGATACATTTTATTAAGTTGTTCTATTTTGCTCCTTACGTATTGGATGCTTAAATTTTTAGGCATAAATCTTATTAGTTATAAACCATGGAGTGTTATTTGAACATAAGTAGGACATAAGTCTAGGCAGTATTAATATTGCTTTTCTAAGAAAAAAGAACAGAAGAGAAAAAGAAAGAAAATAAAAAAGTAAACGAAATGAAAGAAAAGGAAAAGGAAGAATGAAAATTAAAGAAATTGAAAGAAAAGTAAATAAAATGAAAGAAAATAAAAGAAAAGAAACGAAATAAAAGAAAAGATAAAAAAGAAAATAAAATGAAATGAAAGGAAAGAATAGGAAGGGAAAGAAAAGAAAAGAAAATAAAAGGAAAAAATAGGAAAGGAAAGAATACAAAATGAAACAATAAGAAAGAATAGAAAAGGAAAGGAAAGAAAATGAAATAAAAGAACACAAAAGGAAAGAAAGAAAAGATAAAGAAAAGAGAAGAAAGAAACAAAAACAGGAAAATAGAGGAGAAGAAAGAAAATACAAAAACAAATAAAAGGAAGGGAAATGAAAGAAAAGGGAAGTTTATTTAGTTATTCTAAGGTTTGTGATAGGAATTTTCTCTGATTTTCTATACGATACACAACTATATAATATATGGGCTTAAAACTGTTTTGTATAGTAGTGTTCAGTTTTAAATGATGGGATTGCAATAGGTTGTACAAAGTGTGTAGTATATTATTCACTTTAGTAGTGCATTCAACTTTTTTTCCCTTGATGTAAGCGGTTCATGTAAAGCAGTTGTCCAGTATAAAGCCTATTTAGCAAAGTTTGTTGATTCTATATTGTTGTTACTGATTCATATAGTAATTTAGTTTCTTCATTTTTTGTACAATTTTATGAAGTTTTTGGTCCGCATATAAAAATTTTTTCATACTTAATGAAAAATGTATTTGTCAATAGATTATATCGCATCAATATTTTATTTATGTTGATCGTTTTTTTAAAGTTCATAAACACTATTAGCATTAATTGGATAAATGTTAAGATGTAAGTGTCTTTTTTCCTACAAAATCTATACAAAAATATAATATTTGATATTTAGAAGTTTAAATGTAGCGCATTAAGTTTTACTATTGTATGTGTACACTATAACCATTATTTCATTTTCGCAATTACCGTGCCAGTTGTTTAGCAATTAGTTGCAATTTCTATAAAGGAGTAAACGCAATAAATGAGTCAGATTAGTAGAATTATTTATAATTGATTTCAATTAGCATAATGCTATTAGGAAATAAAACATTGTCGCAACCACGATTGCAGGTGTTGATTAAAACAAAAAAAAAATGTGATATGAATCTATAAAACAATAAATAAATTAATTTTCTTAAGTTCGTTGCAGTTTTACATGATACATTAATTAATTTTTAAGAATTTTTCAATCATTTATTTTAAAGGAGTTAACATTTAAAAAAAAATCAAATGATGCTCTTTATGTAATTTGTTTATATTATTTAATTTTTATTAATTTTTTAATATTTAATTTTATAATATAAGAATAAATCCTTTACTGCACGATTTTTTTATTTTTTTCTTTATTTGGTATTCGCTAATAAAGTTGTAGTAGTGTAAACGCTTTATTTTGATTATACAATTATCACTAATGAGGTCTGTCATTCAAGCTTACAATAAGTTGAAATTGAGTTTAAAGATCTGTGAAGTGAAAATATAGTAATAAATAAAAATAAATAAATAAAAATATTAATAGTAATAATAATAAAATAATTTAAGGTTACAATGAGTTCAAATTCAGTTTAAAGATCTGTAAAGTGTAAATATAGTAATAAACTGAACATTTTAATTGCAATTTTAATATAAAAATTTAAAAAAAAATGTATAAAATCAAACATTTTATATATATTTATTTATAATAAATTTATTTATAATTTATTTATTTATTTATAAATTTATAGAAAAAAATTAATAATATCTATTGAATATAATTGTATGAGTTTATATTTCGAAAATGTTTAAATCTAATTAGTTTTCAAACATGAAAAATTGGAATCAAATAAAATAGAACTATAAACAAATGATATTATTTTGCATACTGTGGCAACTATAAATTCAATCAATATCTTTTAACGGCACCTATTAAAAAAATGAGACAAACATTTTTCACAAATTCGCGAAGAAATGCTTTCACTCACTTCTTAAATTCTTCTAGCATTGTTTACCTTAAAAATAGATTTCAATGGCAATTTTCGCGTGTTTAATGGGTCTTTGTATTTCCCTTTTGTCTTGCCAATATTTTGGGTCTTATTTGTTTTTGTCGTTGTTTTGTTCGCTCTCAATTGTTTGGATTTCGTGGTGATAAATTTTTTAACGCGGAAGAATTATTTTATTAAAAATATTTATTAAAAATTTGTTAATAATTTGTTTCTTTTGTGAGACGATATACTTTTAAACACATAAGTAAGTAAATCTAAATTTTGCATTTCCCGAAGTTTTGTTATATACTCGTGTGATTTGATAATCTAACTAATAAATTTATAAAGTTTTTTAAAAAAATTAATTCTTTGTGTTACATTAATTAATTTATTAATTACAAAAAAAAAATATCATTGAATTTTTTATATTCTTATCATTATATATGCGATTATACATTATGTTTACGAAATACGTGTAAATAGTTTTAATCAAAGATAATCCCAGGCGGCCTTATGAAGGCCACTTTTGGGTTCGTGCATTTAATGTGATTAGGTTAGTGGTGCAGCCATGTTATGCGACTGAAAGCATGCACAGAGTAGAGAAGAGATAGAAGAGGTGTTCTATATATTTATTTATTATTTTAACAGTTAATTTTTTTTAGGGAATCAAAACAGCAAGTACAGACAAAGCATATAACAATAAACAAAATTAAAGTGATGCTCTAATATAATAAATGAAGATGTGATGAATGGTAAAAGTAATAGGCACTTTTTCAAATTCATTAGAGATTCTAAATAGCAAATAATTGAATAATGAATGATTGTATTTTATTCTTATTTTATAAAAACTTTTATTGGATCCCAAAAAACTATTTCAAAATTTTCGATATTTATTATTTCAATTTCAATAAAACGATTTATGATCGTTATTTAAAAGGCATTAAAGTATTTAATATCCGTCTTAATGTCACAAAAATCTACAAAAATTTTGGAAACTCAGTAATGGAATTTATTATTATATTATTCATTATTTTTCATGGATTATCAAAAATCGAGAACCATGTCTCTCTAAGTGAAAACATACTGAAGATATGTATAAATTCAAATAAAATGTTGAGTAACTAATTAAATAAAAATAAAAAATCTGGAATAAATATTCTTACAAAATCAAGCCTGAAACTAATTTTCTTTATGAGTTGAAGCTGTGGCACAATTGAAAGAAAGTTATATAATTTAATAGAAGAAAATATCTTTAATTTGAATGCAGTTTTTAACGCGAACTATAGTGAATAGTGGACCAAGTATTTGTACGTTGACAAGGCAAGAGCTCTGGGTAAAATATATGTGGAGGATTAAAACTCCCAGTAGTGTAGAACTTTGTAATCATAGTAGATCTTTTATGCTAGAATTGGTCTTAACTTACCAAAACACAATCAGCTTGTTAGATAGAATGTCTCTCTTTAAATACTTCCTGAAGATAAAGATAAAAAGCTCTCGTATCGGTATTTACCTTCAACACAAAAAGTGTGACTAAAAGTCTCATCCTCTTTTAGGCTGAAATGACATTATATTCCTTGAGACAGACATAATATCCCATCAAATAACCTGTGAATAAAATCAGTTCTCTTCAATATTCTATTACTTCAGATAAACACAACTTGTTAAGATGAAAGCGCCGACTAAAATATATTATCAAGTAACCTATCAATAAATGAGCTTTTTTAGTCATTATATTACTTGAGACAAACCCTGCTATATGAGATGATGGCGTGGACCAAAATTTCCCATTAAGTAACCTATCAATAATATTAGCTCTCATCAACATGTCGTTTCTTAAGACAATTCTAATTAATTGAGATGATGCTGTAAACCAGGATTTCTCATCAAGCAACCTATCAATATTGGCTCTCATCAACATTCCGTTACTTAAAACAATTCCAACTAATTGAGATGATGGCGTAGAACAAGATTTCTCATCAAGCAATCTATCAATTACACCAGCTCACTTCAACATTCTGTTTTTTAAAACAAACCCAACTGGTTAAGATTATAGTGACCTATCCATAACTTCAACTCCTTTCGACAATCCATTACTTAAGACAAATCCAATTAGTTGAGATTTAAGAACAGATTATGAGGTTCCATTAAGTAACCCATAAATGTAATCAGCTCACTTCAGCATTCTGTTACTTACGACAAACCCAACTTGCTGAGATGATATATGTCCCATGATGTGACTTATCCTTAATCTTAGCTCTTTTCTACGTGGCTTTGTTGTTACTAATCGAAATATATGCCTAATTTGTGTTAAGTTTACTATATAGAAAAATTCTATTTTTAAAAACTGCTTGAGACCACTTTGAACCCCTTCAATCGAATGTGAATTTCAGTGCGAAGTAATCTTATCAATAAAATAGTTTCGGCGTTACTTCTCGAAACGTAACTGGAAGAAACACTACATTTTAAAAGGTTTTTGAACTTCATCAATGCTAAAGATAAGCGCTTTGTAAAATTGCTTTTGCATTTCTAGTTGTAATTTTTTTTTATTTTTTGTTACAATTTATATTTTTATTTTTTTATTTTGTGTTTATCAGCAAAAAATGATTATAAACAAAACATAATAAAACTGTTGGTTGCGAATGTTAAGTTGGGAAATATTTTTTTTTTCTGAATTTATCAATATGAGCTTTGGTGCAAAGTCTAAATGGTTTTGTTTACGTTTTATTTTTGTTTGTTTTTATACACATGGACTGATATTTGTATGCTGTGTATTTGTAGGTATGATATTTATGAGAAGCATACTTTTAGGCAAAAATTAAAATTGTGCAACGTGTGAAAAGCTTAATTTCTTAAGTTTGGAAATAGTGAATAAAAATAAAAAATCAAATTTTGTAAATTCATAAATGCCGGAAATAATACGATTTTCTCATTTATCTTAAATGTACTTGAAATATTTGTCGAGCAAATTAATTGCCACTACACATACGAATTTAATTGGAATATTTGTAGCAAAATTTATAATTCAATTTATAATTTCTTTCCAAATGTGAAAACAGATCAAGGTTGGACATATGGTTAATGCACACGAGAATCTATCAAATAAAATAAATCAATTTTAATTTATTTATTTAAATAAAATGTAATGATAATAACAATGCTTAGCAAATAGAGATTTATATAAAATTATTTCGAAACATAGGTATTTTTACTCATAATAAATAAACTGTTAACAGTAAAAAATTCACGCGTTTCTCTGAGAAGAAACACAAATAAAGTGATAATTAATATAATATCTGACGGTACTAGTCGTTGAGGAACAAAATTTGGTGGGCATGCTGAAGACAATTAAAAAAATTTGTTCTAAAGCGATAATTAATATAATGTATGTTAATCGGTCAACTTGACTAGAAGTGGTAGTAGTCATTGTCGAACAAAATTCGTTCAAGTACGCCAAAGAACTCGCTATCGCTTTTTAATGAATAGGGACAAAGCAATTATTATACTTTGTGTTGGGTTCCGGGATATAAAATATATGAAGGCAAAAAATTTAAAAAAATTTAGGATTTCAAAAGTGATAATTAATTTATATATTATTATTCTTATTTTTATATTCAGTTTCATTATTAGTTATTTTATTATTAGTGGATACTTAGTTTTATTTATTATTAGTGGGTAAAGTATGGAACTCGATTATACAGTTGGCCTGAGATTTTTGTCTTGTGTCCCCTGCTTTTCTATCTATAGTAGAATCTATTTTGCTATGATATTCAAGTCATTTACATCATTAGCTTTGAAGTATTCACGCCTGTTATAGATGTCATTCAATGTGTGTATGTCTACACCTTTGCAAAATATATGTTGTGACAACTGAATACGTACGTTGTGATTTCCCAAAATCAAACAGCAGCAGATTGGTTGATCTTGAAGATAGTTTCATTGCTCTACATATCATATGAAATGGAATTATGGAACCAATTTGCTTAAGTCCTTTAAAAGCTTAAAGATCATTTAGTAAAGAATGTAACTAGAAGTCTTATTCCCTTCTAGGCAAAAGAACAGTCTCTAAATTAAAGCAGCCACAGCTTGTTAAGAGACAGAAATTAAGGCAGCCACAGCTTGGTAACGCAGGCCAAGATTTTTAATGTATTAATCTTTTAGTATCTTCAGCTTTGTTTTACCGAAAAAGGATATACCTTTATTGTTACTAATCGGAACATAATTTGTATTGAAATAAAATTAAACCACAATTTGCTCACGTCCATTAAAAGCCTAAAAATCAATTAACACACAATACGATTAGAAGTCTTATCACCTTATAGGCAAATGTACACTTTATAAGTTAAGTTAGTGCCAGCTTGTGGGGTTGGTAGCGCAGGTCAAGATATCTAATCAAATAACCTAGTATTCATCTTAGCGCTGTTTTACCGAGAAAAGACATATATTTGTAACTAATTAAATATTAATTCGTATAATATTAGTACAACTGGGGTTAGCATAATAGACCAGCTGTGTTGCGGTCCATAGTATAACGCACAAAATAATAACAACACGATATATTCTTAAAAATTAAAAAATGTTATTCATTTCTATAATTATGTAGTAATAAACGCGTTCTCATCATTAACAACATAAAGCAAAAATAAATGTTCCGTATGAATCATAAATTTATAGTTACTGCAGTAGCGCCATAAAGAAGGGGATTGGGACGGGGGCAGGGGTCTCTACCAATTTTTGGATGCCAGTCGCAAAAGAGCGCTAAAAGATTCAATGATGAGTATATTCTGTATATTATATTAATATATGTTGTTCAGGGTACTCGAAAAAGGTATAGGGCCCCGAGTGCAAGTTAAGCACACGACGCCACTGAATTGCACATCGCCGATTGTCGTTGTTGCAAATTACCATTTTACACATAATGATGCATGCAAGTGCATCAACTGCTAATTAAGATTAAATCTTTAATTATAGAAAATGCATTTTGTGATCTTGAAATGAACTTTACGATCTTCAAGCGTTAATAAAGTTGTAGTTGTGTTCATTTTACAGTTTTAAAAATAAATTGAATTTGCACGCTCATTATTCAAAAAAAAAAATGCATATTTTATTAAATAATTGACTTTTTGTCATAAATATTACAATATATGTCAAATTATGTGCATATAATTTTATATAATATTTTTACAGTTTTCTATTTTGTATTTGAATTTTTTGTACATTTGAATTGTTCACAATATACCATAATTATTGTTTGAATATAAATCAAAACTCATTTACGAGTATTTGCATTAACAATTTCACTTAATATTTGTTTACGATTATGTAGTTGGAAATGAAACCCACATGTCCGATGAATATTTCGACACAGGAAAGCCCAAATGTCGCTCTTAATCAGACTTAAAAGTCTTATCGAGTAAAGTGTAGGTATGCGCGTTCACACGACTATGTAGGATGATTTACAATTGTTAAGCGATCGCTATAAACTGTATTTTTGACTATTTAAAAATATTATAACTAAATGGTTTTTATTTTATCATTAATTTTTTTGTTTGAGATTTTATTTGAGCAACGAGATTTTTTTAATATTTTTAAAAAGTATTTATTTTTTGTCTTCAATAACCTATTTTCCTCCTAAACATTTGGATCACTGGAAATAAGAATTTAATGTTCAAAAAAAAGTTTTTAAATGGTTGATAATAAAATGTTTATTTACAGAAAAATTAATTTCACGTCTTCAGTAATCTTGATACGAATAAATGAATTAATAGTCTCGTCTTTCACTAATTCTCTTTTGTTCATGTCAAAAAGTACGATTTTTCAAATATATTTGAAAACTTGTTAATTTAAAAAGAATCATCTTTTGAAATAGAAGAAAGAAAGAAAATTTGGGAAAGGATGCCTAAGGCGAAAATATTTATATATTAATTTACAGTTAGTTTCCTAAATCCATGAAATTCGTATCTCTTAAAATAAAATTAGTATCAACCCTTTATAAACACAATTTTCTGTTAAAATTAAGTCCTCGCCATTAAAATAAATTAATAGCTAGATATGTATGTAGCTTCTGCAGTACTATACCTAGGTACCTTCTTTCAAAAAAGTTAGATTATGCATTTCATGCTTTGATTGACACTGCGTCATAGCTGTGGTCTATAACACTATATGGGAAGTATCATTTTAGTAATTTTTTTTGCGTCGATAAAGCTAATGTGTTATCTATAAGCAATCTCATATTTAATGTTAATGAATTTAAGGTTAAATTCATATCTCTTTTTCTTGAGGTGTGTAAATAACTACTATTTTTGAAGTTGTCAATTGTACTAACCTGCTGCATAAGCTTTCAATACTTAGAGGCGATAAGTTGTGGTTAATAAAGCAGAGCTTGGTTTTAAGTCAGTTCATACAGATTCTATTGAACTGTTACCGTTTCGAACACCTATTTTTTTTAATTGAATTTTATTGAATTTTGCTAGGTTAACGAAAAATAAAATATTTTTAAAGACATTTGGAATTTTTTCGCTTTTAACCTGAACTATGGCTCGAATTCGGTCCACAACCAATTTCTATACTATACGCTGCTTGCGAATGAGAAGAAGCACTTTCAGCGCTTTATGAAGAAGGGCTTTCTTGAGCACTTCAATACTTTGATATTTTTAAATGCTGACTCTAGTCTCTATATATTATCGTACATTATCAATTACTTTGCAATTAAAACTTTTTATGTAAATTTTGAGTATTTTAACCACTAAAAAGAATAAAAATAAAATAATATGTTTCTGTTAATAAAACGATTCAAATAACAAGATAAGAACCCTATATTGAAAAACAATAATATTTCGATTTATTGTAATTAGTAAATATGTCGATTTATTATAATACGACAATGTCTGCGAAACGTACAATTAATACGAGTAATGTAACTAATGCAACACGCGAGTTCGAGTAAATTGAGATAAAGTAAATTTACCTAATTTTGGTAAATACCAATATTCGCTGCCATACCGACATAATTTACTATTTCCCTGAATTTACCATCAATGTACTTGAACTCACACACGGCCATACTATCTTACATATATAAATATTAAAAATAAAAATTCGTTGAGAACTGTGTGTAGGGTATCATCATCAGACATTAAAATTATGCCAAATGATATTAGCTTAAATGGTAGAAACTATTTTTGTAACACCAACAAGAAAACCACTTGACACTTTAAGAGTTCGTATGATGGAAGTAGATAAAAAGAAATATAACAATTGCAAGCAACAACTATTAAGCAAAACCAAAACAACAAAACAAAATGTACAAGGATTATTATGTGCTGTGAACACTACCGGACAACCGATGACCAATCAAATTTTAACTATTTGACTATAATCTTGATTACCTTAACAGTAGTAGCAAATATTACAACAACAAAAGCGCATGAAAAAAATGCTAACAAGTATGAAAATAACAACAAAAATTGATATAAGAAAATAGTAAAAAAAGTAAAAAGCCAACAATAACAAAAACAACAAACTCACGCAATAATTCAACACAAACATATGTAAGCAGACTGAAAGGCAGGCAGGCAGGCAGCAGGCAGGCAGGCAAGCAGACACAGAGTTAAGTCATTTCAATTGTGGAAGAGAGTGTTTCTGCTATGATGCGATGCCTAGCAAGTTGACTATGCTGATAGCCTCGATCTGGTCCAATATAAATAAGGAACGTTTATTGTCTCTCGGCTTTAATAGTTTCATGTTCTAAACGCAAAGTGGATGTCAAGTTTATTGTGCGAATGAATGAACAAAATTTTATGCAGTGTACTTAGTGGTTGCATTGGATACAATAAATAAAAATTAAAAATGCTTTTAATCAAATTTGATTAAATAGATTTAATAAATTAAACTATTTTAAAAAAAAGGATTATTATATTATTAAAGTGATTAATTTAAAAATATTATTACATATAAAAATTGTGAAAGTAACATACAATATTTTAAAGAATGATGTAGTAAATATATCGAAATTCTTATTATAATTAAATTGTGAAAAAATTTATTTAAATTATGTTAAATAGAAAGTGTTAAATATAAGTGTTTTTCTTACACTGTAATGTTTTGTCCTAAAAAAGAGGTTAAAAAATATTTAAAAATTCTTAAAATATAACAAAATAAAAAAACCAAACTGTATTAATTTATTTACAAAATCTCGTCTTTAATGTTAAAAGTTTATAAAAACCAAGTTCCTAACATAAATCCTTAATTTAACACATAAAATGCAGTCTCATCAAAGTTCATTTGGTCAAGAAACAGGGAATAAAAATTATGGTCATCGTCGTTTACCTACTGTTGGCAAAGCTATGCCTGTCACATCACTCCTATTAAATTTTCCACCTATTCCACCAAGGCATACGCGTAGCGAACGTTTAACGCCAGAACAGGAGGAACGTCCACCAGTTTTTTTTCCTGTTAATGAAAGAAAATCACTTTCACTTTCACCAACCATCTCAAAGAAATCAAAATCAACTGATTCTGATGACGATATTAATCTAGATCAAGAATATGAGTTATTAGTATCTGATTGTAGCAGCACTACAGATGGTGATGACAATCAAGATCCCAAAGACACTGAAGATACCGTTTCACTAATTGGCAATTCCATTTTCTATAGACCTTGTTTGACGTGCACAAATACTGCACCACCAGACTTAGCTATGCGTCCAAGTGCAATCAATGAAATGTGCCGCAGACTGTGCACTGATGAATGCCGTTTGCGTTTAAGTTTAGCTGGTTTTGAAGATCCAATGATAAAGATAAAAGCAATGCAGTCAAAAGAAGCACTAACTACTTATCTAAACGATACAATGGAATTTGCTAAGAGCGACAATGTTGGTTTGTCAAAATCAATGACACAAATACCACAAGCGCCCACAGGTATAGCCATACAAAGAAAACAATTTCTAACTAAAATTTTGCAACCAAATGCTATTGCCACAGATGCAGATAGTATTTCCTCCTCAGACAGTGAGGCCGAGGAATCAAACACAACCAGTGAACTGTTTAAGATAATTGCTAACCTAGTTACCACGAAAACATCAACTTCAAATTCAAAGTTGCCACTCAGTCCAGAGCACGAAGAAACTACTTCGATTGAGGTTGCATGTGGAAAAGCTAATAATTTAATCGATCCACATGAAATTGTTATGCTCAAGGATTTTAGTGAGAAATTCGAAATTGCGGAAGCGTTGGCAAAAACCTCAGCAATGACCTCGACGTCGCAAATGAAACAACGTCTGGCTGCGCGTAAACTGGAAATTGAGTTGGAGAACACGAACACACCGAAAACAAGTCAGGGAACCGTCAAAATACCCGCGTCAGTGTCAGTAGACAACAAAGCTGTAGACGTGCGTATGGCACAAGGTGTGGTCAACATGTCTACCGCTGACACTATAACCACCAATGCGTTAGCAACAATGGATCCATTAACAGCTTATAGCAGTAATGCAGGCAATGGAGAGAACGTTGCAGACACAGTGGCAACAATAAAACAAACAATGCAAGACGGAAGTGAATATGAGCCGCCGAGGGAAGTACTTATGTTTCTTGTGAGGTTAGTATTATAATAAATTTTTATATATATTTTTTTTTTTGGACAACTGCAAATCAGTTAAACACGTCGGTACACTTAAATTTGTGCGAAACGAGATTTTGCGTAAATTTTTCAAGTAATTTATTGATTCATTTAGCCGATAAACTTGTTGTGTGGCAGTGAGTCGAACTTTCTTCAAAACTGGTTGACTGCAGAATATTGTTCGCATACTTCATTAACACAGATATGAGTACATACTTTTCATATACCGCAAAGATACAACATAAATTTGTTTATTGATTTGTGACCGCATAAAATTCGCTGTAATCAAAGTAAAGTAATTCGGCACAAATCAAATTAATTGAATTCATTTTTCTCTCGCTACATTTTGTGTGTCGTCATATCGGTTTGTGACATAATTAACTAACAAATTGCATATTGTAATTAAGATTCATTCGATAGTTAGGGTTAATTTTACAATGTACATGTAGGAACTGCAAATTAAACTAATTAAAGTAAATGACTTCATCAATTAACAAATTGCATATATGCAATCAAATTTAATTCGATACTTAGAACCTGCTTTAAAATGCACACTTAGGAACCAATTTGATACGGTTGTAATGAACCTCTATGTTTACTGTAAAGTGCAGTAACATATTGGTATTGAAAGCTGTCTAATCCAAATCAATGAGTTTTTTTTTTTTGAAACTTAACTGTTGATTACTATTTAGCTGTTGTTGTTGCCCATGTTTGTTCTCTTAAACCCATTAAGAAAATAAGTGGTAATACGGCTTTATTCTACAAGATCATTCTGTTGTTATAAATATTGTCTCAAACAATTGAGTGTCGTGTGAATGTTTATTTAATCATAATACTTGCATCACGATTAACTTTCATCATGTGAATAAGCAATGTGGGAAGAAGAATAACGAAAAAAAATGTGTGAAACAGTAAGAAAGCGTTTGTATAAGATACTTTAAGAAAGTATCATTTTGTTTATTTATAAATTTGTCAATAAGAAAATTAGGGTATACTTACGGAGCTTAATTTTTAGTACTAATTACATGGATTTGCTTGAAATTTTACCTATGTAGTGCTTTATTTTCTGGCGTGTCTTTCATATAATTTGAGACTTAACCACTTGTGTAGATATAGTTGTTTTCCAACCAACACTATAATGTTTTGCCAATTTCATTATGATGTAGCTTGGTTCAAAACATGATAAATGTGTTTGCTTTAAAATATTTGAATTCCCTAACAAAAGATTCTTATTGTTTTTATCCGAATATTACGCTATCGCATTAAAGTATTATTACTTTTGATCTAAATGCTTATTAGAAGTTTCTGTGTAGTACCTATATACAACTTCCAAACCCAACTATTTAGATTAGTTGGGAAAGCTTAGCTTATCATAAAAGTAAGGAAATCGCAGTTTTGTAAGCTTATCAAAAGTCTCAACAATGCATTACGTTTGACATCATTTTCAGCTACTAACTCTGAAATGCCGGCGAATATACCTTGCTTAACGCAGTGCGTAATGGGACGTTCATTGTTTGAGGTGCAGTAGGTCTATTGTTTTCTTTCTTCTTTACAATATTTACTATTTTTGTGTGTATAAAGGTAGGAAGCACAGAAGTAAATATAACTATATTTTAGGCTTCAAGTGAATT
Source organism: Teleopsis dalmanni (assembly GCF_002237135.1). Classification (NCBI taxonomy): domain Eukaryota; kingdom Metazoa; phylum Arthropoda; class Insecta; order Diptera; family Diopsidae; genus Teleopsis; species Teleopsis dalmanni. Next base: position 31,483,528 of record NC_051846.1, read on the forward strand.
TGCAAAGAATTGTCGCCATTAGACGCCCTACTCTCATAGATCAGTATTTTTTCGTTAATGTTTTTTTTAGAATACGGGAATATTACCCCTGGCTTAGATCAAAGGTGACAATCACAAAATGATTAAAAATCATATCTCTATCTAAGTAGAAACGATATGCTGTCAACTCATAGACTCAGACTCAGAAAAATAATAGAACAGTGTACTATTAGAGTTTGTTCAGCTTCATGTGGTATCTATAATCTAATGATAATGATAGAATAGCTTACTATTAAAGCTTGTCGACTTTCTATAGTGGATATCTATAGATAAACTATAGTTTACATCTACAAAACTATGAAGCTATCTATAGATAAACTATAGTTTATATGTAGATACGTTATATGTATGCAGTATTGCTAACATTTTTAAAATTATGGCAATTTGAAATTTGTTCCAGTTCAATTGGGCTACCCTGTATAATATATATTTGATTACAAAATGTACTAATGAAACATAATAAAAACAATTTCCTTTCGATTTTCTTAAACAATAAAGTTAAACTATTAAATGAAATTTGTTTATAAATTCAAATTTGGTAGGTCTATTCAAGGCATTCAAGCAGTCAATTTAGTTTATATATGAATATTTGAAGTCAATGCATATGAAGTCAATATTTTTATTTTTGTTTGTTTATATTTATATTAGCTTGTATGGTTTTTGTGTTTCACTATGGAAACTATTGTATCGCAAAAATTCCTAGCCTGGGGTGTAAAAACACTAGATCTGCTCTCATTGAATACAAAAAATTATAGTTCATGGCAATTAAAGTTGTTTACATTTGATCATTTTTGCCCGTTGTTAATGTTAAAAATCGTATTGCAATGCCATTTTAAATATTTTTTTTAAATATTTTTACAAAACATTTTTTGAAATTAAAAATTAGTAATTTAATTAATAAGTAGTTTTTATTATTTTTCATTTATTTTTAAAATTAATTTTTTGTTGTATTTATTTATTTTTTTTATTTTCTATTACACAGACTTTATTTTTTATATTTTTGTATATTTTTATTTAAGCTTTATTGATTTGTTTTTGTGATTAAACTAATTTAATTCAATTAGTTAATAATCTTTCTATAATAAAAATCTTACACCTAAAATTTTCCAGATTGCATAGTTATAAAATGACACACTCTTACTGATAAGAGTAAAACAGATAACTTACAATGTTGGGTTATGACAGCTCTTAAATCATGATATTTAAAAAAAAAATGTTAATACTTTGTAATGTGAATGAAAATGTTATCAATTAAGCGATTTGCTAGCCCTTACAGACCTTGAGTTTTTCGAGTAGTTTGCACGAGTTAATTTTTGTTAAAATAGTTTTCGTTTTGTTTTGTACTTCATTGCAATGGTTCTGACAATTATTTCCTGAATATAAATTTTATTAAATAAAAATATTTTTATTTTATTTTAGGAAAAATTGACGAAAAACAAAATATTTGATATTATGATTTTATCAATTTCTATACGAATGTTACTATAGAAACAAAAAAAAAATTGTAAAATTTTATTTTGATATCTTAAAAGTGTGCTGTGATATCTTAGCTAACAAAGCCTTCAACGAATATTTAGTTATAGACTAAATATTGCTTTTTTAAGTGAATTTATTAAATTTTTCTTAAATTTTTCTGAAATTTTGTTAAAATTTTTTAAAGACAAAGTTTTTAAATAATTTTTGAAAATGGAATTCTTACTTAAATCTTCGAGATTGATCGTAACGTCAAGAACGTTTACGCGGCGAGTTGCTGTGCCGATACCAAGGTAAATTATTTTCTTTAATAAAACATATTTTTATTTTGATTTATTATTTTACATATTATTATAATAGAAATTTTACAATAATTAAAAAACAAAACAAAATATATATATTTTTTAAAAATATATATACAGTCAAATTTCCGTAATTCGAGCTTCTATAACTCAAACTAAATAGAGTGCAATAGGGCTTAGAGAGCAAATTATATACGATTACTACAAAATTCTTTGACTCGAAGTGTCCATAAGTCGAACCTTTTTTTAGTATTAAACAGTATTTCAAGTTATGGAAGTTTGACTATATATCAAACAAACAAATAAATATATCAAACAAAAGATATGTGTTTGATAAAACGCCACGAAAGATAATTTCGGATAATGTTAGTCTGGGAAGTACATTTGCTCACTATAAAGCCTTGAGGGATACATTGTATGTAGTATATATATAGTGACTACAATAAGCATGTATAGTATATTAAAGATCTTAAATCATTTATACATATTATAAAAGAGTGTACTGAATTCCAATGTGTCTCCATGATGCAATATATATTAAACTTGTTTGAAAAGGGCTCAGTACAGTACTAATGTGAACAGAATCATACTTTTTTAGTTCTATCTATTTAAATGTAATAATACAATGACATTATGCAATACATATCTTCTTTAAGATACTTGATAATAACATAATTTTGAGCATATCTGCTTGTAGATATTCTTATCATACAATATTTTGAGGGGTTGAACTACAGCTATTTTGATGGTAAGATTGCTACCTTGGTAAATCAGATATCCGAATTAGCGCCATAATAGCTCAAAAATTTCTACCCCAGAAAAATGCTGCGAGATTAGTATTCTGTTATCCACCAGGTGACTAGATTTTAAATATGTAAGCACATGGAACATCACCTGAAGTTTAAGGTTATACTTCAATTTGGGAAGTTGTTTGTGGTACATCATGTTTCTTAGTTTAAAAAAACAAAATTATCTTCATCAAATCTTTGTGCTGACTAAATAAATAAATTCTAACATAATTATTTGTTAATTTTGTAACCTTTCTGCTAGAGTAATGAAACAAAGACAACGCCACGCTTGTATATTTTTTGGCGCAATATAACGTTAATTATAGTAAACTTATGGAGTAATGTGACTAGTATATACTCTTCTATATATATTTTTCGTAATTAATTTTATTATTATTGAAATTTAACAAAAATATAAATACCATTAAGTGTAAGAATAATACATGTTAAGAATAATTCAATTATTCCACAATTGGTTTATAAGTTCGTCTTAACATACTACAGCAAATGAATTTATTAATGAACATTTACAACAAATTAACAAGTTCGAACATACAAGTCATATACAGTTTTGGTTAATTTGGTTAATGCACACTGACTCTGAGTTTCAAATTTTACAGGGTACGAGTTCAACTCTTGGTAACATATTCGCAGTTTCAAAAAATTATTTACGAGTAATTAAATATAAAAAAAATGATTTTCAATTTTTTGACAGCTTTTAAAAAAGTCAGTGCTGATTTCTCTGCAAAAGATGTCTCTGATCCTTGTATGGCTAGGTCAACTACAATTTGCTACCGTTGTTGTCCCCACTAGTGGCTTAAGTTTAGTTATGTCTGACTAGTTTATATACAATTTTATTCCTTTGCATTCACTGGTGGATCGCGACATATACCCATAAACTAAATCACTGATAACTCACTGATCTCAGTTTTATGTTAAGTATATTATGGAAGGATGAAACTAATTTTGCAGCTTTACTATTCGAAGTACAGTTATTAAGTACAGTGTTTATATAAATAAAATATATAATATGTATAATATTATAATAGGTATATATAACATAACATAGTAATACATACATGTTGTACAACGAAAAACTTACTGCATATATAAAAGTATGTAACTATTGTAAATTTATTAATCATTCATTAGCACATCTGCCTCTATTCTATAGTATATCACTTACTATATTTAGTAAATGCAATCTTACCTAATAAAATTTTTGTATCAGTGAATTACACAAATGTTATCATGCTTTTGTTTCGCTATTACGTCTTTGTTTATTGACGAGATACTTTAAGTGCAATATACTTTTGCAATTTTTTTTCGTTGACGTCAGTTCTACAGACATCAACATTTAATATTAGTGCAACTATAAAAAATTGTAAAATGCTTAAATGTAACACAATGTAAAGTCATGAATTCATTTAATATCCAATTTAGTCTGGATATGAATTACAACAGTTAAAGTTTCTGACATCGTGAATCTCGTTTAATTGTGAATCTCGTTTTGTACTTATTTTACAGTAATTACCTTTTAATGTTAAAACTATTTTGTTGCATAAATAAAAATATTATTACAATAAATTCAAAAAAAAAGTAAGTTTAATTATAATTTAAAATTATGCAATTTATTTAACACATTTAATATTTTTATCAAAATTTTGACCGGAAACTTTCGCGTAATAGCAAAAGTTATTATAATTTGATTTGCATTATCTTTAATTAGCTATCAAATTGTGAAAAATTATTATATATTATTATATATTATATATAATAGATATTTATAGCAGTTTTTTATTTTTCTTATACGGCTATATAATTGTTTTAATAATCATTTCATTTCACTGAGAATAATTGCTGAGTTATTATTATTTAATTTTTATATAAATAATAATTATTTTATTATAAAAATAAAAAAAATACATTTTATAATATTTATGTAAATATATTATTCAAGGTGAAGTATTTGTGGCATCACAGTACTAAGCAAACTTTTTCGTGACTCAGAAGTAAATTTTAATAAAGTACACTTGTTTTTGATATTTAGATATAAATTTTGTTTCATATATTCATTTATTTTATTTTAATATATTGTTTGGAACTTATCATTATATATAAAAAAACAACATAATTTAAGTGTCCTCCATGGGACTTATTAGAATACTGTATCCTTCCGAGGTAAATCGGATCATACAATTTACAAAAAGATACATATATTAACTATCAAGTAATAGCTCGGTCGTAACTTCATGGTTGACATATTTTCGTTCTTAAAGTGTCCAGAGTCTCAATATAATCCTCCAATCTATTAAAGTAGTATACACAAAGTAATACCAACCATCACGTCCTTTTGTAATAATTATATAGTAACATAATAACAATGATATACTAAATTTTTTGCAAGGTAATTATTTCAACATTCTGAGAATTATAATAAAAAAATAAATTTTGTATGTTGGATTATTTAGTTATACAATAACTTAGTTTTAAAAAATAATGTACCACAAATTCAAACTAAGATACAAGTTTATATTATATTTCAACAAAGATTCTTCAATCTATTAAAATTATACGCGCAATTTAACATCAGTCATAACCATTTATTGCAAAAATTATAACAACATAATGAGAATTATATACTAAATTTTTGGAAAATATTTAATATCGAACTACTTATACATTATGAGAATTATAATGTATTGTAGTGTAATGTAGTTTATAATGGAATATAAAGAATAAATAAATCTATAAATAAAATTTTAAATAAGTGAATAAATAAAAGTTTAAAGTTCAAAGTTTAGTTAATTCATTGCTAAAAAAAAAGTTTTCAATGCAAAAACTTCATTTTGATTAATAATCTTATATAACGGCAACATTTTTACTAATAGATGATATATATTTCACTTGAAATTTAAATTAGATTAAGATATATTAATAAATTTCATCCATCCATCAAGTAATGACCCAATCATGTTTTGACACTACTAACCTTTACGTAACCTTTACGTTACGTACAGACGAAAGTCTAATTGTAAAAAATTATATTACTTGAGTTACTAACAATTCTAAATTAGTTACACCATCTGGGTAATTTATAGCACATCAGAGTTTAAACATGACGTCATGGTTTGGTAGTAGCACTATCCTGTTCAAATTACATATCTTCCACATTCCTAAGATACTAGATATCGTTTGATAATTGTTTATCTGTATTGAACAAAATTGTCAACCTTTCGTCATATTCTAAAGTGGAAAGACCTATCACATTTCTAAACAAAATGTCTCATCATAAACTGATTTTTTCTGAATGCAATAATGTCTCTACATTTCCTTGGGCTTTTTTATCACACCAAATATGCTATTCTTATTTGTGGATATATCCTCAAAGCACAAAGTTAGTCTTATCATTGTAAAAAACTCAATGAGAGGAATAGTTGCTATTGATGATGATTAAAGGTTTCAAATTATAAAGTGGAAAATCTTCTATCTTATATATTATATTATAATATTTTATATTACAAATGTAGATATACAGATATTTATTACCGAAGCAATATTATGTAACACATCAGTACCACGAAATCAATGAACTCCGATATTCACCATTAAATATTAATCCTAAGATCATCCAGTAGATCTTTGGACGATTAAGCATAAGTAACTAATTTAAATTCTATTATAATGTTTCATATATTTCTCATTAAAATTTATAATGATAAATAGTTAAATAGTTATTTAAATATTTATTTCAGTTTACAAAAATCAAAATCAATGTTAGCATCCATATAGTAGTACTAAGACAATTGTCTATCTATTATCTTCAATATTTCATATGAACGAAAAGAAATGCAATACTTTTCATTGTTGTTTCACATTTTACAGACTTTAATAAAAATAGAGTTAATTGTTGAATGCATTGAAAAATTAGGTCAAACCTAAGATGTACGCATCTTTCATCGAATTTCCATTTGACTTCATTTATTGAATTCCAATTTGCATATGCAGTGTCAAGAACGACAAAAGTTCATCTCGCCTTTGCGATAGCACAGATTTATTTGCATAAAAGCATGCGTGTGCGAACACAGGCGTAACGAGTTTCTTTCAACACCTATAATATTTATGAGATATATTCATATAAACAAAATAATCAGATAGAGTTTTTGAGAACAGACCGTAGAGACTTTTTTTTACAGCATCCTTAAAGAGTCAACAGAATTGATTTCAACATTAATAATGTTTATACAATGTGTATCTTTGTACATTTTAACAATTTTTATGTGATTTCTTATGTGTTAGTACTGTTAGCTGGTATTTTGACTGTTGTTTATTTGAGAAATAAAAGTTTTTATATAAAATTCTTCTACATTAAAATTATTTTTAACGTCCGTTTCGGTGAAAGCAACTAAATTCTTAATATAAACTAACAGCGTGTGTGTACGTTAAAAGGAGCAAAGGGGTTTAATTTCATCGATTAGTAAAAATGTGGCGGCTTTATAAGATTAGAAATCAAAACGAAGTTTTTGCATTGGTAACTTTTGTATTTATCTATGAATTTTCTGTACTTTCTTAGCTTAAACTTATACTTAATTTATTATTTTGCTCTTTTAAAAGAATTTTTCTATACATTTGAGAATATTATTTTTGAAAATGTTTATTAAATTGAATAACTAAATAATGCCGCATATTCTGTAACTGAATACTGAAAAATTTGTTTTTTCTTTATATTCCATTAAAATCTACATTACACTATGTTACAATACATTATAATTCTCATTATGTACAAATAATTTGATATTAAATATTTTCTAAAAATTTAATATATGGTATAATTCTCATTAAGTTATTATAATTATTCCTATAAATGTGATGAATGATGTTATATTGTGCACACATAATTTTAATAGATTAGAGAGTTTTTGTTAAATTTTATATATGCTTCTATTTGAGTTTTAATTTCTGACACTTTTTTTTTGAAAACTAAGTTATTGTATAACTAAATAATCCGGCATACAAATGTCTATCATATCTAGTAACTGAATGTTGAAAAATTTATATTTTTATTATAATAACCATAATGTACAAATAATTTGATATCAATTTCTTGGCAAAAATTTAGTATATAATTGTTATTATATTACTATAATTATTACAAAAGGACGTTATGTCTGCTATTATATTGTGTATACTATAATAATGAATTTGAGAATACTACTAGGAATATTATCTCAAGTATATATTCCTTACATATGAGGATATTTTCTTGTAAAATTATTTATGAATTTGAATGGCTGAGTAATGATATGTGCTGATGACAATCATATTTAGAAAATGAATTTTTGGGCTTTCAGAATTACCAGTGATTTCTTTAAAATGATTGAATTGCTGAATATGCACCCTACATCTAGTTATTTAATGTGATCATCTGCATGACGTCAGTGTTTCTTTTAATAATAATTGGTTGTACCAAATCATTCTATAGTACAAAAAAATTTTTCTGGAATTAAAGTTCAAATTTCTATTTAGTCTTTTTTTTTTGCCAGTAAGTGGAAAGCATTGTAAGCGACAGTGTGAATCTTTAACCTACTAAAATTATGTATAAGGTATGCAAAATGGACAAAGTTCAGCCATTGGATCGTGAAGGTCAGTGGATCTTGAATACTGAATCATCATTTCAATAGTCAAAAGAATAGAGAAGGCTCAGTATTTAGAAAAATAAATATAAGTAAGCCAATTTCTAATTAATCCTTGATACTTTTCTTAATATATCAAAACAATCACCACTTAATCAAATTTTTTAACTATGAAGTGAAAAGAAATATTACAAAAAAAAATGTATTCAATGGGCTGTTTGGTTTGTAGTGTTGCATTGCATAGTTTTCGTCAACAATACAAGACAGACATATTGTTATAATATAATTTTTAAAAAATTATAATAAATCTGGTAGATAATTTCATGGTATTTATTTTCTGAATATGATTTTTGGCATATGTCGGCCGAGTTACATGTTCCATTCGATTAGTCCAATTTTTCACTATTTTTTGCAATAAATGTAGCCGTATAGCGTCAATGGTGGCATGAATATTGGCTTCCAAGGCTTCTAGGTAGACCAGGTTACAGGATCACTTCTGGAAACAAAGTTGTTACTAAATTGATTTCTCAATAAATTGATAATTAAACTTGCTGTATGTCAAGCTGCGGCGGCGCCGTCTTATTGAAACCATATCTTATCAATATTTAACTGATAATTTTTGGAAACAAAAATTCAGTCAGTATGGCTCGATAGTGCTAGCCATTCACCATAACGTCAGCTCCTTTCTCATTTCTAAAGAAATAATAACAGATGATGCCGCCAGCGTGTTAACCACACCACGAAGACAATATCTTTGTCTTGTTAATGTTTCAAATCGAGAAAAGTAAAATTAGTGCGAAAACGATACATAACTGTACGAATTGCTTGCTCACTAGGCCACTTATGTTAACCATAAAATAGACGAAGTGCTCTATGAACTTTGCGAATAGATTTATTTTTTTTCAAAGTAAATTTTCACAATTTGAAAGCCCTGTTCTGGCGTTAAACGATGAATTGATGATGAATTGCCAAACTTAACTGAACAGAAATATCATCTCAGTTTTACATTCTCAGATGTCAAACCATAGTTATCGATATCGATAGTTTTCATGCAGCTAAAATATACCCTACATTTATCATTGGGATATTTTTTTTTAAATTTTAATTTTAATTAGGTCAGTAGTTCTATTGAACTTTTGTACGAAGATTATAGACCATGTTGAAAATAAGCCCATAAAATAATCTTATCAAACTGCTGTTATGCACTCAGTTCCTTTTATGTACGCCCCTGTTTCGCTGTTTTACAATCTGTAAACAAACAAAATAACCAAAAAAAAAATTTTAATGCAAAAAAAAAACAATTTTTTGTATTTGTCGTTGTGTAAATTTAATTTTTATGCAATTCTTTAATGAATAAAGATCAAGTCTAGATTTGAAAACGTGTGTTTTAGTACAAACGAAATAGAATAGATAATAATATTTTCTTTCTTTTTGTTACTGTTATTATTATTTTTTGTTTTTTTTTCTTATTCTTTAATACAATAACAAAAACAAGATCTTGACACCTACGTTATAAATTAAAAACAGTAGAATAATATATACTTACTTACACACAAATGTTTGAAGCATACAAACTCTGTAGAATCTCATGTGTCTGTACGTCTCTAACAACTCAACGCTGTTGTATCTTGTATCTTATATATGGTATATGTGTATACGGTATTTAAATTAAAATAATGCTGTTTTATTTATTTATTTTTTTTTCGCATTGCCGACACTCGTACTTAAAATTCTACCTCAAATTTGTCTCTGCTCTGGAAAACTGTTGAACATACTTCAAACAAGATGTCAAATTGTGGCTTATTGTTTCTTCCATGTCGTTGCTGTTGTTCCTCTTTTTTTTGTTTTTTGTTGTATTTTTTATTTAAATTTGTTTTATTTTCTTTATTTTATAAATTTTAATTTCAATTTTAACTTAAAATTTTGTTGTGTTGCGCTGTTTGGTGGGTGCACGTGAGAACAAAGCCATCAAAGTTGAAGTCAACCAGTTTCAATTCTAATAAGTCACATTTTAGCGGCATCAGTACCACAGAAACCACTTCCAAGAGCGGTTTGCTTAGAAAAACTCCTGCGCTTTGTGATGATATATTGAAAATATATTTTAAAAATATTAATTATTTTTATCATTGTTTTAAAGTTTAATAATTTTTATTAAATATCTCAATTAACGTTTGACGATTTGTGAAAAATTTTAATCAAATTTTAAAACAAACTAAAATTACACGTACGAAATGGAAAATTTAGAGCAATCAATACAAATGAAGCGGGCTAATAAGCCGCCTTGCAAGAACGATCGCAAGTCTTACCTACAAAAGGTCATGCTAACCAGGTAACTATGATCTCTAAAATAATCCAAAAACAAATGAATCATTAAATTCAGCATATCAAAAGTGTTACAGAAATTCTAAAATTAAAAGATGAAATATACTTCATCCACAAAAAAAAAGAATATCAATATTAATTTTTGATTTTTAATGGAACTGGTTTCATTATTCTCTTTGTTTCAATTAATACAAAAACTAAGTAATAAAAACGAATATTGACCGTTTGAGGTGCTATTACTCTGGATTAAATGCAATTTCTTTTTTATGAGTATAATAAAAAAAATTGATTTTTAAAAATTGTTATTTTGAAAAAATTATTTTCAACTCGAATTTAATTTAAATAATTTAAAATAATACTGTTTGTTTTATTTTGACATTAACTATAATACAAATTTAGTTTGCCAAAATATTTTAAAGCCAGAGAAGATTACTTTTTACAAGCAGTGATTGTCTTTTAAACGTCTTCCATGTATTTCGAAGGTTAATGAAAACTTCGTCCCTAGTCATAAACACATCAGCACCTCACAAACAAAATATCCGACTTATATCTTATACTGATATATTATCTTTTCTATATATTTTAATATATAAAGTTTATATATTAAAATGTTATATGTGTTTATATTATAAACATATCAACACCTCATAATTATAATATCCGACTTATGTCTTATACTGATACACTGATATATCTTTTCAATATATTTTAATCTGCAAACACATCAACACCTCACAAACATAATATCCGACTTATATCTTGTAGTGATATATTACTCTTTCAATATATTTTAATTTGAAGTGTTGTGTACTAATATACTGTAATATTGGTATGATACTATTATACTTATATACTTAAACATATTTTTATTTGATCAATTTTATATTAATATATAATTTTATTCTCAACATGCATTTTAATATAACAATAAATTCCTTATTCTCTCTTAGTGGGCAAAAAAAATCAATCGATTAAAACCTTTTTTTTTTAAGCTTAATAATTAAAAAAAAATATCATGCACTTAATTTTATGCTCTAGAATTCGCTTTATTTATTTAGACTGTAACCCTATTCTAGTAATGAAAGGTTGCAAGGAGCGCTGACGGGGTAAATATTTAACAAGCTTAATTTATCGAACCCAGAAAATCATACAAGAAAAGCTTCACGGAGGTTAGTTGTGAAAAGTGAAAGTAATGAGGTTACCGCAAACTTGTGCAGTGACTAAACTAGGAATAAACTCTATGCTCAGGGACAGAATGATTCCATTTGTGTAGCAGAATGAATGGCATATGAGCATACTTTCACTCAAGATAAAGTGCTCTTGAATTGAGAGCGCTTGTGCCTTATGTCTTCAAACAGTGTGGGTTTAAGGAGATCTACTGGGAAGAGGTTTAGAGGGTTTCTATAAAGATTTTGTTGGTTACATTTATCATAAAAACAGTATGACTTGGATTTAGCATCTCTAAATTCAATGTGCCTACTATTTTTCGAACACGATAATTTACCAAAGAATTTTAAATGACATTTGGACACTTTTTTTTGTTAAAGTCTAAACCTATGTCTTTTAATTTTGAATTGGTTATTAAAGTCATTGCTGAATAGGTTAAAATACTAGTGTACTTATACATATAGTTGGCCGTTCGTTACAAATTTGAGGTTCACTTTCGGCCTAGTATTCTTACGCCTGAGATGTGATTTTCGTTTCAGTATGAAATTCTATTACCGATATCGCTAGTACGATATTTATAACTTTATAACGATATAACCTACACCACAACAAATAAGCAATCCTCAAGAAGTATGTTTCTTAGCATTTTTATTCTAAAAATTATTTTGAAAAGAATATTAAGAATAACTTTTTCCTACAATTGGTGTTTAGAGTACTCTGTTTTGAACAAATAAAAAGTAGAACAAATAATCTGTGTAGTACTTAAGATAAAATATTCTCACTTATGCGTATATTACAGTAGTAGATCTACTGCAAGCTAATCCTTTGTTTTAAATGTCAAAGTTAGCCATTTTGTCGGAATAATTTGAAAGTTTTTATTATAACTGATAATAATCTCTTGATCTCTTATAATCTTTTAATAACACTGACCCTAGTATTTTTGAATACTACATTAGTGAATTCCATATATTAAGTACATATAATTTTAAAAATAATTTAATTGTATTCTCTACACACGTCTGTTTAACAAAATTTTGTTAATCCTGATGTTTATTATATTAATTAAAAATATGTATCTATATCAGAAGTTAAAACTGACTATTGCTATAGTAAGTCATTTATTTATTCTGCATTAAGGTATGAAATATAAAGTATCTTCATGGGAACAAATGATGTACTTTATTTTAAAACCAGAATTGTTACAGGAACAGTGTGTCTGTCATCGTAACTTATTTCACCTAATTAAATTTTGTTGTTGTTTATATTCAAGTTAAATTAAAATAATCATCAACCAGTATATTGTGATCCTTAACTTCATAAGAAAACTTGTCTTCGAATACAACCTCAACTGACCTAAAATGTAATAATTATTTTTTTTTTTGTTATTTTTGAAATTAATTAATTATACACATTTTTCATGTCATAAGTGAATTAATATATTTAATATTGTTAGCGGTATTAGTTCGGCTTCAATAAAATTTTATTACATGTATAAATATATATATTCTTTTGACATATTTTAAATTTTTTTTATATTAAATGTTATCAAACATTTAAGGAATTAAAAAGTATATTAATATATATATAAATATATATATATACATATATATTCTTTATTATTTTTTATGTATAAATAGTATTTTTTTTCTCCTCTTAAGATCTGAAAGTGATCCGATAAATTACAAAATAATTTGTGAACTGTCCATTTTTCAATACTAACCGTCATATTCTGTTAAGGAAAAAAGTAATACTTTAATCAATATCGTTGAATTAAGCATTCAAATATGTTAGATCATAAAATATAAATAAACAAAAAAAAGGATACCTTAGATTAGATTGGAGTGGCAACCTTGTTTACCAGAACTCATTTAAGCACGAATAATGGGTGATACTTAACTCATATAGGTAACAATTATAGCTTACAGAATGTTGATTAAGATATATTATTAATTTAATAAATCCTTTTTTTGGAAAATTACTTTTGATTTCTTAGAAAAACCTCATTTATCAAATTTTTGCAAGCTTATTTGCTTATCTTTCTCTATCCTTTTATTAATTATGTCCTTATATTCATATGCATTTTAAAATTATTATAGTTTAAAGTCATTTGAAATGGCTTTAATAGTTCCGATACTTTTTACGAAAAACTTCATTTATTAAATTTTTCCAAACTTTTTTATTTATTTTATTTATATCTTACATCTTTCATTTTTTTTCTAATCTACCGTATTCCTGTGAACGGACACCTACTGATTTTTTTCGACAAAAATATATAAATTTTGTAATTATTAGGCAAAATCTTTCCGGGAAAAAATATCCTTCAAAAATTCTCTAATTCGAATAACTGACGTTAAGACTGTGATTTTACCTATAGGTGTAATTATGATAATATTATATATGTATGTATTTTGCCAAAAGCATTGCCTATCGCTTTTTTCGACAAAAGCACATAAATTTTGTAATTATTACGAAAAGTCCATCTAAGAAAAAAATTTCCTTTAAAAATCCTCTAAAGTATTAAAACTATTTAAAACAAATCAAGTTGATACTGTGACTTAACGTATAGGTATAAATATTATAATATTGATTTTTATGACAGTATGGTACTGTAGACTGGGCTGTAGTATGGCATGTTACCTGGCTGGGTATGCCTTGTCGAAACTCTAAGCTTTTCAATACCTCATTCCTTAATTTACACAGCGATATTTTCAATATTAATATTGGCCAGACCCTTTGCCATCCTCACCACAGTGAAAATAGAGGAACTGTAGAAACCAAGAGAATTTTGCATTGTTGACCTAAACATAGGCTAAATCTTATATTAAATATTGAGCCATGGTATTGTATTTCTAAGTGTGTGGAGCATTTGGTGATCGAATTTAACTTGTGTTGTTTGTGTTTTTATGCCTTTTTGCTTTGTGTATTCCGTTATAGCTAATGGATTTTTTTTTGGGTGCCACTGTTTACGTTTTTTACGTTTGCTACGTCAATGACAACTAATCTTTTAAGTAGTGAAATACACCGTTTCCCTGTAGTTGTCCTTTAAGACGTGCTTTCGAGTTTTTTTCAACAAATTAGAACGTATATAGAATATTTGACTATATCTTGATGATACATTACAATTATATAAATACATTACATTATGTTTTTTTCCTAATTAATAGTAACATAATAAAATAATAGAAATCATAGTAATCAAAAATAAATTTAATATATTCAATAATAATAAAAAAATGTCTCGCCTCAATGATCAATGAATGAATTCATCTATTTTTATATTTGCAGCTCAAAATCTATTGATTTTTTTTTAGTTAATCGCAGAAACAAGCACACCTTAATCGTCATCGCTTTTTATGTACGTAAATTTATTGAAAGCAAAAGTAAAGCGTCATCAACAACAACAACTACGCAGGCAGCACAAGCAACTACGAAAAACACGACGCTGTGAGTAGTGCAGCATTGGCGCGCATTTTTTGTTGTTTTGAATGCTTTTAAATGCTTGTGTTTACGTTTTTACACTAAAAAAAGAATAAGAAAAAAAACTCATTTGTTGAATGTGTTTTTTGCATGCTTTAGAAAAATGTTCTCGTTAAGTTCTCGTTTTATATAGTAGAAATGTGAAACTAAATGATTATCTAGAGATTTATTTCTTATTAATTAACTTAATTAAATTGATATAGACACGCAAAAAAACAGCACAAATTATCCATTTATGGGAAAGTAAAATATTACAGATATGGCAGTTACAGGAAATTTATAGCAATGGAAGTAATTAGCGATGATATTAACAAAGATTAATAAATTATTATTTGACATATATTTTCGAAGTTCTGGTTCAATACGGAGGTATGACGACTACAATATGCTTTAAGGAAATCATCTCACAAGCTTCGACTAGCACTTGACAGACATCCAGGCAAACCTGGATGTGAGGCTAGTAAAACGATAGAAAACTGAGTGGCGCAGGTACTAAATAGTGCCTACGTTAGCTCAAAGAGGACTTAACGTCCGGATAAGCAAAAGCGAAGGACTTAAGCCGTCCGAAAGGCAACTCAGAGCCGAGGAAAATATTTCCTTTAAAATAGAATATTAATAACTTACAAAAATGCTACTCTTATTTCAAAATGACTCATGAGGGATGTTCTTGTATCTGAATTTATTTTAAAAATAAGATTCAGAAATTAAGACTTAATACCCAAAACAAATAAGTGTGGACAGAGTATTCTCTCATAAGTATAAATGTTTGAAATCAATTATTTCAAAACCTTTTACCATTGTTTAACAATTAACGAACCTATAAAAAAATGATTATAAATACATATATATTATTTATTTCTAATAATGATACAATGTGACTGGTTTTTTCAAAACCATTTTATGAGAGAATTTTTTATAATCCGTAAAACTTAAATAGCAAAGAATTTATAATCTATCTATTAAACACACAGATGAATTTATCAATGAAGTCAATTTTTTTTTATTAATTATAAAAAGCTTTCAATTAATAGAAGTAATAAAGTATTGCATCAAATTTTTTTTCATTTTCCAAACTTTTCGGAAATAGCTCCTTAATTAATGAAATTAATCAAATACTTACAATTTTTTAATGAAGTTATATACAATATCATTTCTTTTTAATTTTTCGCGTTTTTGAAAAATTATTACTTGGTTTATTTTGCGATAGATACTTTGGAATATTTGCGATAAATACAAGTTGTAATCCAGTAAGCCAATAATCATAAATAGATTCTCAGAATTATCTAAATAACCTAACACTCTTTATGCGAAAAATATTTATAATATATCAATCAATTAGTATTTCAATAATTTAATGCTATAATTATGTGTAATTTAATTTTAAAGAAAAGGTTTCATAGTGAAAATTTTTTTTAATAGAGTGGTTATTGTAATTTACTCCTGTTTAAAAAACTTTTTAAAATTAAATTTAACAATTTTATTTAATTAACAAAACATAAAGTAAATTTTGCACTGAACTGTGTCAACAGATTTTGAAGCAGTTATGTATATGGTAAAGTATTTAATATTTTATTCATCTTTAGTCATCCCGTATATAATTTTTGCACTGCAAGCGTCATATATAGAACCAGATCATATTAGAAACCAGATCATATTACCACAGAAGTGCCCAAAATTTTACTTAATTAAAATATCAAAAAATTTTTTCAAATTTTAAAAATTAATCAAATTTGAAATATAATTTAATATTAATGATATTGTTTTACTGAAATCAGATTTTTTTGTAGCCTTTTGAAGCAAAAAAATAAAATTTTTTTCATTCAGAGTTTAACTGCTATGTTATTCATTATTAATGTTCTATGATCGGTTTTAAGCCACGTATACCACTTAAGAACTCTGTTACAGGATAAATAATATCCTGTTTAATATAACATATTAAACGTTGTATAATATATTTATGTTATGTGTGTTGTATAATATACAACACATATAACATAAATATATAGACTCTATAGTACGTATACGCACCGTAGTACAAAAAAGTATTATTATGTATTAAACTTGTTCGATTTTAAATGTAAAAATGAGTTAGAAAAATTTATAGAAATATATTATTCATGCATATACCATTAGAAAGTTGATGAAAAATTGATTACTTGTATGTAAAATAAAGTGAAAGTTTTATCGAAAGTTTCTACATAAATAATTTTTAAAAAATATGCAATAATAAAACAAAAAGTTTTATGTAAAGCTTGTTTGTTTATTATCGAAAATTGTTTCCTTTTGTTTTCTATATTTTTTTCTTTTTATTCTAATGTTTAAAAAAATTTCTGCATATTTTGCATTCCACGTCTTTTGAATATCTTAATTTATACAATTTTTTATATAAGCGAAAAAATCAATTATTTATGATATTATTTTTCTTTTAGAATGGGCTCATTCAATGCGGCGCCAAAAATAAATAACATAGACTCTCAGGATGACGGACTCGAAATACCCAAAGGTCTAACCACAAATGATCTGCTACAATATGTGAAACATTTACGTGGTGAAAATCAACACCAATTGCTTTCCAGATATTTCCTAAAACCATCGCTGACAGTGATGTCCAATGATATTACTGACGGTTTCAGTTGCTTAAAATTAAATTCAGTCTCCAGAGGTAAAAGAAAAAAGAAACTTATTTTCTAATTCGCGAAAAAATATAAAAAATTGCATAAATCATGAGACAAATATTTTCTAAAATTTGAAAGCCAAAATAAAATTTGTTAATCAAATTTATGTTTGCTTTCTTCAACAGTTTGCAGTGCTCCCATATCATCGCCAAATCATATACGTCTGTTCCAGTGGAATATATTATCACAATGTAAGTAACAAAACAGGATATGTAAATTATGCAATAGCATTAATTAATCCTTAAATATTTTTGAAATTTTAGCACTTGGTCAGAATAACGATGGCTTTGTTTGTTGTCCGGATGATGCCTTAACTTGGGATCATCGCAAATTTCTCATCATACAGGAGATTCTACAAAATAATCCGGATATAATTTGTCTACAAGAGGTTGATCATTTTAAGTTCCTGCAAAATATTTTGGGCACACAAAACTATGAAGGCATTTTCTATCCCAAACCCGATTCACCTTGTCTGTATATCGAAGAGAACAATGGACCAGATGGTTGTGCTATATTCTACAACCGTGATAAATTCGATTTGGTTAATTTTGATACTCGTATTCTGGAAGTTTGGCGTGTGCAAAGCAATCAAGTAGCCATCGCTGCTAATCTATCTATCAAGGCAACGGGCATGGAGGTTTGTGTTTGCACCACTCATCTGAAAGCACGGCATGGTTCATTGCTAGCGAAGCTACGCAACGAACAGGGACGGGACTTGTTGCGCTTCGCAAAACAATTTGCCGATGAACGACCAGTGTTGCTATGCGGTGACTTTAATGCGGAACCAATTGAACCAGTTTACTCAACAATGTTGAACTCAGATCACCTTAATTTATCAAGCGCATATGCGGATATCAAAATTGAAGCTGAAAATTTTACAAATGACCAAAATGAGGCAGTAGATATATATGATAAAGTACAAAATTCCATGCAACATGAACCACCATACACTACCTGGAAAATACGCGAGGATGGCGAGGAATGCCATACCATTGACTATGTCTTTTATTCAAAGGATAAATTTAAAGTAATTATTCATTTAAATTTTTCGTTATTGTAAAAATAATTTAAATAAATTTATATTTTTAGGTTAAAAACTGCTTGGAATTTCCACAAGGTGAAGAAATTGGCAAGAATCGCACGCCCTGCTATCAGTATCCATCAGATCACTTCTCTTTGATATGTGATTTTGAATTTCTTAATAACGAAGAGCTTAAAAATAAAATACAGTGAGATTTTACAGGGTTGTAGGGAGTAGTTGCACAATTCTATTGTAATTCCGCTGGTATTCACAGATTCAATTTATAAATTGTGATATTAGTTGTTAGCTATATTTTTAGATTTTTAGTTTTGACGATTTTTTAATACAGGAACACAAAATAAACTTTATAAAAACTATTTTGACTTATTATAATAAAGAAACTCTTGCATGGACTTAAAAAATTGCCTTTTTTTTCTAGAATATACTATTAAATTATTATAATTTTATAAAGTTATAAAAAGGATGTCTTTCATACACTCTTATGCCATTAATGTAAAAAAGAAGCATTAATACTATTAAAGAAGATACAAGATTAAAATAAGCAATCCATAATGGAAGTGCAGATTGAAACAGGAGTATCACTCTCTGCAGCTCTTAATAAATAATATATAGTATATATTCCTAAACGCAGTGATTTAGAAATAGACACTATTCTATTCTCCTAGAATAAAATAAGAATAAAAAAAAAGAATTGAAACAAATTTTCTCCACTGTGCTCTATAAAAAGCAATATGTTCTCACCCAAGAACTAAGCTGCCTTTGTTCTGCGTGAATAGCTCGTGATCAAGTAGTGTGAGGGCAGTCGGGTATACCAAATATTAGAAAGTTATATGCAAAAAACAATAAATAATATTTTTATATACCTAAATAAAAATTCCAAGAAAACAATAAAAAAATGGCTATATATTTAAAAAGAGCGAAATTAAACCCTATACGAGGATAAAACTAAATTCATTTATAGATTACATGAAAAGGAGTTTAAAAACCCAGTACATTTAAAATAAAAGACTCAAATTTCATATGAAAAGACAAAAAGAAATAAATCTATGTAAATAGTTTACAACATCGTTTTTCGATATGGGGGTTGCGGTGATATTAAAGGAGAATCGCGAAATAATAATGAAATCATTTATGAGAAAAAGCATTTAGTATAAATATACACTACTCACTTTATATTATTTTTATTTATTTTCACTATCACGGTTCTAAAATGATCTTGAATAGCTGGTTTAAAGCAAGTCCTTGTATTACAGTGCCCTGGTTTCAAGAACGGCCGGGTCTACGTCAAGGAGCCTCGATGTTCACTTACCCCGAAAGGGATTTTACAAGCAGATCTCAGCGGACTACAACAATAACATAACACTGTCCTTACACTTTTCTAGTCAGTTATAAAAATATAGCTGCTGTAGTCCTATATCTCGTTACTATCAATGGTACTATAGTGATAGAAAATTTAAAATAACTTCGTTAATAATATATATTGATTAATTGTTGGAATTCATTCTTCATCATAGAAATTATCTCAGTGTAACATATTATGTACGAGTATATAAATAGAGGCACAATATGTTTATTATTAATTTAATGAAAAATTTGGTACCTAATCAATAAAGAATATAATGAATAGCATATACATAGGGTACTGGCTCCCCTCCAAAGTGAGTACAGCGATCATGGCTGATCTTTTTAGCTTTTAAACAATTCTTATTAAGAAAAAAGCAGTTCCCTCTTTAAGTGAAAATCATAATGGACATCGCAACGTGAGATGGGAATATAAATTTCCGATTTAGTGATCTTCTCTTAGCCCAGATCAAAGCCGAATGGACGCAGAGAGTATGACTAGAGGTCTCATTTGCTTCCAAGTAAAGTCAATCAAACAAACAAACATATTTTGTTAAATTTGCAGTGAGCCATACATCCAGCTCGAACGAGATTCTGTTACAGTACAATTGATAAAGGAGAATAAGACTAAGATGGCTTATTCATTTTTTCTTAAACCCTAGGTATTTTAACTGACAATTATGAACTTTATTTTCTTTTTAATATTTATAAAGAATTAAGTGAACTGGGTGAAAAATACAAGCTTAATGTCGAAAATTACAAACATAATTTGTGGTAACAGATTTTTGTTCAAAATCTTGTATTGTAACTCATGAAACCTTATCATCCAAAGCTGTTGAGATTAGAACACTATACGATTATAATATAATTTTGTTCCAGGTGAGGTCTAGGTGATGCAATCAAGCACAAAATGATTACCAGCTTCTATTAAAACATTATCTTCCTTCTAGTCACATATATAAACAAACAACTAACTCCACCAATAGAAACAGTTGAAATAACTTAATTTTACTTGAAATTTTTGGATTTTCATTAAACATAAAGACTATATTTGCTTATGTATTTTAATTTGTAAAAAAAGTATAAATAAACATTAAATTTAATATATTAACATAAACTAGAATTTATATTTATAACAAATTATGCAATAAATAAAATCTTTCTCTATAAAAAATTTTACATAATTTTTTTAATTATTATTTAATTATTATAATTATTTATTATTAATAATTATTTTTTCTAAAAAAGTGTAATTAATTAATATAATCTACATATGAAATGAAAACTAAAAAAATGACTCTTTCTTCATTGTTTCGTTGTATATAAATCCAGTTCCTATATCCTTGGAGTCAATCACACTAAACGCAGCTATGAGGACATTAACGATAGTAACGATAAAAATTCCAATTACCGTGAAGTTACTAATTTTATTAGCCTTACTTATTTCCTCTTCATTTTTAATATCGTAACGAGTATTCCAAATGAGTCCAATACCAACTATAATCTTTAAAAAATGAAATAATATAAAAAAATGAAAAATGTAAATTAATCAAATTTCATTCTTTAAAATTACCTGGAGAGCGATACTCATAGCAATCAAAACTATACCGACATAATAATATGGATGTGCGCTATTGGTGTCGAGTACAAAACGCAATTGATTAGCATTAGCAGCAAGGAGTGCTAGGTCCATCATGCCTTGAGCGAATGTCTTTTTTCGCTGATAAGCATTAACATCCGGAATAGGAGTGAGTACACCATTTATTTCCACAAACCCAAGCATTTCTGGATTAATGGGTATACCAAAATCAGTTTCATCAATACCATCAGATAATAACGCATTATCAGAATCAGGTGCTAAATGAATTATAAAGGAATTATAAAATGCTAAAATGCTGAATATTTTATAAGAATTTCTTACCATCTTCAGTCATATGTAAATCTTCATCTAAGTCCTTTAGAAATAAAAAAAGAAAAATAATCATCAATTAAATCAAAACAAAATATCACTATATATCACTATAGTAAAAAAAGAAAATAATAATAATAAAATAAATCAAATTTTTAACACTCTGGTTGAGTTCGACATGCTTTCAAATACATTTCTAATACAGTTGAGATATTTATTATTATATTATAAAACTTATATAATTCTGATATTATATTGTATATAATGTTGGGATGGGCCGATTTTTTTTTTCAACGCATAGTAAAGCACAATTCTTCAGACCCTTGTAGGTAAAAGTAATCAAACATTTGAGTATTTTTCCAAATATATTGTATTTTTGAATTCGCTCATACAAAATTTTAAATAAAAAGTATAAAAATTTCAAACATAAAAATTAAAAACAAAATTTTTAGACTTACTTCATACAAATACGATAACATTATCGAAATATATTGGATAAAGAATGTCACATGAACCACATCTAAATTTGGGTGCCTTTGCTATGACATAAGATTTACCTGCTAAAACCAAAACTCGAACCCGATATTTTTCTTTAATATTATACCAATAAACCTTCATTTAAGCCCAATTTTATAGAACGGAAACTAGGACTATATGTACATTGCAGCTTATAGCTGACGAGTACATAAACCAATATAAGAACTGTTCTGACTACTCCTGAACTATTTGGAGTATGGTATGCTTTTATATTATATAGTAAACTTTTATTAAATTTGGTGTCTTACCACTATAAAAATTCTGTTAAAAAAATATAATATTTCTGATAGCTTAGCTGGATTAATAGTCCCGTAATCAGATAAATTATACTAAGCATAACGCATCTGAGTCTAATGTGACAACATTATTTAGTATATGTTGTTTAAACAGTATTAGTGATATATAAAAATAATAAAAACTATTTACATTAAGACTGAAAAGTTTTCGGAAATTCTCATTTAAAATTCGCGCGCTGTATATTTTTCGATATTTTAAGTTTATGTAGTTTGGCAGCACTGTCCTTAATTACTATGCCAAAAATGAGCTCGATCTGTCAGACAGTTCGTTTACGGCAGCTGTTGAAACCAGTTCACCTCAGTAGTGCGTTGCGAAATGTCTTCGACGGTCGTACGACCGTCCTGGAAGGCTTTGTACCACTCATAAACTTGAGTTTTCGATAAAACTGATTCCCCATAAGCCTTTTGTAGCATTCGCAACGATTCTGCACACGAAATTTCGTTCGAAACACAAAATTTGATGCAAACTCTTTGTTCAATATTTTTTTCCATTGTTTTTTTCGCAACGCCCTACTGAGGTGAACTGGTTTCAACAGCTGCCGTAAACGAACTGTCTGACAGATCGCGCTCATTTTTGGCATAGTAATTAAGGACAGTGCTGCCAAACTACATAAACTTAAAATATCGGAAAATATACAGCGCGCGAATTTTAAATGAGAATTTCCGAAAGCTTTTCGGTCACAATGT
>NC_051846.1:31507315-31521414 GCF_002237135.1 Teleopsis dalmanni
TATTAATCTTTCCGTTTTATTAATAATTACATTTTCGTATATATAAACATTTATTTTGTAATCTGCAGACATTAACCTTTACGAATTGGAACTCACAGTTCTATAGATAATAACCTGTTATGCAGCAGATAAATCAGTTGAAATAATACTCGTATACGTATATTAAAGCTATTTTTACCAAAATGACATTCTAATACCTAAATATAAATGAGTACAGAACTACATAACATTATTGTCTTACTCGAAGTTTTTATTGTAATTAATGGTTTGCACACACCGCATTTACTAAATGGTTTTGACGACATGGTGGAGGACAGCGTCCGCATTACTAGATAATCACATAAACAATGATGTAAACTGTATATACGTTAAGTATGTATTAAGAGAAAATGAAATAAATATATTAAAGTATCATTGCACTACATTTGATTTGATTAGGGAAAACTACTTCCGACATTGGACGTAAGTAGTTTTCAATACATTTTCACAAAAGGTCATTAAAGATATATCACTTCATTTGTTCGAAAATGCCTAAAACGATTGTTATTCATCCAAATGGCTCTTCTTTGGATCGTTTTCGTAATATTTAAGACATTTTATTCATTTATTTAAAAATGCAATTGAAGATCGTTATACATATGGATCAATCAAACTTTGAATACGATTCCATGCTTTTAAGACGGATTCGGTGATGAAACGATTTATTTTCAACTCAGTAACTAAATATACATTGAAACTATTTATTTCGGTCTCTGCAGAACTATCTTAATGATAAAAATGGTCCGATAGAATTATGAAACTACCCGAAAAATGTTCAAATGGTCATTAATAATAATCGAATAACAGCAAACACTTTTTATGTCACCCTATATATGCATGAGCTGATGGATAAGCCAGTGATAAAATAGTTTAGGTAACTTTTGAAGTTTCAGCATATATGCTCAGCTTCCATAAGTTCCCCAACTACTATAAGCAGTCTAAAAACGTTAATTAATATTGCCTTTTAATTATTTCACCATTTCTGAGTCGAGCATAATTTGGTCATGTATGTAGGTGTACCCTAAAAATTAGAAGCGATAACTTTTCCAACTGATTGGAATCCCTTTGTTGTTTTTGGAGCACATTTATTAAAGCACCATTGTTTTCGAACCATGGTGTGTATATAAAAATCATTTAGATAATAATAAAATAATTCTAATCGATTATTGGGAGTTATTACATGCGTATGTATTTCTTTCATTCTTAGATAACGCAGAATTCATAATGGTAACAAATATAAAATATCAACAAATTTTAATTCGTTAACTTGAGATTTTTACCACATTAATAATGTTTTCACTCACTATGCTTTAGTGATCTTTCATCTGTATATCATACATTTGACTCATCATATCCGAAGGTTTCACGTTTTTGGAACTTTCTGATTGTTCAGTCTCTTTAGTGTTCTTACTTCCACAAAGAACTAGGTGACCACGTTTAAATCACTCCATACGTTTATCCAATATGCTTTCATGTCACTTTTTTTATCCAAAAAATGTTTTGTCCTAATAAGCGTAAATTTTGACATAGTTATAGTACTGCGCAACATTGTTTTGACCTACGTGACGAGTCACAGAAAACGTACGTTTTAAATTTAGGCACAAAAAAAAGTAGTAACCTAATAGTAAATCGGGAACTGCCATATAACTCTCTGTATAACATTATTTTTGATCATGAACAAAAAGAGCGTAAAACTGACGTGTCCTTTAATCATATCATATGTCTGTATAATATAGTCCCCATGGTTTTTTAAGGGGCGGCGTTAAATAAAACAATATATGAATAATTTTATTTTTATATACAAATGTGTCAATTGATAAGAAAGTAAACAAAATTAATAAAAAGTAATTAAATATTGCAAGATTATAAATAAAAACTTTCGTGCAGTGATCACTAAAATCTTAATATGTCTTAAGTTTTTTGTTGAGTTTCTCAACCTATATCATATAAAATAAAGCATAGGGCAATAATATGGCTTCATAGAATTATATATTCTATAATTATTTTTTTATTCAATTATTTACCTATAACAATTGATTTGTTTATAACAAATTCTTTATATAAGTTATTCTTACAATCGTTTATAAACATAGTCATGCTGATGAAACAGCTTTGGGAGGCTAAACTGTCACAATTATTAGGCAAGTTTATCAGTATAAAAATATACAGTAGATTATAAAGAATATATTGATTGGATTATTTAAATTTAATTTTTAAATCTTATTATTAAAACTTAAATCCAAATAATTTTAATTTAACTAAAACTATATGATTTAGAAAAAATATGATTTTCCCATGTAAAATAATTTTACGCTCAATTTACAGAGAGCCTTCTAACATACTACATAAATCCACTTAAATCTGAATTCAACTAAAATGGTCTGGTATTCGTCATAGTCTCAGTTTAATGCAACTACTGATAATCTCAGAAGAAAACGCGCGCAGAACTATTGTAAATACAAACGTACTTATACACACACATATATATTTATATTGTATTTAAAAAGATAAACATTAATAAAAAATAAATAAGCAAAAAAAAAAAAGAATAACAAATAATAAAATATGTGGTTACTAATATCAATAGTCTAGGACTTTGTTTAGAGATAAGAATTATTTTCGCCAGACATTTTAGCCATGAAACTATCTGAATTATAACTTTTCATTTGGTGACTTTGATAAAATATTTCGCTTTTAAACAATTCACACAAAGAAAAATGTTAAACTACAATTAATTAATTTGTATAAAAATAACAACAATTTTGATTAAAATTTCTGATATTGCACTTCTATGTGATTAGATATTGAAAATTAGTAATTTTATAATACGTCAGTAGTTCAGAGATTTTAACTATAGAATATCTAGTGATTAGCAGTTTGAACTTGATTTTAATGTCTGAATTTATTTTTTAAAAAATTTTTTTTTTTTTTTAAAAGCAGTAGCAAGGACGTCTTTAAATCAGATAATTTAATTATTGCTTCGTATATGACTTTCTTTTGTTAAATGTATGAAAACTAATTTAATTCGATTGAATTAATTGATTAGATATATATAATATGTGGGGTAAGAATAAGTGAAACATAGATATAAAATATTACACAGATGTCCTCATACCTCTTTCTATTTTTGAATTCATTAAATCCATTGCTAACATTCATGTATGTATATGTTAAATTGATATCTATTGTTTATATAGAGATCTATATCTACTATATCTATATTCATACTATTGCAAGCCCTAAGTCTGTAGCGAAAAAATTGTATAGCTATCCATATACTTATATATAGTATATCTATATACTATCGCAAGCATAAAATCTATAGCCAGCATCCATATATTACTTAATATAATATATAATAATAATATATAATAATAACATTTTATTCCACGTTTCTTGAAAATAGTTATTAAGCTTGCACATATAACTATCTTGTAAAAAATTTAATAGAAGTCTTCATTAATTATATATTTGCCGGCGATAATAAGTATTTTCCTGCTGTTTATTTCATTCTCTTTAATTTTTTGATAAATATGTTAGATTAGCTTATTATTGTATATACACACAAAATTAAACAAATTTAATCAGATAATAACACGTCTAAAAGACAGTTTGGACCCGGAATAATTACCCAGTAGTTATTTGCCGAAAGGTATGCAATTTTACAATACAGTGAACGCTCACAAATTTGAACACACAGAAATTAATTTCTGATTGTGTCATGTATTAATGTTTTGATAATTTTTTTTTTTTAATTTTTTGCATATATCATAGGGATAAAATAAGAGAAATTGAATAGGGGAAATCCCCTTATATGTTATCACTAAACAAAGATTCATTGTAATTGTACCAAAAAAATCTATATTTCGTCACAAAAAACACTTTTAGGAATGAGAACAATTCGAATATTAGACCTATCTTATAAACTCTAATAATAAGTTCTAATAATTTAGTGGTTAGTAATAACCACTAGAGTTGTTCTAATTTCTCAATGTCTACTGTATTATTCTTAATTTAAAAGTCTTAAGAATGAAGAAACTAATAACTGATCATGAAAATAGATGAAAAACCTTTGCTTGAAAATCATCTTGATATTTATTATAGGTTTGAAATACTTTTTAAGCATTAAAGTTTTATACGGCAATAAAGGAAGCCAGTCTCTAGTCTAAGTAACTCTCTAGAAGAACCATTATAACATATTACGATTACTATTAATTATTTATATCTAAATAATATTTTAAAAACTTTGTTTTACAGAAGTTTAACTTTGGTAATTGTGTATACTCAGTGTAAACACTACACTTTAATTGTGTTATTTCGCGAAGAGTGCAAGTGAGCATAGTGACATGAGTAAACCTGTAAGATTTTGTACTTGTTATGATTTTTATTTTTAAACTGCGTTTCAACAAAATATTAATCTGATCAACGAATACGGGGAATAATAAGAACATTTAGTTATTGACCTAGTTCATATTCTGGTTCAATGTTGAACATATATGTAAAATAAAATGGGAATTAATTAAAGAAAAATTTCGTTGGCAACATGACTTTTTCTTAAGATACGGTACAGTAAAGTGATAATCACACCAACACCTTTCTGTCATTTGAACATGCTTTATGTAAATTAACTGAGCAAACTTGTTTGCAAGTAGCGATGTGAACACCAATTTTTGTTTAAGATTAGTAAACATGTTTAATTTACTGATCTGAATAGCACTTAAGAATATAAATCCAGGCACAAAAAAAAAATGCAGCGAGAAGCAAAAATAAAGAATAACATTTTTTAAACAAATTAAAAAATATTATGCGTTGCTAATAACTTTCATTTATGATCAGTATCGGTTCAGCAGGGGAGAACCATGTTTGTATCTACCATGTCTATTTATCTACCCATCTTTGGAGTAAGAAGAGAGAAACATCTATTATATCATTATTTATAATAATATTAATTAATATTTTGTAATAATATTGATAATAATAATAATAGCTCATCTCATTATTATGATTTATTACTGAATACTTCAACTTGGAAGAAATAATTTTTTTTAACTAATATTTTTCGTGGAGTATACTATAGACTAATAGATTTTAATACTGTACTACTGATAAGAAGCAAAAAAAAGTATCAAATCAGCGGTCGAGTGTGTCTGAGTCGCTTGTGGTACTGTTGTTTACAATGAGCTTCACTCTTAGTGCGAGTACACCATAAAATAAGCGGCAAATATATATTAAATTAATTTGAAATTGTAGCCGTTAAACAATCAGTACAATAATATTAATTTATGTTTCATCCGAAACACATATATACAATATAATACAATACAGTATTATTATCCTTATCGCAAGTGACTGAGTATTTCAGTTGGTTCACTATAAAATGTCGCTGAGCACGTAGAATGCGGTTTAGTTCAATTAAAACGCGAAAGTAAAAAGGTTGACCGTCGTCTCTCTGGCAGTTGAAAATAAAATTAAGTTCGTTTTTGTGACCGTGAAGAAGTGTTTTAAAAGAAAATATTAATAATACTAAAAATTTTTTAATTTATTTGAAAAATAACCACAATTTTTAAATAAGCAAAAGTAAAAAGTTATACTTGCAAAATAACTTATACACAAATTCCATTTTACAAACAAAATAATGTCCTTCAGAAGAACTTCATAAAAATGGTAAGCAAAAAATGAGTTGTCCTAATGTCCTAAGTGTCTTCGAAGAACCTTTGCAATGCTATTTTTTTTTTACTAAATTCTTAAAAATACTACTAATATGCAATCGGAAAAAGTATATTATTTATATGTGTGAAAAAGAAATATATATTAATTGTTAGCTTTTGTGTATTGTATTTTTAATTTTACTGATAATCTGCATACTCAGCAATCTTGTTACTAAGTTCAAAATAAGAAGTCCATAATGTCAACTGTATTAAAAATTAAAAACATACAAATATTTACTTATTTATATATTGTAAAAATATATACATAGTATATAATGAGTAATGTTGTTATGATTAATACAAATTGACCTACATAATTTTATATTGTTTTCTTTTACTGACGTTATTTACGTTATTTAAAAGATAACTGGGTTTTTTAGGTCCGAAAACATTGTATACATCATAATTATCTCTATTGTATATATTATTATGTTTTTAACACTTTTATTAATCGAGGTAAGATCGAAGAGGTTATAAGTAATTTGTACGGTTCGCTGAACTGAAAAGGGAAATAATGCCCTCAATGTGTTTGAATGTGAAATACCACACAATGAAATTATATCTTAAACCTTGAAAGTAGGTTATAAGTAATTTGTATTATACTGTATAGTTCGCTGAACCGTAAAGGGAAATAATGCCCTCAATGTATTTAAATGTGAAATACCAGAAATGAAATTATATCTTAAACCTTGAAAGTAGAAGTTTACCAATATTGTTACACATAAATATCGTCCATAATAACTCTACTATTTTAACAGTAATCAGCTGTTTTCTTAAAGGTTTTATTATTCAAAATTTTTTAAAAAAACAGAATTGGCTGCTAGAGTAAGATTTGTCTGAAATTGCACACTATATTTATCGGGGGTTTCAATCAACCAATTCAATATGTTATTCCTCAAACTGTTCATTTTTTCACTGTTCAATTGTTCAAATGGTTTATTTTTAACAAAGAATTAAGGACCAATTTTCATATGGGAAGAATATTTCTTTTATCTGGGCGGAAAGGGAGGATTCTTTCTCCTGCGAAAAATAATTTTTTTTTTTTGGGAAAATACATTTTTTTTACCTTGGAGAAAGAGTTTTTTAATTTGAAAAAATAATTTTTAATATTTATATATTTTATGGTTTCATTTAAAATTTACTTCGGACCATCTACTATTGGCCAAATTTAATGATTCACCAAAAAAAACCATCATCAATTTATTACTATTATATATATAATCATTACAACCAAATTTTCTTAATTTTGTTACTATTATATAGTTGATATAACATAAGATAAAAGAAGCTGGAAACTACTTTATTTACAAATTTAGACAATCGAATTAAAGCATAATTAATAACATCAATAGTTTTTATTAATAGATGCATCAATACATCAATAGATGTACCAGACAGCGGTCTGTCGCATTAGTACTTTGAGCTCATTGGGTATAGGTAAATACGATGGAAAACAGTTGAAACATAGTATAAGACCACGGTAGATGTATTTCCGGGGTTGATAATCTTTACCTATGTTAATTGTGTTTATTTGAAACCACAGATCAAGAAAAGTACGAGTGAAGAATTTATACATGTATTGATTTAATCACATATTAATCAATATTTCGATTCCAAAAATCGACTAAACTAAGTGGTAAAGCTTATTTCAATATACAGAATGGTTCTAGTGCGTTTAGACGTAATCTGTCGAATTGCTTTAGTGCGTTTAGGCATGATCTATAACATTGCTCTAGTGTTTCAAGCACATGTAACTATCGATGATTTAATAACTCACTTTATACTGATATTTATATCTCTACACCAATGGCATTTAGACAAAATCTAAAAAAGATATATTAATTTAATTAACTAAATTTTTTTATATTTTTATCTGAATACTTTTGATGACATAGCTTTTTTTATGTATCTTAACTTCAAATTGAGACAATCTAACTTCTTGAATCTTTGAATACTTATGCAACTATGTTAATAATTTTATCTATTTTATTTCTATTTTTATCTATTTTATTTCTATTTTTATCTTTACTATGGTAAAATTTTTGAAATTTTTCAAAATATACTTGTTTATTTTCTTTAAATAATCCTATATTTCTTATCTTTCGCTATATACAATATAAAAATTAAAACAAACGCACTTATATATACTTTGCTAGACTATGATTTTATTACAATATTTTTTTTAAATTGAAAAATTATTTTTTTTATTTTGTTTGTTTAATTAGTAAATTAGTCTGCGATGTGAAGTACATGTTTTCTCTTAGTCATAAAAATTTATTGCTATTTTGTATGAAAATTTTTGTGTTTTAGTCTGAAAAGCTGGAAATGCCGGCCTTTATTAATGTAAATATTTTTGGTTTATTTAGAAATATTTCTATTAATGTAGAAATGTATCCGTATAATATATAAGTATACATATATTTATGTGAATACATTTTTAATTATTATTCATTTGTATTCAACGTATCTGTATTTTTAGTCAAATTATTATTTTGCCTTCGTAATTGATGCAACAATTATGAAGCAATAATTGTTATTTCTAATATAAAATCCATACAAAATCAAAACACAAATGTGCTAATAAGGGTTGATACTTATAGGTGTGAACACTGCTTTAGAACAGTAATGAGCATAACATTAATTTTAGACTAAATGCATTCAACACTTAATTATATTAAATCCTTAAAAGCTTCTACATGGAATTTAAGGTTGTCACAAACAACTTTCACTGAATTTTGCAAAATTCCATATGTTTTATTTCATTTCAGCTCTTCCCATAATACCAAAACTCGGTTTCTGTTTGTTTTCTCCATCTATTACATGGGTGCTACCTTGAGGGATATGTTTTAATAATGTCTTCTGATATACTGCAAATAATATATCCAAGTTATTAATATTTTGAAATCATTAATTCTATAATAATTGGAAGTTGTTCAGTTCAGAAACATAACTTAATGTTAGATAATACGTTAGGCGAGAAGACACAGTAAATGAACTGTATTGGTTGTTATATTTTAGCTTTCGCTGCCATATAGAAGTGGAACTTTAATTTTTAACTTTATGTTAATTTAATTTTTAATGTTAGTAATAAGCGTTATTTTATTTTATTAACCATTTAACACTACATATTATTGTAACTTTTTATAGTTAATTATATTAGATGTAAAGTTACTGTCACTAACGCCGCTTACCGGTTATTAAAATAAAGTGAAGATAAGATACAGATGAAAATTAAATTAAACAAAAAATGTCTGCTTTATTATTTAATTTAATTTCTTACATATATAAATTAAAATTATTTATAAAATACTGCATCGTTACTTTGATCAGATGTTCACTTATACGTATATAGGTGAAGTGTCTGATGTTTCTGTTCACTGGAACTTATCTTAAGTCTAAAGGTGAGGATAGATTGTTTATTTTGACTGTATGTTTTTTAATGCAGTTGTTTTCTTTATATATAAATATATAATAATATAAATAATTTATATATTAAAAATGCACTACTTTGAACTAACAGTATGGTTGTTGAAAATATTTGAAACGCACTAAGGAGATTATCGAAAAATTTATAAATTTCGGACGCGATAACACTTTTCAAAGTTCAATTACGATGAATACAACTTGATAACATCCAAAACAAATGAATAATCAGTTTAAAATGTTTACTTAATTAAATAAATTATTATCGATTTCTAAAAGGATTAAGTCCTTTTTCTGTACTATGAAATACATTTTATTAAGTTGTTCTATTTTGTTCCTTACGTATTGGATGCTTAAATTTTTAGGCATAAATCTTATTAGTTATAAACCATGGAGTGTTATTTGAACATAAGTAGGTTATAAGTCCAGGTAGTATTAATATTGCTTTTCTAAGAAAAAAGAACAGAAGAGAAAAAGAAAGAAAATAAAAAAGTAAATGAAATGAAAGAAAAGGAACGAATATTAAACCACATGAAAAAAAAGGTAAGAAAATAAAAGAAAAGAACGAAAATTAAAAAAATTGAAAGAAAAGTAAATAAAATGAAAGAAAATAAAAGAAAAGTAAACGAAATAAAAGAAAAGGTAAAAAATAAAACGAAATAAAATAAAATAAAAGGAAAGAATAGGAAGGGAAAGAAAAGAAAATAAAAGGAAAGAATAGGAAGTGAAAGAATACAAAATGAAACAATAAGAAAGAATAGAAAAGGAAACGAAAGAAAATGAAATAAAAGAACACAAAAGGAAAGAAAGAAAAGATAAGGCAAAGTGAAGAAAGACACAAAAATACAGGAAAATAGAGGGGAAGAAAGAAAATACGAAAACAAATAAAAGGAAAGGGAAGTTTATTTAGTAATTCTAAGGTTTGTGATAGGAATTTTCTCTGATTTTCTATACGATACACAAGTATATAATATATGGGCTTAAAATTGTTTTGTATAGTAGTGTTCAGTTTTAAATTATGGGATTGCAATAGGTTGTACAAAGTGTGTAGTATATTATTCACTTTAGTAGTGCATTCAACTTTTTTTCCCTTGATGTAAGCGGTTCATATAAAGCAGTTGTCCAATATAAGGCCTATTTAGCAAAGTTTGTTGATTCTATATTGTTGTTACCGATTCATATAAACATTTTTTCATACTTAATGAAAAATGTATTTGTCAATAGACTATATCGCATCAATATTTTATTTATGTTGATCGTTCATAAACACTTTTAGCATTAATTGGATAAATGTTTAGATGTAAGTGTCATTTTTCCTACAAAATCTATACAAAAATATAATATTTGATATTTAGAAGTTTAAATTAAGTTTTATTACTGTATGTGTACACTATAACCATTACTTCATTTTCGCCATTACCGTGCTAGTTGTTTAGCAATTAGTTGCAATTTCTATAAAGGAGTAAACGCAATAAATGAGTCAGATTAGTAGAATTATTTATAATTGATTTCAATTAGCATAATGCTATTAGGAAATAAAACATTGTCGCAACCACGATTGCAGGTGTTGATTAAAATAAAAAAAATGTGATATGAATCTATAAAACAATAAATAAATTAATTTTCTTAAGTTCGTTGCAGTTTTACATGATACATTAATTAATTTTTAACAACTTTTCAATCATTTATTTTAAAGGAGTTAACATTTAAAAAAAAATCAAATGATTTGTTTATATTATTTAATTTTTATTAATTTTTTAATATTTAATTTTACAATATAAGAATAAATCCTTTACTGCACGATTTTTTTATTTTTTTCTTTATTTGGTATTCGCTAATAAAGTTGTAGTAGTGTAAACGCTTTATTTTGATTATACAATTATCACTAATATTGTCTGTCATACAATAAGTTGAAATTGAGCTTAAAGATCTGTGAAGTGTAAATATAGTAATAAATAAAAATAAATAAATAAAAATATTAATAGTAATAATAATAAAATAATTTAAGATTACAATGAGTTCAAATTCAGTTTAAAGATCTGTAAAGTGTAAATATAGTAATAAACTGAACATTTTAATTGCAATTTTAATATAAAAATTTAAAAAAAAATGTATAAAATCAAACATTTTATATATATTTATTTATAATAAATTTATTTATAATTTATTTATTTATTTATAAATTTATAGAAAAAAATGAATAATATCTATTGAATATAATTGTATGAGTTTATATTTCGAAAATGTTTAAATCTAATTAGTTTTCAAACATGAAAAATTGGAATCAAATAAAATAGAACTATAAACAAATGATATTATTTTGCATACTGTGGCAACTATAAATTCAATCAATATCTTTTAACGGCACCTATTAAAAAAATGAGACAAACATTTTTCACAAATTCGCGAAGAAATGCTTTCACTCACTTCTTAAATTCTTCTAGCATTGTTTACCTTAAAAATAGATTTCAATGGCAATTTTCGCGTGTTTAATGGGTCTTTGTATTTCCCTTTTGTCTTGCCAATATTTTGGGTCTTATTTGTTTTTGTCGTTGTTTTGTTCGCTCTCAATTGTTTGGATTTCGTGGTGATAAATTTTTTAACGCGGAAGAATTATTTTATTAAAAATATTTATTAAAAATTTGTTAATAATTTGTTTCTTTTGTGAGACGATATACTTTTAAACACATAAGTAAGTAAATCTAAATTTTGCATTTCCCGAAGTTTTGTTATATACTCGTGTGATTTGATAATCTAACTAATAAATTTATAAAGTTTTTTAAAAAAATTAATTCTTTGTGTTACATTAATTAATTTATTAATTACAAAAAAAAAATATCATTGAATTTTTTATATTCTTATCATTATATATGCGATTATACATTATGTTTACGAAATACGTGTAAATAGTTTTAATCAAAGATAATCCCAGGCGGCCTTATGAAGGCCACTTTTGGGTTCGTGCATTTAATGTGATTAGGTTAGTGGTGCAGCCATGTTATGCGACTGAAAGCATGCACAGAGTAGAGAAGAGATAGAAGAGGTGTTTTATATATAATTATTAATTATTTTAACAGTTAATTTTTTTTAGGGAATCAAAACAGCAAGTACAGACAAAGCATATAACAATAAACAAAATTAAAGTGATGCTCTAATAAATGGTAAAAGTAATAGACACTTTTTCAAATCCATTAGTGATTCTAAATAGCAAATAATTGAATAATGAATGATTGTATTTTATTCTTATTTTATAAAAACTTTTATTGGATCCCAAAAAACTATTTCAAAATTTCAAAATTTTCGACATTTATTATTTCAATTTCAATAAAACGATTTGTGATCGTTACTTAAAAGACATTAAAGTATTTAATATCCGTCTTAATGTCACAAAAATCTACAAAAATTTTGGAAACTCAGTAATGGAATTTATTATTATATTATTCATTATTTTTCATGGATTATCAAAAATCGAGAACCATGTCTCTCTAAGTGAAAACATACTGAAGATATATATAAATTCAAATAAAATGTTGAGTAACTAATTAAATAAAAATAAATAATCTGGAACAAATATTCTTAAAAAATCAAGCCTGAAACTAATTTTCTTCATGAGTTGAAGCTGTGGCACAATTGAAAGAAAGTTATATAATTTAATAGAGGAAAATATCTTTGTGAATAGTGGACTCTTTTGAAGATTTTTCTATACTCCAAGTATTTGTACGTTGACAAGGCAAGAGCTCTGGGTAAAATATATGTGGAGGATTAAAACTCCCAGTAGTGTAGAACTTTGTAATCATAGTAGATCTTTTATGCTAGAATTGGTCTTAACTTACCAAAACACAATCAGCTTGTTAGATAGAATGTCTCTCTTTAAATACTTCCTGAAGATAAAGATAAAAAGCTCTCGTATCGGTATTTAT
Organism: Teleopsis dalmanni; assembly: GCF_002237135.1. Lineage (NCBI taxonomy): Eukaryota > Metazoa > Arthropoda > Insecta > Diptera > Diopsidae > Teleopsis > Teleopsis dalmanni. Next base: position 31,520,406 of record NC_051846.1, read on the forward strand.
CTTCAACACAAAAAGTGTGACTAAAAGTCTCATCCTCTTTTAGGCTGAAATGACATTATATTCCTTGAGACAGACATAATATCCCATCAAATAACCTGTGAATAAAATCAGTTCTCTTCAATATTCTATTACTTCAGATAAACACAACTTGTTAAGATGAAAGCGCCGACTAAAATATATTATCAAGTAACCTATCAATAAATGAGCTTTTTTAGTCATTATATTACTTGAGACAAACCCTGCTATATGAGATGATGGCGTGGACCAAAATTTCCCATTAAGTAACCTATCAATAATATTAGCTCTCATCAACATGTCGTTTCTTAAGACAATTCTAATTAATTGAGATGATGCTGTAAACCAGGATTTCTCATCAAGCAACCTATCAATATTGGCTCTCATCAACATTCCGTTACTTAAAACAATTCCAACTAATTGAGATGATGGCGTAGAACAAGATTTCTCATCAAGCAATCTATCAATTACACCAGCTCACTTCAACATTCTGTTTTTTAAAACAAACCCAACTGGTTAAGATTATAGTGACCTATCCATAACTTCAACTCCTTTCGACAATCCATTACTTAAGACAAATCCAATTAGTTGAGATTTAAGAACAGATTATGAGGTTCCATTAAGTAACCCATAAATGTAATCAGCTCACTTCAGCATTCTGTTACTTACGACAAACCCAACTTGCTGAGATGATATATGTCCCATGATGTGACTTATCCTTAATCTTAGCTCTTTTCTACGTGGCTTTGTTGTTACTAATCGAAATATATGCCTAATTTGTGTTAAGTTTACTATATAGAAAAATTCTATTTTTAAAAACTGCTTGAGACCACTTTGAACCCCTTCAATCGAATGTGAATTTCAGTGCGAAGTAATCTTATCAATAAAATAGTTTCGGCGTTACTTCTCGAAACGTAACTGGAAGAAACACTACATTTTAAAAGGTTTTTGAACTTCATCAATGCTAAAGATAAGCGCTTTGTAAAATTGCTTT
>NC_051846.1:31521514-31524375 GCF_002237135.1 Teleopsis dalmanni
CACGGTTGCCACTTGAAAATTTTTTTCTGTACCAAAATTGGTTTAAAAAAGTACCATTTCTGTAAAAAAAGGTCCAAAATTTTTCTATTGTCTTTTTATAAGAAAATACAATTTATATAAAATGTACAAAAAGTATAAAACAATACAATATCCACAATAAAGTTGGGTCGCCGAAAATGTATCATTTTTTGAACATGAGTACCAGTGAAGAAGTACCAAAATGAGAAAAAAAAAAGTAACCAATTTTGGGTTATAAGTACCATAAGTGGGCAACCGTGGAGGTAGAAGACTTCTGGTGTCAGTATTAGCCTCGGTTATAGTCTACGGTGTATCAATACGATATAACGTAGCCTATTGCAAATTATATATAAGGTCGTTAGTAGCATAGACTAGCCTCTTTACTATGCATAACACACATGATTTTATAATGCTTTGAAAAAGCACAAATAAGCACGTAACAAGTGATATTTTTAAAATTTAGTATATTATTACAATTTTTTTATTACTTGATTCAGTTATTAATCACATTTAATACATCATATGATGAAGTTAACAAAGATTAGCTCGTGATTCTACCATTCATTTTTTAATTACTTTTGAATTTTTAATATTTCAAAGTCGAGATTATTCTTTTAGTAATAAATAAAGTTAATGGAACACCAGAACAACGTATTGGCAGTATTGGCTCAAAATCATATTTGGCCAGTAAATTCTGTTACGATGTCTAATGGACATTGTCCATGTTAAATTGTTAAATTGCAAAGCATTTATTAATAATAAGTCCTAAGCATTGCATAAAATACTATAAATTTTTACTATAGGAATAGTTTACGAAGCTGGAAGATCTACACGATTTCAGTAGTTCTTTAATTAATCACACTTGATCTAGGAAGATCGTAATAATTAAAATGTTTCCAAAAACTTTCAAAAAATGCGATGAGTCAGCAACATTTAAAACTCTTATAAGTCTTATACCGATAAGTCCTTTTTACTAGGATTTTAATTATTCAAATACTTTTATTATTTCTGATGTACTCAACGTACTTAGATGTCGAGATGCTGATACAATTAATTATTGTTTAGAAATTTTTTTGCTAAAGCTCATACAGCTCGTGGATCATTCGGATATTATGATTGTCGTGAATTCATAGTGGATCAAAGATTTTACAAAGAATTCTGTTCAACACTGTTATTGCTGTTTCATTAACTTGTGAGACTTTCGATATGTCTGCGCCATAAAAAATCACAAGTAGTATAAGGGAATTATATAGCGTGAGTTTTGTTAGTAGAGAGAAAATTTTACAGCCCAATTGGCTACTGAGTCTGTTAGCCATAGCTTTTTTCATCTGTTCTCCAGGCTAATGTCGTAGTTCTTGGTTGTGGTGGTGCCAAGTTAGGTGCCAAAATACCATTCTTCTTCTTCTTTTATCCTTATCTCCCAGTGAAACATAGGGCCACTACCATATTTTTATATGGGATTCGATTATTTGATTCGCGGCATATATCACTCCAGGTATAGTTCGCTTCTCTTAATTCTTTTTTAATTGTTCTTCTCAAAATACTATAGATGGTAGATATCTTTGACAGTATCGAAAACATAGTTAACAGAAACCACCTTGGAAATCGAGCGAGACACAGAAGCCTACAAACTGCAGAGTTAGTATTCACTATTAATTAAGTTAGATACTTTTATATCAGAAACAGAACAATATTCTTTTCAAAGATATGTTATATTCAAAGATATAGATAAGATATATTAAATTACGAAAGTTATCTCAGAGACTCGCACTTTTTCACAAGAAATAAGACTGTAGTTTAAAGTATAAAAAAGGGGACAGAAGAAATAAGATAATAAACCAGAAAACCTCTTCTAAATTTCGTGATTTTATCAAAAACAATTAAAGTGTAAATTATAGTTGAAAAAAAAACACGAAATAAAAAATTAATTAAATTTAATAAAAAATGAAATTAAGTAAAAGTAAAGAGAAAATGACGAAGAAAACATTTTTTGTAATACTCGTTTAATTCGTTTACATACCGAAATCGAGTGCGTTTGTTTCTGCTGACCTCAATACTTTTCGGCCATCAATGTGAATCGCTACCGGTTCGCTTAACTTGGCTTATATGTTTACAAAAAGATACAAAATAAACATAAGAAGTTGAAGAAATATTTTGCTAAAATTATACCCAATATTTCATGTGAGCTGGGAAAGTGCAAATATAAGCGAAACAGTTTTGTTTCTTGGAGGCGCCAAGTCTTTACCACACAAATCGACTGCAATCTTGCATTATTTTTAGTGCAAGTACATTTTACATTTTTTTTAAATAAAATAAGTAAAAATAATTTTGAAAAATTATTTAAAAAAGTGAAATTATGTAAATTAAAGAATATCTCGCTGTAAAGATTATTTTTTAATTTTGGGCTATAAAATAAACTTTAATATTTTATGCATTTTATAAAATATTAAAGTTATAGTACACTGAAAAAAGGGAGATTACTTGGAGAGAAATTTAAGTGATCTTTAACTAGTTAAGTTAGAGAGAGGTCAAGTCGTTGTTTAGATTAGATCTATATTTTAAAGCGATATACTACATATATATAACTCTAGTAAGCTGTTAAATAATTTTTAACCATACGAATAGTCTTTCACAGATATACTAAACAATCTTTTTAGGAATATATTAAGATCTTTACGTTCGGATGAAGATCTATACTATATAACTCCACTAAGTTGTTAAATAATTTGTACTATATGAATAGTCTAATCAATTAAGACCTGTAAACACATCGGTTTGTTGATTTATTAGATAAATTCTAACCCTGTGAATAGTCTCTTAATAGACTAAATAATATTTTTGGG
>NC_051846.1:31524475-31530364 GCF_002237135.1 Teleopsis dalmanni
ACACAATAAACAACATATCAATAAATCATTTAGCAATTACGGAGACACGACACACAGTGTGGCCAAAATTTCATAAAAATAAAAGCTGAAAGTTAAACCATCTTTAAATGCAGTATGTTAATTTAGTTGCTAGACGGCATCTAAGTTAGAACATAACATACATGCCACCACAATTTTTATGCTTAATTTTCTAGTTTCTAGGTGTTCTTAAAAAAAGTTGTTAATTTTATAATAGTTTGGAGTTTTATCTGTTTAGCAATGCTAAATTTTTATTTATTCGTCAAAAAATGTGAGAAAAAGTGCTACTTAAATAAGTACTACTGATAATCTGTATGTAATTTGATATACGGAACTTTAAACATAAATAAAAAAAAAGGGCTGGAGGAAAAATTCATAAAAATTCACTCTAATGCATTTATAAACTCTGTTGCTCTAGTCCACTGAGCACAAAGGAAAATATGCAGACATCATCTATTACTTAAATCAGAGAGCCAAGTTTTTTACAACAAAGAGAAAACAAAACAATAAACAAAGAATATCAGAATTATATTCGAATTGATTCCTGAAAAGAAGCTTTTGTGTCTGACATTACAGATTCTCAGGATTCTAATGGGAGCATTATCTAAACTTTGTTGTTAAAATATAAATTTAAGTTTTATTTATTTAAGATAGGTAATAAAAATTTGTATGTCAAAGTAAACCGACTGCTACAATTTCTTCTCTTTAATTGGAAGAAATTATTGAGCAAAAGCACACTTCCCTATCTTGGAGCTGCCGTTAAAATTGGAGAAACTCGTCTTGCTTATTTCTTTATGTATCCAAGATATTTGTATTAACACCATGTTTATCAATTCATCAACAATAATTTTCTGGAACAATTTAGAAACTTTAACTCAATTTAAAACTTCAAACTTCAGAATATTTTAAGCATTTGATTGAGACTGAAAAATGTTCAGTCCAAGATTTTCAGAACGACTTCTAGATGGTCACAAGCGATGGTGCTTTCTCTTTATATCGTATTTGATATTCAATACATATTTTTTCATAGACTTAAAGTTATACCGAAATTCGTAAAGAATGGTAAAGTGAATCTTTTGTTGAAATTACGATGGAATTTGCTCTGAATTCATTAAATTTGCGTTTTGTTATTACTATTTTCTTGCTTGCTATGAAGCTTCAAATGAAATATTGGAATACTTCAGTTTTTGATTAATCAAAATTTAAACAAGAATGAAATAAATAATAAAAGTTTAAAAACCTATAAATTATCATTTTAGTATCACACTATTTAAATATAATAGTACTGTGTGACCAGTACTAAAACAGCTTCAGAGTTAGAATTCAAAAAATTGTATTGAGCACTATTTTGGGTAAATTGTCTCATCTATTAAATTTATAATACGTGGGCGGTTTGATAAGTCAGTGACTTTTTGAATTTTCCGCGCAGTTACTCCAAATGCAACAGTGCTGCCGTCAGCTGTAATCTACCAGTGGACAACTTTTTAATGTTGGTGTTTGATAGCCGTTCAAAGCAGACAACCTCGTACATTTTTACGAAAATGGAAAAAAGTGAATTTCGTATGCTAATTAAGCATTCGTGACCAAAATTCACGAATTAGGATACGAACTGCTACCCCATCGAGCATATTCTCCAGATTTAGCTACCAGCGACTATTTTCTGTTTCCAAACCTAAAGATATGGCTGTGTAATAAGAGATTTGAGTCGAATGAAGAAGTCATTACCGAAACAAACGCATATTTTGAGAAACTTTGAGAAACCTATTATGTGGAGGAAATAAGAAAATTTAAAAAACGCTGGACTAAATGTATCGAGCTAAAAGGTGATTATGTAGAAAAATAAAATGTTTATTTGCCGAAAGTAATTTGTTTTATTTAAAAAGTTATTGACTTATCAAACCGCCCTCGTACAATGTATGAAATACTCACAAAAGTAACTACAAAATAAAAATAGTTCATTAATTTTAAATCAAAGAAAAAATAAATACGATATACAACTATGCATATGATATGTAAGATTTAAAACTATTTTTTAGGATATCTTGTAGAATAAAAAAAAATTTTTATTATTTTATATTTTTATATAAAAATCTCAATGCCTGCGGATTATGAATGTTTTTGGTTTCAAAAAATTATTCTTGCATAAATAAATAAAAATGTTCCAAAACTCAAACTTTAAAATAATTTTAGTTATAAATTTCAGTTTTCTTTTATTTAATTATTTACGTACAGTTTTATTTTTAGTCTATTTATATTTTCTCCCTCTAAAACTTCCTACCACTATAAAATATTTAATAGTTTTACATATTAAGGCATTTAATACGAACGCACATCAACACATAATAACTGCCGTAATATTTAAGGCCAAATAAGAAAAATTTACTGTTAATATTTTTAATGAAAAATAAATTCATTCAAGCATACTTCAAATGTGGTATTATAATTCAAGCCCATAAACTATTTACAACAACTAAGAGAGCATATGTTGCAATATGACATTTCCGGACTATAGTACTCGTATTAAGCTCAAGATATTTGATATGAAATTTATGATTTTTGGGTGCTAAAAGGTCAACATGTTGTATTATGCATAAATTCATAATTTTTTTATTACCATTTTGACAATTTCCCAGTTTCATTTTATTAATGAAATGTTTAAATTATTTCAATTCAAATGTAAAGAATATTTTCAAACCGAATTTTGTAGAAAACCTTTTTCATATCACAGAGATTTACTGCGAAAAGTCAAAGGCACTATATAAATTTTATTACATCTATAGTATACTCGAGCCGTCTACTTGCCAACCCTACTGCCCACCTGTGACCACATTAATAACTTTTTCATTTCGTATTGCAAATATTGAAACAGTATAAAATAAACTATTAAAGGAAATACTGAAATTAAACTTAAAATAAACAAATTCTAGTGCAGAGCACCAGGGAAGAAAAATTTTATTACGGCATTGAACACATATTGGTTTCGTTCTTGTGAGTATTTGTGATGTGCAGTTTAATGGCCTCAAGGCATTCTTAGCTATTTTATGGCTTAGACATTTCTGCACAAATTCCTACACATTCAAATATTTATTCAAAACAGAAAATTATTTTCCTATGCCATGCAAAGTTGTAGTTATTCAAAGAATTTATAGATTAGTGTGTATGCAAATGGAGAGATGCGAATGTTGATAGGTTTTTAGCTACGCACATAAAATGTTGCACAAAACTATTTTACGGTAATAAAAATGTCTTCGAATCCAACTGACACTTCAACCCCACAGGAGCAAATGGTGACTTGATTTTAATAACATTTATTTAAAATGTTATTGCTAAATAAAGGCATCTCTATAAAATTGCATATGTTTTTTATATTGATTTCTATTTATTTCATTTTTATTCTGAACCAGGTAGTTAGTCTTTTATTCTCAATTAAGAACACACCAAAGAAAATATTAATAAAAATATTCATTAAATTGAATTATAGGTGTGGTAGAAAGTGACTCCTGTCGACTCTGTCATGAGCAGAAGGAAACATCAGAACCTGTTCTATGCGTAGACTCGATTACCTTGGAAGCGGGATATTAGTCCCAAGTCAAATAGGTAAAATTAAGCCCACAGCAATTACAAGATTTATTTTATAGGCTAAAATTAACCTATTTGGGCCTTTAGGATCACAATAGATCTTCTAAGTCGGGGTGCTTTATAAGTCTATTACTTAAATAATAATATTAAATTGAATTTTAACGTCGGTTTTGACGAAAGAAACTAAATTCTTAATATAAACTATTGTTTTCAATCAAAGAATTAACCCAAAATCCAAGATCCCTATTTATAAAAGATACGACTGTCGAATGCTCAGATGAAGTCAAATATTTAGGGGTCAAATATTTTATGCTTAATACTTTGCTGAGCGCCTGGTCACATAGGCTTCAATGATAATGAGTCTGCCGACAGTCTTGCGAGGCCATTCAAATCTGTGGACCGGAGCCAAATTGTGAATTAAGTTGGTCTACAACTAAGTCTCTGATTCATAAATGGTTTTCAGCCGCCAAAAGTCACTACTGGCGTGACATTCCAGATAACCATCAGGCTAAAGAACTAGTTCATCCCTACAGTTACGCTAAGATATCTTTCTTCAGCAGAACAGAGTTGAGGTTGCTGGTGCGATATTAACCGGTTCATCATGGACTACGTTATGACCTTAACAAAATGGGTCTGTCCGAAGAGATTAATTATCAACTCTGCTTAGAAGCAGACGAGACTTCTAGTCACATTCTCTGTAACTGCCCAGCCTTAATCTGGACCAGAAAGACATCACTGAGTCGAGAACTACTCTCCCCTTCTGACATGAGGAGATCCTCAACGGCCGACATTGTGGATTTCATTCGGAAGGCTGAATATGTTCTGTTCGGTGAGGGACTGTTGCAGCACAAAAGATCAAACATGGTCGCAGTGCATTGCTCCGTTTGGAACTGGTACCCCATTTATACCCATTCCTATTGTTTTCAATAGAAAGATATTTTGAATAGTATTAAGTTATAACAATAAAATTTTATTATTTTATTGATTAATTGAATTTTTGGCTGACCGTACAGCTGTTACGAGTATTGCCAAATACCTATTCAACAGTGGTCTTGGAATAATTTTTTGTATTTAATTATTCGTAAATAATTATTTGAGACTGCAAGTTTTAAAAGATGAACTCTCAACCTGCCAAATTTAAAGCTCAGAGTCAGTGTACATTAACCAACTGACCCAAAACCGTAAATGACTTATATGTTCGAACTTGAAACTTTTATTAATTTGCTGTGAAAGTTCATTAACAAATTCACTTGCTGAATTATAATAGAACGAAATCATAAGCCAGCTGTAATTTAATTAAATTAATTAATTACAATTTTATTTTTAATCAAGTTTAAAAGATTTATTAAAAAATATTTGTGTTATGCAATTAAGGATATATTACTTATTAATAAATCACAATGTAAATGAGCCAGTGAACTTTGCTCTAAAAAACAATTTACCTCCATGTGGATCTTTGCACTGTAAACCATCTAAATATCTGAAGTGCTTCAATTTAGTGAATCGAGAATACTTAAGACTAGAGGTGAGAATGAAAACAAATTTGAAAAACAAAAACAATATCAACAACATACACGGGATTATATGTTATCTTGATATTTAAATTCCGCAACACCAAAACGAAATTTATATCAAATTGTACATTGTTTGTGTAATTTCTTGGTGCTTGTCGATAAACATTGATGTCTGCATATTGTATATCATAGCATTGCTTGACTACTCATACTGATTATAACTTTATTTATAGACATACTCATATTATCAGTATCTGGCACTAACAGTTCAAAAATTATGTAGGAGAAATTAAAGCTACAGATGTTTTCGAACAATTGGTGATGGATGTCTATAAAATAAATTTCATTTGATTTTATATTAAACTTTGATTTTAAAATATTTTCTTTATTATTCGAAATAGATTCTTGTCAATAACGACTTCAGAATAAAATACTATAGCCGCACCGTTCGTCTGTTTTTTAAATTATAAATTCTATATGTTTTGATTCATACAGTTAATTTTGCATACTTAAATATTATTCGAGAAACTTTGAAAAGAGTAACTGAACTTGTTTAATTCTAAAACGTTGTCATTTAAAATAAGCCTGTATATCCAATAAGGGTATATATACCTTTATTGGATATATATAAATCACTATTAAAAATGCAATTTTTGTAGAGTTTTCATTCTGTTAACAAGTGATCAACCTACTAATACCTATAAAGTGCTTCAAATTTATATCATTAAATAAAATTTAAATAATTAATATTTATAAGTACTGACAGACAAAATCTTTT
>NC_051846.1:31530464-31534412 GCF_002237135.1 Teleopsis dalmanni
CACAGAAATGGAATAAAAAAAGTGAGTAATACGGAAACTTTTAATCGATGTGGCTCGTTAAAGTTTATTTAATCCTTTACTCAAAACTCCAAGTGAAACAAACTTTCAAACTCAGTAATTAACAAATCATTTAAGCAATTAGATTGCTGGTACTTTTTCGCTCAGTTAATTACTTTTACTTTAATTAATTTGTTAATGAGCGAACTTCAAGTGAAAAAACCTAAGCAAAAATATGCAGAAAAAATATTAATTCCAAACAAATTAAAATTGTATATTCACCAAATACTAAAATTAACTTAAGACGAATAAAAATATATATTTTCTATAGTATGTACTGCTTATTTATTTCTACAGCTCAAAAGGAAAAGGAAGAGTTCCAATGTCCTTCGACTATTGGAAATGGAAACTATGCTGATCCAGCGACTTGCCGGCGTTTCTATCAGGTAATGAAGACAAGTTCCTTCTCACAGTATTGCAGCAGCAAAGAATTTAAAACTTTTAATTTTATCTTTTCCTAGAGAAAATAATGAAAACTATTTTTAGGTATTTTAATTAATTTAAGTACTTAATGTTGTTGCAATTTAGTACGTATTTATGATATCAACAAATTTGAAGAAGACTTAAGAAGACATAATTTAACATTTTAAAATATTTATTTTAAACTAAAAGATAATTCATAATTGCCACTTAAAGGAATAATTATATTATAGTATAATTATGATTAGTTTTTGAAAGTTATTTACTCAGTTATTATTTCCTTTTAGTGCTATTTAGAATCATAATGTTTATGTGAAAAATAATATAATAAAAAATATTTTTATAATATTTCTTTTTATAATTATATGAATGATATAAAGATATTGACTATTAGTTACAGGGAATGAATAGATTAATCAACATATTTCAGTTGATAGTTTTTGATCCCAATAATTTTAATTTTAACATAAGCTTAGGCTTTATCACGAATTTTTATAGGTAATAATCAGACTGCAATTGCATTCATCTAAGTATTCTATCCTCTGGTTTATTCTTTTATTTAAACTGTTGTCATAATAACTATACAACAGATTAAAAGCAACTGTAACTTGATAAACTGTTGACTGCAATGTAACGGTTACCGAGATTGCTGTAGAGCATCCAACATCTTCCCGATATGTAAGTCAGCAAGGGCTTACCATTTAATACATTTCACGCCACTTAAACCACTGCAAATCGTTCAATTGAAGTCATGATTATGTCGGTTAAATATATATTAACTGAAGGAACTGTAGAACAATAATTGGTGTATTGACAGGTAACTAAACTTTGTTCGCAGCGATGCTTTTAGCAAATCGAACGAGTCAGATGCCAAGGTAACTCTGAAGTTTCTATTGTGTAACTGTTCGGCTCCCTCGAGAACTCGACAAAAATACTTGGGAACTGTCAGTTTATAAAACTGGATTCGTGTTTGAGATTGCTATTAAACTCTTAATACAATTCGCTAATACCACGCGCATCCTAAGTGATGCGTACTATCGGTAAAAATAAAACTCTGATCTGGTATCGTAATGGATCTTAATGACCTATGCGTGGCTGTTTGGCTGCCAGCATATCCTATGTTGAATATAATTCACAAAACCTTAGTACATCTATATCTTGAGATGAGGATAAAACAATAAACCTATTCAAGCGACTCCACCGATAAACCGAAACATTGTTTTTGGTCTCTGTCTGTGTATCATGTCTATTTATTTCTGTCTGTGGGTTTTTGATAAGTTAGTCGATAAGTTTTTCCATTTTTATATATAAAAATTTGTCGATTAATATTTATAAATAATATAAATATATAATATGCGATATATAATATCTGTAGAATATCTCGATATATAATATCCAAGAGAATATTATTTTACAAATGATATTATTTTTATCAATAATACAACAAAAGTCTATCATTGATAAGATAACAACAATTTTTTATTCACAACAAGAATTACGAAATGTATTACGAAAGTGGCATCCAAATTAATGTCGAATAGGGCATTTTGAATTCTAAAGGTGACGAGAAGCGGACCTATGTATTGTTCTTGTAAACGAATTTTTAAGAACTACGTATGCAAAATTGTAGATTTACGACTAAAGAAAGAAAAGACTTGGTAAAATTGTTGAATTTTAACAAAATTGTAAATTAGAAATTGTAAATAAATTAAAATTAGAATATTCATATAAATTATTATTTTTTCGAATTTAAAACACATTTCAATATAAGTGTAAGAGCTTTAACTCAAAATTTTTTATTTTGTTACAGTGTGTCGATGGATTCCCATACCTAAATCGTTGTCCATCTGGTTTATACTTCGATGATTTACAAAAGTTCTGTACATTTAAAGATGAAGCAAAATGCGGACCGCTTTCAACAAGTAAGTGATTAGTTAAAATATTGTGAAATATATAATATATCTCTAGATCAAGGAACTTTAACTAAAAAATAAGAAACTAACGTACATTATTAGTAAAAGATATTATTATTACAAATTATTATTAAACTACAAAGTATCGTCTAAGTTTTATTAATAATATATAAAACATATATATATTATATATATTTTATGTTTCTCATAAGAAAACGCACGTACTGTGCGGTCGCCATTTCTAAAATATATATCCGATATCACAAGTATAAGCATTAAAGCCATCCTACATCATTAAAACGAAAACCTGGTTTCCGGATACAATATAAGGTATAGTTTATACATATATATGCATGGGCGCAGTACCTTATTATTTGTATAATACGTCATATCACAAGGGATCCAATTCTCGATGCCTCCATGAGCCGTTAAAATGTCACTTACAATTTACTTTTGAAATATATAAAGGAATTACATTTTTATGTATGATTGGTTAATCGCTGTGTTTTTTACACATGTTTTTCGGAACTACCTTTTAGGAATGCTATATATCATATCATTATATAATATTTTGATAATACTTTAAAATTTTCGGGCAAAATTTTATTTTAATTTCATTAACCAATCCTTACATTCCGTGTCTTGGTCTTCCATGACATTATACAATCAGAACTAAAATACGTTACAGGTTTTTGTGAGATGGTGGCAGTTTCAGTATTTAACTGTCTACAACATAATCCGTACTAAAGGCAACGCCGTATATTATACGTTAAGGATGACATATACTCAACGATAACTTAAATTTTAGTGCCCTACCTGGCACAAACCATATAAGTATCGTTACTGTAGCTGTCATACAAAATATTACACTATATCGTGATGATATTCTTATGCAATACGTGACATTAAATATAATATATAAAAAATTACAAAAACATTCCCTGATGATATTCTCATGCAATGCGTACCATTAAATGTAATATATACAAATTTATAATCATTAAAATATTTTAATTACAAAAATTCCAAATAATATCAAGGCATATATAAATTTTTCTAAAAAGACAAAATTTTATTAGACATGACTTTGATTTTTAAGTGATTTCGTGGCTTAAGAACTAATTAATCGACCACTTATTCCAGTAAAACTACACTGAGCCTTCATAAGTCAGATACGGTTCACATTACCCATTTTATGAGAGAATATTTTACTGCATCCAAAACATATCAAAACTTTTAATCAAAGTCAATCTAAAAAACCTAATTTAACTAGACGTGATATCCATTACTGATATATATCTATCAGAACCATTAATGGTGTGATAATCAGAACCTAAATGGCTGTGATACATACTAACCGCAACAGACTATAACGCTTGATCATAATCAAGCTTTTAATATCATAATTCAGACATATTCCTATTGCAACCTAAACGAATTTTTTTATTTGGAATGTGTCAAGTATATCATTTCATATTAAAGTAGGTTATATTTAGCAGAAAAATATAAGTTCCTTATTAGGATATACTATACACAGTCGAATTCGGCTTACATCCTG
>NC_051846.1:31534512-31546260 GCF_002237135.1 Teleopsis dalmanni
AAAAACCTGACCAGCAAACAGTGACAAATCAGTTTAATTATTTCAAAGTGTTTTGTTTTTACATGATTTTCGTAGGTGCAAAAATTATACAAATATCGTAAATGATTTATTTGAACCAATTATGGTTATAAATTAAAACCAAAAAAAAATTATAAAATAATAAATTAAAATGCTAAGTGTAAATTAAAAATGAGAAAAGAAATTAGAAATCATGTTTTGCATTTTTCAAAATTTGATGTATTTATTATGTTCGCAACAGCCTTGACCACGATTGGAGCCACGCAGTCGTCTTATTATCACTCCGCATGCCATTGGTACTGGTGGAAGTTACATAGGTACCTCTGGGGCTCATTCATATCTTACATATAAAACAATAAGTATATTAAAAAAAAAAATTAGGGTTTAAATTAAGTCTTAGCACGTGTATACTTGATTATTTGAACCTTTACGCTTGACAAGTTGAATATTTCGTTGAATAACGAATAGACGAACGATCGTACTAAAAATGATCGATCAGAGCGTTAACATGCAAATTAGGCGCGTTTTGCATTGAATTTTGTTTATTTTGTTTGCATCGCAAACGGACGACGTGTAAAATATGCCCGCAGACCATAATTATTTTTATAGCTATTAACAAATAAATTTTATAGTATTAAAATTTAATTTAATAAAAAGTTTTTATATCCTAACCGAAAACGTTGACTTAAATTAATAAATAAGTTATATATAGTTTGTTTTACTACTGAAGTTTAAGCTTCCGGTCAACTCTCTTAATGTTTTATCATCGAACGAAAAAAATTATTTAAAATTTCTTTCTTTCTTGGCATATATTTTTTATGGCAATGTTCGCGTAGAAATCTTAAAAATTGCGAAAGTCAGGTTACTTAAAAAGGCTTGCTGACGTTAAGATTTTTATTACAATATAAGCCCTCCAAATATGGCCAAGCAATTATAATATATCTACAATATAAATGAATTTTTTTATTGTTTAAATTATTTTTTTTTTTTTCAATTTACAAACCAAAAAAAATTATTCAGAAATTACAAAGCATACGTCAAGTACCTCTTTAAAGTGATTAATACATAAATACGCAGGTGCTTTCAAAACTTAAAAAGACCTATAGACAAATATATTTTTGAGAAAATATAAACAGAAAAGAATGGAAGACTGTTGTTAAACAGGCTTAAGTCCTACATGGACTTTATAGTCACGGATGATAATGATAGACAAATATATTTTGAGAAAATATAAACTACTTATTTTTTAATTTTGCACTAGATTTACATTAGCTGAACCTTAGTAGTAGCCGGTTAGTAGCTTTTTACCGGAATTCTTAACCTTTCAACACGAAGTGACGTCTAGGAAACTTCATTTTTTGCATGCCCCTTTGAAGATATTTAAATTCTCAGCAAATTATTAGATTATTCAATGCCAATTTCAAAATAATATGCTTTGTAAACTTGCAAGTTGCAGTTTATTTGATCTAAATGAAATAGCAGATTCTTTTTAATTTGCGAGTCAAGGGATTACTATTGTAAACTCTGTTAAAGTTAAAGCAAACAATTGTGATGTTTAAGCATTCAAGTGTTTCAGAAGTTTTTTCTATTCGATTCCAAATAAGATTTAAACTGATCTTATTTTTCCAAGATTCTTTAATCAAACTTAAAAATTAATTTAGTGAAAATGAGAGTAAGTTTTATAAGTCTATCCAATGTAGTATATTAACAAATATATCTCCTTCTTGATTCCTTTTTGAAATTCGTTATTCAATAGAATCAATATGAAATCTGCAATAAATTTCAATGCAACAGCCCCATATGTCCGTGCTTAAATTAACTGAATGGCGTTGCAGAATTTCTGTACTATTTGTAGTGTACTTTTTTATCTAAAATTTTCTAAACCAACACTCGTCATAGCTTCTTATCCAGGTTGTAAAATTTTTTTCAATTTACCAAACTCCAATGGTATTCTTTTTTATTCTTTTTTACTCCATGATCTCTAAATTCTCAATGATGATTCTTCACAAAAATGAGTTATTTTCTTGACGTTTGTAGAGCAAATCAAAAACGTTTATCTGTCGTAGAAAATATTTTTCTAAAGAACGTTTAAAATTCATATGTGGATTTTGAAATTAAACCAATGCGTTTCACATGTCTATAAAGTGGCGAATGCGATAAATTTAATCTCTCAATGATCTGAGTTTCTATTTAACTATTTACTTCACTTAATACCATTAATTTTTCTTTATCTGCTTCAAATTACTTTCGAAAATGTAATATATACTATAGGTATATTCAGCATGAAAATTACCGAAATAAGATTTGGAAAACCAATTTCAGCACTGGTTTTCTGTCAATACACCTTCCTCACAAACATTGTTTTTTTTACTTAACAATATGTCTTCATTGAATCGCTTTTATTTAAAGCATAACAATAACTTTTATAATCTTAAAAACTAATAACATTATATTACAAATCATTTTATATATTTAATGTACAACAATGAATTATAAAATTAATTGTAAATTAATTTAAGGGGCCTCTAAATAAGTAGCCAGGGCTTATTTACCAGATATCAAGGCACATAAGTTAAATTAAACAGGATAATCTTTAGGAAAGCAGTATGTCAGGTCTATGATTTTATTTAATTCTAGAAAAATGTAATATATGTATTAGCAAGAGGTCTAACCAGCGGATTCACAAAATTTTCAAGATTTGAATCCGAGTTTTTGAACTCGTCTTTAACCATCGTAACTTTGAAATCGAAATGTATGTTTTCATTTCTGATATACAAGGGTACACCAGTTATCATTCTTAGAATCTGTGCAGGATTTCTACGTTCTACGAACAGATATTGTCGTATATCTGTAAGCCGTACATCCAGATTGGTTTATATAACTTGGTTGTATAATATTTTTATATACATTAAATAAATTTTTACTTGCTTCAACAGCGAATAACAACAAATAATTTATCTTATTTATTCTTTTATATAATTATTGACATGTATTTAAAATTACGTAGCTGGTAGACTGATCAATATTTGTGTATTTGACGTATTGAAGATTTAAATAAATATTTATTTTCATTTCGTTTATAAAATAATAATTCCCGTTTTACATACAATTTTTTTTCATTTCAATTATTTTCTGGCAGTGAAAATTTTATACATAATTTTCATAAATAATGTTTCTCAGTACTACCTTTCCAGATTTAGGTTCTATACATAAGAAAGAATACATAAATCATGCAATAAATAATGCCTCTACAAACAGAACAGTATTAAAATTTAACAATTAAAAATAAAAATATATTGAATTTATTCAATTATTCTACAGCAAGTAAATTTGTTAATAAAACTTTCATAGTGAAGTAGCAAAACTCCAGAAAAATGTGCGAACATAAAAGTCAAGTAAGTTGATTAAGGAGCGCTGACTCTGAACTTCAAATTTGGCAGGGCACGAGTTTGATTCCTAGTAATTGCAGTCTCAAAAAAAAAATTTACGAATAATTATATACAATAATTATTTTGAAGACCACTGATGATGGGTATTTGGCAATACTCGAAACAGCTGTATAGTCTGCCAAAAATTCAATCAATTAAAATAATATAAAAAACAAAAATTTTTTGTTGTTGTAGTTCACTACTTTTGAAAAGTTCTATGTAAATAATTCTTAAAAACATTCTTCTAGAAAATCCGAAATGTAAATAGTGTATTAAACATCCCTCCTACTTTTGCATATAGTTAATATCAAAAAATGTTTAGACTTACACCCTCAGGTGTTAATATTGTTTATAAACACGTTTCAATAAATTGTAATCATTTTTACCCAACCTTTAAAAACACTCATTCATCAATACTTGTAATTGGTTAATTATACGTTTAGTCGAGCAAAAAAATTAATACAATACGAAAAAACAATATATTTGCAATATAGATAATTAATAAAAAAAACCATGGAACTAAGTAATCGATTGCGCTTATAAATTAAATAAAAAATTTTTTATAAAACTGTCACACCAATTGATATATTAACCAAGCGATTTAAGATACTTTATGCCAGAAATGTTAATGAATGATTTAAACATTTAAACATATTAATAAGGAATTAAAGTATTAATAAAAGTTATTGAATTATTGAATTAAAAAGATTTAATTCATAATTAATTCAAATTACTATTTCATTAAATAAAAAAAAATTTATTTATTATTTCTTTTGTTAATTGGATTGTTGGTTACTTAAAGCTACTATAACTGAATAAAATGCAATTGCATGTTGTGAAAGATATTAAGAACTCAAATCAGATACTGGTAAATAGCTGAAACTTTATTTCATCTCAGATTTGAAACACGAAATGCTACTTTAACTGATACTTTTAGCCGTTAAAAGTATTTAAACATATATACATATATATAAATTGGTTAAAACCATAAATAGTCAACTCGTTTATACATTGAAACTGCAAGTAAAAATATTACTATTTTTTTAATAATTTTGTTGATATTTAAAAAGCAATTTTTTTCATTACCTAATTGCTTGTCTAAAAGTCATGGCATGTAAATAACAACACATTTCGCAAATATGCCAAAGTCTCATAGTTTAATAATATTCATATTTAAATATTTAATTGGACAAGCGTTAATATATTATTTTTTACTAATAACTAATTTATAAGCAAAATATGGAAATGCAGAAAACAAAACATATCAATCAAAATTGTACAAATATTTGTATATGTAATTCTCAATTCCTAGAAAATTGAAATTGCATAATTCCCTGGTATATAGACTTAAAGTATTTACCATACGTTTTTGAAATTCTTGTCACGTATAGTTTATATTTGTACCGATCTTTCTTAATGCTAATCGCCTTGAAATTCAATATGTATTTTCAATGCTAAACTATGTGCACACATGAATAAGTGATTTTATGTACACACAACATAAAAGACATATGTCTATATACAAAATAATATATAAAATATAAAGCCGCTCTAACGTAATTATTTCGAAATCACACTAAGATACAAATATACAAATTCTATGGCTATTGGACTTGAAAGCATATTGAAACAATAAAGCTGATTTGTTTACTTAAGAACTTTCAACTGCAACTCAACTTTACAAATAAAAATTACTATTAATGTTACTATTAATTTAATTGTATAATGTAATGCCATATATTAAGTAATGTGTAAAATGTATAATGAACCTGACTTACATATGAACAAAACGCATAGTATTGGTCGATATATATTTAAGCCCATAAAATCTCTTACAGCACTTTTTTCTTTATTTTTTGTCTTAAACGTTGACAAAGCGCAACTCAATTTATTTCAATTAAAAACAATGAAAATTTAGTGCTGCGTCCATGTTGCCTTGTCCACACACAGTACAGCCCCAACTTAATCCGGGACGCGCTCAATCAAAGTCAACTAACAGTCTACAGAGGTCATGAACCTACAGCTTTTTTTTTTTGTTTGATTTTGTACACTTCGATTTGTTGCGACTTTGTTAAAAAATAACGAAAATTAATCTAAAACTTTGGTATTTTTGGGTACTCATCATTCCACTTACAGTCATTTTATTTGATGCGATAATGCGGGTGCGGGTGCTGATGAACGAAACGTGATCATTGTTTTAATTTTATTAACATGCATGTATTAAACACAAAAGACAAGAATACATAATAGTCTTAAATTTATATATTAAGTGTATTTAATATTCCATTGAAACTTCATTTATATATATTATCTCAATGATCTTAAGCTAATTTCTTAACAGAATTTTAAAACACCCACCCAAACGAGGAAAGTTGATCACTTTGGATGGAGAAGCGTTCAAAAATTAAAAATATTTAATTTTTATTATTGATAATTACTTTCTCATTATTTTTTATTATATTTTTAAAAGCATACATTTAAATAATGTGACACTAATTGCTTCATTATTTAAACAATAATCTCATTGAACAATCTGCCAAACAAATAAAAAGTATTTTACATAGAAAGTACATTCTTAATTAAAAAAATAATATTTTATACAAAGTTAAAAAAACATTCATTATTCTCACACATAGAATAGAGCAGAAACAGGTTCATTTCACTGATTTGGTTTCTTGACATAATCGTTGCAACTTGTCAGCACTGTTCTCCCTCTTGTAGTTTTGAGCCTTATAGTCTTCTACAGATTGCTTTGCGAATACTTCTATACTACTACTGTTAACTTTTCCACAGGGGCATAGGGCCTCAATAAAATCTGACTCTATTTGATGCCTCTCTATAGATATCGTTCCAAGTATATCGTGTTTCAGCTAGATCACTTACAACCGTTCTTTTCCACATTTTCGCACCAAGTTTTCTACTACCTTGTGCATTCTATGTCAAAGCTTGCTTCGGTATATAAAATCTCGGTACTCTAAGTGTATGACCTATCCACTTCCTCTCCTTCGTTTTTATCTCAGTTTGTGCTGCTTTTAGATTCGTTTGGTTCAGTAAGCGTTCATCTGGTCACTATATTTTAAGAATTCTACATAGACACTTGTCGATAAACATTGCAAATACTGTATTATAATTATTGTTTTCTCAAAATGTATGATTAAATCATTGCCACTTCCTATATTATATTTCTATATAAATGGGCTAAGTGCTTCTTGATAATAAGAAGCACTAACACATATTCTGGCAAAGTTGCGCATTTTACACTAAAACAATGTAAAATATTCATTCAGCTTTACCCATTTTGCCCTTGTACCGCAGCTGCACTTAAATTGCCAGAGGTGCTAATGGTTAATTCTAACCACGGACTTTTTCATCCTACAGAATTATGAAGTCACCAAGCCAAAATATTTTCGAAATCTGAACATATTACAACAAATAAGTATTAGTCTGAACTACAATAGTCATGAGACGAAATTGATAGTATACCTGGTAAGATCACTATATCTAATGAGAAGACAACTAAGCTTATCAACCAGATTATTGTCTTCCAAAAAGAAAGTTTAATTCTGCAAAGAAAAGAAAAAGTCTATTATAGCTTTTTACATTTATTTAAATTTTTATATTAACTGTATATATTAAAATTCATTGCATTAATAATTTTATATTTACAGGTCTTAAAGTTTTGCCATTATTGAATAATTTAAGGTAAGTCTACCGATATTTCTAAATTATATCCAAACTATTTTTAAGAAACTATCACAATTGGACCATAGCTATTGAACAAAAAACACATCTTACACACATTTTCATTAAATTCAATTAAAGAAAAAATTATGTCGAAATTCATATAGTTCTCGAAATGGGTTTTAGTCTACTAATCTTTACAACACACTTTAAAACCAAAGAACACATACTGACAAATACATCAAAAACTATAACATAACATTGTAGTAATCATAGAAGTTGGATGTATCCAATAAGTATGCGTTTCTATTGTACAAAGGTAGATTGTAAATATAAACCACGAAAATTATGAAATTGTCGTCAAGTCAGAAGATACAGAATCTATGTCTCGTGATTACTGAATAGCACCAATGAAGTTTTAGGCACAATTAAGTTTAGAAAAATAGTGAACTAAGTAGTCTTCTTTAATACTGAAAGAATTACTCCAATCGCAAAAGTAACAGTTTTTGTTCTACCAAAAACCGTATCCAATATTAGCAAATTTATTATAACGCCAAAGGTTCTTTGTTCTGAAACTAAAACGATTTCAGCTTACCGATAAATTAATAACTCCCCCAACCAATAGACAAAAATCAGAATATAATTTTAAATAACACATTTATACGAGATGCTATATTATTAATATATCGGGAAAAATGCTAAAACATCCATCCTCTCCTACATGAATAGTAAACTAAAACAAAATCTTTAGAATTCGAAAATCAACATAGACAACCTTACCTTTCAGATATACGGCCACAAATCCTCTTCGTGCAATCTTAACGCGGTAATCTCTACAAAAAGTGAATGAAAAAACAAGAATTTAAAAAAAAATCTAATAAAGTGAAGTTGGTTGGCACTTACCTATACTCAAATTAGTCGATCCAATAAAAAACGTTCCCATCATTTTTGAGACCATTTATGCTAATGAAATATTTATAGTACATATACCATATGTATTCGTTTAATTTAGTCAGTTATGAAATTTCCCTGACCTAACATCACTAAATTTAAGTTGCACTGAAATTTAATAATATCACATTTTAATTGGCTACAAAAACTTGTCGAGGTACCTGAATATGGAAGATTAAACAAAAAACTGAAAAGCTTCTAAATGTTCAAGTTCTTTCAGAAGATCTCGAATACAAGGTTTTCGACTATATCAGTACTAAGAAAAATCAAATAATTATTATTTGAGAAATTATAAGGTCGATTCCAAGATTTTTAGCAATCCAAATAACTTATTCAGGGTAACATCATAAATAGATTTAAACTAAGAGAATAACCACTCCCTTCTTAATCAAACTATATCTTGTTAAGTCCAACAACTTTTTAGACCTTCTTTCTATTATAATGTAAGTAAACGATACTAACTACAGATTACTATTACAATAATTTCCCACCTTGCAATACTCACTCCAATTGCAGATCAAAATTCTTATGCTCCCTCACTTCCTATTAGACTAGTTATTTAACTAGTTATTTAACTAGTTATTTTATTTCTATATTACACAAATATGACACACTGTTCCGAATTTACTTTAGTAGTGCCGACTTTAATATACTTAATGCAACCTTAATGACTATAGGTATGTATTTTTCATAATTTAATTATTTAAAGTAATATTCGTTTAGATAAAACATACTTAAAGTCATTTTAGTCTTATGTTTCTTTTATTCCATTTTTGTTATTATATTTGCTAAAAAGCATTTGTTAGTTTAATGTACTGTTAAAATTTGGTGTCATATAAATTAGTTTTTATGCTTTCGCATATTATATTAAATGTATTAAATGTATTATGGAAATTGTGTTTAAAATAATTATTGCGACTGTAGAGCCCAAGAGTATTTTTCGCTGTCAATCTCGTATCCCAATCTTTACACGGATACGTACCTAAAAAATAAATGAATTAGTTTCTGTAGAGAAAATATAAGGAACATATATAAAGAGTAAAAAAAGAAAAAGAAAAATATACTTCAATATAAATTCTGAAATCTTAATTTTTCTTGATTCACGCTTTTCTTATTGCTTATATCTTCTAAAATTATGCGATTTAATTGGCAACATCCTTTCTAGTGACGCATTTTACTATTTTTGAGAAAAGGATTATGTTGCATATTTATAGTTTATAAAACGTACACTGGCTTGACACTAACGCCCTGCTTTGACATAGTGTCTATATGAAGTTGATATTGCAAGGTTTGTATGCCCAGACGTAAGACTTCACGCAACTTGCGCCCAATTTCAAGAACAGCACTTTCATTGTGACCATTTGCAGTCCAGACGGAAATCTTATTGCTCTTACTACGAATATTGACTACGGCACCATTTATCTCATCCGCAAACTCAAATGTTTCACCAATCAACGATAAAACTAAATCTAACCACATTAAGTCCAATTGCGGACTAGAATTTTTGTTGAACGTGATAACCCATCGCCCGCCGTCTTTATTGGCTTCATCCTCCCACATTGGACGAATTCCTTTCTTAAATAGTGAATAATCGCTGCCAATTTTTATTTCTGAAGGTGGCTTAATGTGATTATAAAGTGACCAAAAATCCTCCACAGTGTCAAAACTAACAATCTCATTCTGCATCTCATCCCAAGACTTGTTACGATCATTTTCTAAATACCACAAAGTCCAGACATGTTGCAGAGGATGCTTATGTAGCTCACCGTGACGTATGGTATCTGCTTGCTTCATGTCCTTTGGGTTAGTCATTGGGCTGAGATTAGTGTTGGATGTTTGCTCAATAACTTCATTTGAAATGAAGGGTTTTTCTTGTACTTCTCCATCAAACATATTGCGATGTTTTACTTTAAAATATATATTAAAAGAAAAATATTATTAGTCTACCACCAAAATAGTTAAACCAACCAGAAATTAAAATCTTGAGTGTAGGTATATATGAGAATTTAATAATGATTATTTAATTAAATTCTTATATTTTTACATGTTTTTGAATAATTATTAACATTTATGACAGAATACATATACATACAGTGAATGGCAGCCGCTACAGTTCTAATTTGTCAAAGACTTTCTTAAAATCTGTAGAAAAAAATTAAAACTTTTTAAATTCTTTTTAAGAAATTATAAAATCAAGTGTATTTAAATGTCACAACTATTGTTAGTCTTACTTTCTAATAAGGGCTCAAAGCAATTAGTCGTTATCACAAAGATGAGCGTAGCTAAATTTCCGATTTTTCTTAAGAATCAATAATTTTATTAACTTTAAAAAAGTGTCAAAAATTAATTCAATTTTAATAAATTTATATATTTCAAAGCACTATATTTAGGATTTCCAAAATAAACCAAACCTTTTATCACAATTATTGGATTCATCAATTTAAATACTGTTAGCTACTGACGGTTTTTAGTTTTTAATTACTTATAGTAAACCATATATTCGTATAAGCAATAAGCAAAAAAATTAATGAAATTAATTCATTCATATAATTTTTAATAAATATATATACATATTTACCGTTTTTAGTATCACACAACTTTGAAATCACTTGTCCTTAACTTTTACGGTCAACTTTTGTCTCGAAAAACCTACTCCTGAAGCAAGAAGTTTTTGACAACCGCACTAGCTCAAAGTCAAAACGAAATGATAAAACCTAAATAGTAGTTTATATTGACAATTTACAATTTAGAAATGAGTACTAGATCAGAAAATTTAAAAATAAAGTATATAAATACAGAGTTGTATTTTAAACTATCAAATATGTGAAAGTTTTATATATGAATGTTTAAAAAATATTAATGTTTTTTGTACTGCTGATTGTACTCACAATAAAAGAGTTTCGCAACAACAAAACTCACGAAGATAGCAACATCTAAAAGAACAATTGGTAAGAGCTCTCACAGTGCGCTTTCACAAATGTACATCTTTTACTAGGTCTGTTCCACGAGCTACTCATAGTAAAATTCAAGTAAAACACAAGTAATGTACAAACAGAGAGCGTAACATAAATAAAGTGCCAAATTTCGCACTTTACACAGATTCTCAAGGAACAGCTTTGTGTAAAGTCTGGTGAGCGCCGCGCAAATAACCAATGCAAAAATTTAAAATTCAAACCAAAATAGCTGATTCACAGTCTGTCTAGCATTTTCAAATTTCGACAGGGATGTTACGCTCTCTCAGATACTCTCATTTACTCAAAAATTTGCTGGTGGAACGCACTTGCGTCTACACAGTTTTACTAGTTATTACAATTAGCTCGTGGAATGGACCTACAATATTAATATACCTCAATATATATTTTGAGTACGACACTACAAGTACGTACACACATGGAATAAAAAGCTATATACGATTGTGATTCAATGTTGAAGAAAGTTTAATTTATGTAGAAACGTAAAGAAACCTCTTTGTAAATTTTGTGTCTGAACTTTTAGACTTGTATGAATGAGCCATTTGATTCTTGCATACAAAATTTCAAGCACGAATGAGCCATTCGCTTCGGCATTTACACTGGCCGAAAATGGCTCATTTTGGTCAAAAATTTAAAATGACAAGCAAATGGTTCATTCTTGCATACAAGATTTCAAGCGCGAATGCGATTCATTTCAT
>NC_051846.1:31546360-31557191 GCF_002237135.1 Teleopsis dalmanni
CTTAAAATTTGTGAGTTCAACTCCACAAAAAACCCAAACTCATTTTCAGATACAATTACGTTTACAACTTCAACATATTTCGGTTTTTAATATTTTTTATTAATTTTTTTTATCTTGAGATTTTTTATTGTTTATTCGGAATTTCTTTCTTAAGTTTGGGCATTTAATGGGTTCGTGCCAATTTGCGCACAACACAGCGAAAAAAATAAATGAATTAAGAAAAGCATCTTTTTTGTTTTCAGTAATCTTTACAAAGAAAGATACATTTTGTGTCTCCACAAATTTTGTGTCTTACACGTATACTTATATATGTACATTAAATAAGAAATTATAAAGCAAAAAGTGTTAATTCTGCTTAAAATACGTAAATGAGCCAGATTTCATCACAATTTTCTATGACTAATTTAAATGATTTCTTCTCACATTCGAGTAATACCAGAGCAGTCTCAGCATTGGAGTTTGGGATTTTCCCGACGGATGAAGTTAATTAAATTCGATTTAGTATTTTCCAAATGAAAAATTTTCATTTACAACTACTGTTAACAACTGCGTAATCCCATCTATTAAAGCAGTTTGAACAGATAGAAGACAGAAAATCATCTATGGGAAAACACTTTGCTTTGTTGTGAATTAACTCATAATTTATGAGCACGCGAACTCGTGATTACTCATGCAGAATTTATTAAAAACAAGCAGTGTTTCCCAAATATTAAATAAATTTGACAAAAATATATCTTAAATTCAAATCCACGGAGATATATATTTCTAAAGCGTGACTGCGCTGTAAAACCAATTCAATATGGTTTCAGGAAGGTAAGATTACGGTACGTAATAAGGTCAGTTATCATCGATACACTTGACCTTATTACAGCTAAACTGCGATAAAATAACGAGGAATCTTAATACGAAACAATAAGCTTCGAATGGATAAAGATATCACATTTAGTACAGGCAGTACACTCAGAAAATAAATTTAGTCGATTTAACCAGATTTTAACTAAAACTCGAGACAAAATATTCTTACTCGATGCATCATGTTAATTCCATATTACCACATGTTGGATTTTATAACTTCTTCACCATATGAACTAAAATTTCTACTTAATTGTCCATGAGAGTGAAACTACTACCTTTATTTGAAAGCATTGACAAGATAATGTTAGGATATCAAAATATTCTTACTCGGCGCCTCATGTTGGTTCAAAATTAACACATGTCTGATTTTATAGCTTCTTCACCATATGAGCTAAAATTTCTTTCAGTTGTCCAGGAGAGAGAAACTACTACCTTTATCTAAAAGTATAGACAAGATACTTTATATACTTTACTTTATTATATTTAAAGAATTACATCTTTAGTACAAAATCTAGTATCGAGTTTAGTCAGGTAACCAATAGAACGATGGTATTATCTTTACCTGATACCGTTAACAAAGTACTTTTGAGATTGACGTTTTTTAGATTGATTAATTCATCTATCATATTTGAATGAATAAATTTTACATACATTAAAACCGCCAGGCTGCTTCATATTTAAACAAAACTTGACTGAGCGAACTTATTAATTCTTATCCGGCACTATATCTACTGAAGAAGCCCAAAATTGTAGAAGGGTGATAATTAGGAAAGAAGAAGTCACTAGAGATATCAGCTTTAATTTGAAAGAATGGTTTATAAATTATTTGTGACATGTTCAAATACCACTTGTCGGCAGATTACTAAAAGCTAATAGCATTCACTAATCACCTATATGATAATATTAGCAATAACATGGAAGAATGTTAGATAAATTACGGCCATAGGCTGGCAGATGATTTTCAACGAATACTATAGATTAATCGCCTATATTATAGCTTCAGCTTAAATATGGAAAAATGTTAGACTTATGATGGCTACAAGTCCAAATGATTAACCGACTCCACGGCAGACAGATATAAGTCAATACTATTAATTAATCATCCATATTGCACCATCAGCTGTAATAAGTAAGAACGTCAAACATATTATGGTCACAACTCAAAATTATTACCAAATTTGTCGACAGGAGACTATATTATACAATGAGCTGTAATATTGAAGAATTTAGAAAGTTTAGTTGGTACAAGTTTAATTGGATAATTTACTCGTCAGGAGGTGGTTATATTATAACATCCGTCACAAAATTGTAATACGTCAGCTAATCTACGGCCATATGTCCAGTTGATCTGCCTTAACTAATACCATAATCCAACCACCCGTGTATTTTACTACATTAATTTTCATTTTCACCTTCCTATTTCGAGAATCATCCTGATTATGTAAATAATTTCGGGCAGTATTCCCAAATCGGGCTATCAAAAGTTAATAAGTTATTTGCAAAACAACAATCCTTATATTATATATAAAATCTATTAACTTGTTAGAGGAATACAGTGAAACAGCAAATGGTTTAGCTCTTCTCTTTGTCTTCGTTATCGCAGCTCAAATAAAAATCTGAAACTGTGCTAAAGACTACTTTTACTTCAAATTTTACAGATAACTTTACTCATTGTGTTACTTCAACGGAGATGAGGCAAATATTCCTCTATCGTAAAAAACGACTAAAACCCAGAAGGAACTATTCAATGCTGTTTGAAGTATATAAGTCTGATAACACGATGGTTACGTTCCATTGCTTTTGCTGTTCTGACCAATTAAGGTTGGCTCCTTTGAAGGGTGTATCGTGGTAGCTGTGGTTAAAATTCAAAGTTATAATGTATATAATCAAAGTAATGTATAACAGCAAAGTTATATGGGTATTATGTCCAAAGAACAGCAGAGATTTCAGATAGGCCTGAATTCCTCCTAATCAGGAAACTTTATCCAAACGTTTAGCTCCAAATCATTTTTGAAAAGGTGAAAAAATCTTAGCAACGTATAATTGGAATAGAACTGAACTCTAGTACTTTGAACCAGAAAATATAGACAAATATATTGCTATACAATATATATTGGATTCGATTATGAATGCCACAACTTTTAATATTTTAAGGATTTTATTTTGTGTATTGTAATCAATTCTACTTCAAGACAAACCGTAGCTTTCCTAATAGGAACAACTTTTGTCTGAAATGAATTAACATTTCAAGACCTTAACTTTAGGTTTATTTCAGTAAATTTGTGCTAATAACAGAGGCGGCTTACATGAAAAATAGTTGGCTTTATGCAGAAAATTTCCTCTTAAACTCATTGCTTACTTGAAGTAAATGTTTGGTGGCCGCTGTTTTGGCGTGTGGTTTTAACATGAAAGAGAAGAAACCAATTTGCGCTGTTGAGAGAGCACTTTCCCATACGAATGCAGAGAATTCAGTGAGCATCAAAGCCTGTTCATTGTGTTTCTGCTTTCAAAGCATTCTGATTGTATTTCTTGGTAGAAAGTTTCTAACTTGGATTCAGTCTGATTTAGTTTTTGCTGTGATCAAGACGCGTCGCGCCGCAATAAAAAGAAATTTGACCACAACAAAGAAATTTAATTATTCCAAAAAAAAAAATAAAAAAGTGCACATAAATCCCCAGAGTAGTTAGTGCAAAATATTGATATAATAATATATATAATCTTGCAATTTATATATAATTTATATATATAAAAAAAATTTAATTCGAATTAAAAACAAATAAAATAATGTCTAATCATCTAAATACATCTCAAATGGATCAAAGTGCAGTAAGTTTCATTTAAATTCATAAATTCAAAGCATTTATCACAATTTATATAATTTACTGTGAAACACTGTAGAACTTCAATAAAAGTATTTATAAATATTTATATATATATATATGTATGTATATATAAGCATGAAGTCATTATACAAATGATTAATGAATCCCATACTAAAAAAACCAGTGCAGAAATTAAGCTTAAGTGAAATGTTTTATTTAATAAAAAATGTTTGTTTTTATTATTTTAAGGGAGCTATTGTTTATTTTACAAATAATATAACAACATAGTGAATTCTTTTATTATTTTTAGCTTTTGAGGTCAGAATGTCTGTAGACTTCCTGTGCACTATTTTATCGCGGTTGTTATGGTATTTCATTCGTTTTGTTTATAAAATAATGCGATATTCTGTTTATTTATAAGGTGATTATTACTTGGAATATCCTTTTTCAATTTTTTTTCTTTTTTAATAATAATAATAGAATATGACATCCTTTAAAATAAACAATCCCCTCTAACTTTTTACTATCATAACATTAAGAAGTAGAATATTCTTCTTCTTAACATTGTTGTGTTAATGTAATTTATAACATATTTTTTATAACAGTTTCAGTATTGAAAACCCATTTCTAGTTTTGGTTAAATATATGCTCCTTAACACTGTTAAGTGTTAATATAATTTATAACATATTTTTTATAACAGCTTTAGTACTGAAATCCCATTTCTAATTTTGGTTAAATAAGTGTCCCTTAACACTGTTAAATGTTAATGTAACATATAACCACCACTGTATGAGAACCGCGAACACTGTTAACTGTTCTTATACGAGTGTAAGTAAAAATATCACCAACAATAATTAACTGTATCTCTTACACTTAACAAACAAGTGTTGTTATTTGTAGTTCGAAAAGTAAATTTTTTCAATCAATGCCGGGTTTATTTATTTTATTTTCATCATATTTACATAAACTTACTTCACATTTTTTGTACAGTCAACCAACAATATATACATATAAAAATATACATATAAATATTAATTACTTGTTTTTGCTTGTACAAGCAGGATATATTTATATATATCATCTATACGTATATATAAAAATACATATAATTTTGAATTTATCGATATATGACTAAAACCACTCTATATTCCTTATTTATAATCGACGCCAATACCGGTCTGATTTCATTACATACGGCAATTATCTTTCCTCTACCTTTCCTAGTAAAAAAAACCTGTTCATTTAGAAATAAAATTTTTTGAACATAACCGTTTTGATTCCATCAGTTTTACATTGAAATGTTTAAGAAAGCAACTTCATGTTATTGTAAGAGGTTATTTTTATATGTTAGTTTGTTGTTGTCATAAGCAAGCACTCGTAAATTTTTTTGTGTAGTTTTAAATTTTTGACAAGAGATTTGAAGACATGTTTGAGTTAATGTGTTGAATGTTATGATAAATGTTAACTAACATTTATAAAGCTCTTTAGTCGAAACGAAGCGAATTTTATGTTATAACAGCCTCAGGGCGATAGAACTCGTTAGAGTGTTGAATAAGAATGCAAATAATAATTGTGTGTAATGTCTTCAAATCACGATTACTATTTCAAAAAGATTAATATATTTTAAATTAATATGAATTTATTCAATTTTATATATATATATATATTGAAAACTGCTGCTTTTATGTCTGTTTTATATAAATATTAATATATGAATAAATTTTAAACATTGGACACGACTTCACAAAACAACTAATTAAATCACTACAATAAAAATAGTATATAAAATAATATAAAATAAACTCCATATATATTATATTATTTTATATATTACAATAAAAATTATATATAAAACAACATATAAATAAAATAAATTGTATTTGTATTATATTATTTTTATTGTATTGATTTGGTTTAAAAAATGTTTTAAAAATTTCTCATTAGAATATATTGGTAAAATTGAATATATTAACTGCAGAGTAAACATTTTTATTCTTAAAAATAATAAAGTTGGTGGATTGAAATCTCAGTATGTGTGGATAAACAGTTTTACATAACCAATAATATGACTAATATTACCAATACCCACCCATGGGGTCTCTTCAGCTAAAAGTTCAATGAACATATTCACACAGAATGATTTGCGGATTCTGTATTTCTTCATATTATTTTTTTAAGAATATAATATTTGAAAAAAACTTATCTCATGACACATTTTTCAAATGTAAATTTAAAACATAACAAAAATAAATAAAAAAATAAGTTAAGCATCTCAAAAATGGACAAACAAAAATCTATAAAATTTGTCAAAAAAAAATTAATTATGTTAAGTTTGTTTATTTTAATATGTAAACAAATATATGTCTATTAAAATATACATATAAATAATATACACATTTAAAGTGTAGAAAATTTTTGTTTGTTTATGTTTTAAAATTTTTGAAACCTATAACAAATATAATATATGCTTATTTAAGTTAATTTATATTTAATTTATTCCCTTATTATTACATAAAATATTTTTAACTATATACTTGTAGTTTAATTTAATGTAATGTATTTTTATAATATTTTATTTATTTATTTATGAAATAAAATATGCTGCATAGTATGTCTGTTATATAGTTCTCGGATAATTTTTAGAATTTATTACTATTTATTATTTTGATGTTAACTTCAATGAACGTGCCGTATTAAGCTCGTATGTTTTAAATTTGGTTATATTTTGTAGCTACATATTCATATATATTATAATTTATAATATTTAATTTTAATTTATTATTGTTCAAATATGAGACCAACGAACATACTCCTTTTTCCGAACAGAGTCACAACTAGTGGATTCATGTGGATTCATTCAACTTAATCTTTTAAGATATTCAGAAATATATTCTACAAATTCATCTTTAATGTAGGAAGCATGTTCAGTGGCTATTAGACCCAGCAATTAGTATATACTTTTTTGTTTTTAGATTAAATAGATTTTTTTTAACTTCTTTTTGATTTTTTTTTCTGCTAGTCACGGCTCACTGCTAACTACTCATTGGAATGGTATTTCAGCAAGACCCATTATAATATTATTTTCTCCACTTATTGTGGAGCTCACAATATGATTAAATTACAGTTACTCGCTAATGTAGTTAGCTACTGTAGTGATCTACTATAGTCAGCTGCTGTAGTCAGCTGCTGTAGTCATCTACTATAGTCAGCTGCTGTAGTCAGCTGCTGTAGTCAGCTACTGTAGTTAGCTACTGTAGTCAGCTACTGTAGTCAGCTACTGTAATTAGCTAATGTAGTCAGCTACTGTAATCAGCTAATGTAATTATCTACTGTAGTCAGCTAATGTAGTTAGCTACTGTAGTTAGCTACGGTAGTCTGCTACTGTACTCTGCTACTGTAGTTAGCTACTATAGTTAGCTACTGTAGTTAGTTACTGTAGTCAGCTTATTTAGTCTGTATTTTAATCAAACATTAGACATAAATATGATATAAGAGAATTTTTCGATAATAATTTTAATTTACTTTAACTTAAATTTAATTTTTTAACTTTAATTTACTTTAACCTTAATTTAAATTACATCTTCTTTAAATATTCCGGGGATAATTTCAGGTGATTGGGCTGAAAAGATGTGGGTAGTAAAATTTATATACAATAAGTAGCAACCAAAATGTTTTCGAAAAAGGCCCTCGACATAAAGTGTAGAAAACAGTATATAATAAAGTATATTTTTAGATTGGTTTTTTTTTTAATTTTAACATAAAGCAATTTTTTACTCAATTATAATATAAGTAAAGATGAAATGAAGTAGAAAGAACTTTTTCGATATTATGAAATGCCATATTCATAATTTATAAAATTCTCATTGTTTATCGAAGAATATAGCAGAGTACTATTTGTCTCATTATAGGTTTTCGAAAAAGTTAATTTAAATTAAATTAAATTAATGTTAAATTTATTATATAAATATTTAAAAAAATAAAATGAAAAAAGTATGAATATGTTATTCTTTCCAAAAATAGTAAAAGCATAAAAAAATGTTTACATTTTGACTATTAAGAGAATATCATTGAATTTTTTTACTAGTGATTTTAAAATTGAATTTTTTTTACAATTGTTTGTGTGCCAATACTTCGTTAAATGCCCTTATATACCCGTAAAATGTTACAAATTTATTTTTGTTTATATATTCTATTAACACTTATTGATCTAAATATTTATATATATACAAATTTAGAAGTAAATATTTCTAATCGTACATACCTGACATCATCTTCAAGCAGTCATGAATTACCTAAAATAATAAAATAATTATTTTTTTGTATTTGTGATTTATTGTTAAAAATTATTGAATTAACATTTCTCTTAATTTTAAAACAAATAAAGAAACGTTAAAATTGTCCAATATACTTATATATTGTTATATATTGTCTCGCAATGGGACTTATCTGCCTACGCAGATAAAATGTTTACATACTAAATCAGATCAATTAGAGCATTCGTACAAGTAAAAGAAACTAAATAAAAAATTTAAAAATAAATTTTATCTTGATCAAAATTATTTAGAATTAAAATAAAAAAAATTTGTATTTGTTTAGTGTCAGAAAGTAGAGAAGCATTAAATTTTATAGTTCGACTGAATTTTAAAATTCTCTTTAATTAACATTTTGTGTGAATTCTCATGAAAGCAACAACGTCATTATATTTTTACTTAATTATACAATATTAATTAAACAATTAAGTTGCACTTTTGATCTGGGTTATTTGCCGGTTTTTTTAAATTTCCTCTCATTCGCTTATTTTTCTGTACTAAAATGGCTTTAGCTTGCGAATTAGAACAGTTCAACACGGTTGCATTGCAATCGTTTGTAAAGACAAATGTACGGAAATTAGTAGCAATTATTCTGGCGTAAAGCAAGATGACAGATATATGTCAATTAATTCACTTGAATTTTTTATTCACACTTATAAAGTAAAAACCCAACCCACGCTGTAACTGTCAGAATTGATCATAAATTATTGTATTTATGGTTAAATGGAAGATTATGGTTGATAAGAGAATGGAAGATAACTAACAAAAATTAAATAAGAATGTTTTATATTAGTGCTGTTCACATTATTCGAAGTTTTTAAAAATTCGAAGTTCTTCGAATATTCGAATATTCGCATTTCAACGAAGTCTTCGAAGTTGGAAAAAACTTCGAAGTTTTTGTGAATTTTTGTTCTCGAAGTCTTCGAAGTTTAAATGTAGTGAAAAACTTCGAAGACTTCGAAGACTTCGTAAGCAAAAGGTGAAGTGAGAGCGCACAATGCAAACAAACGTGCATCACACAAATTATTTGAGGGATGAAAGCGTTTGCTTTGTTTGTACGGTTTTATGTTTTTTGTTGTTATTCTATGCAGAAAATTATTGTTTTATTTTATTACATAAAATTTATTTTATTATTAAATATGTATTATAATATACATTATTATTAAATATGTTATTATTAAATATTTTTTATATTAAATAAAAAATTCACATTTTAAATAACTTATATTTATTATTTATATTTAAAAAATCATATTTGAGAAAATTTTTATTATAATATAAAATATATACGTAATAATATGAAAATATTGATATTGATGGATTTTATTAGTAATGGAATTTTATAAAAATTTTCATTTTCCTTTAAAAAGAAAATCACAAATTAAAACCTTGAAAATTAGTTATGGAAAAATGAGTTTTGCTCATTAATGCCTAATTATTTGACCTGTATGAGCTGTGATGATCACGCAGGTAAGCGCAAATTTATTTTTGCATTATAAAATTTTGAATGTTTTGTTGTAGTTACAGTTATTTTACTGTTTATGGAAAATTTTTAAATCCCTTATTCTAGGAAAAGAAATACATAATATTATAAGGAAGTATCTAAATAAAATGTAAATTAGTGTATAAGCAAAATTGTATAAAAGAAATTCCATCAAATTTTCATGTATTTTATATTATATTAAAAATTTTCATAAATATAATTTTTTAAATATAAATAATAAATATAAGTTATTTAAAATGTGAATTTTTTATTTAATATAAAAAATATTTAATAATAACATATTTAAAAATAATATATATTACAATACATATTTAATAATAAAATAATAAAATAAATTTTATGTAATAAAATAAAACAAAAAACATGTTTTTAATTTTCTGCATAGAATAACAACAAAAAACATAAAACCGTACAAACAAAGCAAACGCTTTCATCCCTCAAATAATTTGTGTGATGCACGTTTGTTTGCATTTTGCGCTCTCACTTCACCTTTTGCTTACGAAGTCTTCGAAGTCTTCGAAGTTTTTCACTACATTTAAACTTCGAAGACTTCGAGAACAAAAATTCACAAAAACTTCGAAGTTTTTTTCAACTTCGAAGACTTCGTTTACTATTCGAATATTCGAATTTCTTCGAATACTTCGTAAATTCGAATATGAACAGCACTAATAGAACTCGAATATACCCCAGTAAAATAATTATATGTGCAGTACTTAAAAACTAATTTAAACTCCAACAAATTTTGTTAGGGTGAATTTAGTTTATTATTTGTTTTTATGTTTAGTAGTCTAATTAAAATAATAAAAAAATTTTATTCAAATTAATTTTTTTTAAGAGAAAAATTAACTTTATTTTAAATCTTCATAGAAAATATTTATATGTGCAATTCACATTTTTTGCTAAAAACAATTAATTATTTTATGTGATTTAATTTTTTTATTTTTCATAAATCCTTTCTCTCAAGATTTCTCCGTAGCACAAGTAACATGTATTGGAGCATTATCCTGTTGGAAAGTCCAATTATCTCCATGAATATTTTCAGCGAAATTTATCAGTTCGCTATCCAACAGATTTATGTATATTTCCGAATTCATTTTTGATGGTGCGAAGCATATATTAGACTTTCCCTTCGAGCTAAAGGCAGTCCACACCATTAGTGAACCACCACCATAGTTGCGTTAGTTACAATTCTAACGTGGATGACGAATATCTCTCCAATATTTATGTTGACCATCTGGACCATCTAGATTAAACTTTTTTTGATCACTGAAAACAACTGCTACGAACTCCTCGTCCCAAAACTTATATTTGTCATAAAAAGCTGAAAGAGCTTTATTAT
>NC_051846.1:31557291-31564322 GCF_002237135.1 Teleopsis dalmanni
GTTTATATATTTGTATGAGATCACACTGTTTATACTATGTTTACATTTATAATTATCGAACCTCATAAGGGAATTTTTATATGAATTTTGTGTTTAAAATGGCTCTAATAATTGCAAACACAAATATATTTGTTAATGTAATTGTAATGCTATGATGTAAACATGGTTTTAAGAGGCAAAATTTAATTTAAGTTTAATTTAATTTAATTAATATTAAAACGTATTAATAGAAACTCATTTCTTATGTTAAATAGTTTACTTATAATCAATTTTTTGTATGCAATAAGTGAATTATTTTTTTGAAACAATAGAATTTCAAAGAAACTATTAAAAACCCTTGAGTTTAAAATCATAGATTTAATTAAATACCTACAAATTCATTTAATTTCTTTATGGTATACCCACAATGTAATACTATCTTAGTCTTTTCTATTCATCAATTTCGCTGAGTGGGTTTACTGCAATTAGAACGATGTGATTATTCAGTTCTGAAGTGATATTTTGTAGACGAACTACTAACTTTCTCAAGCACAAGCACAATCAAAATCTTAATACTTTAATGTATAGCCCTTTGCTTTTTTATCCATGGTATCTTATGAGTTCCTCAAACACATGTTTTGTTTTAACTTCCTTAAAGATAGTCAAAATCTTAGTATCTCTATGTGTATTCTTATGTAGAGATATTTTATGTAAGAGTATAGTAAATTCTTTCTGATCATGCATGATAACTTCGATATAAATCTTAAAGTTTCACATTGACCTATTTTCTATTTTATAAATACCTTAAGCGAAATATTTAATTCTTTATCGATAGTCCAATTCAAGTTTTAGATTGACTTATTCTGTTATGGTCATTCTAACTACCTCAAGTACATTCAAGATTTTAATATATCTTTATTTATATTCGAATTTCTAATCAGCCATGGTGAGTCTAAATTTTAAGAGAAATTCTCTTAATTCCTCAAATGCAATCAATATAAGTATGGTATATCTCTATTTATATTCCTAATGTTTTTAATAATCTTTGTACATTATGTATTAATTTTAAAGTTTAAAACTGATCTTTTTACATCTTTACAAACAGTCAAAATATTAATGTCCATATGTATGTTCCGGATCAAAATTATCGATGGTGTCTTAAGTATTTATCTTAAAGTTTTGCATTGAACTATTTTGTAAAGGAGTGTATTCCTAATAATCCATGAAGTCTTAGATGTTCAACTTCTTATTGACCTGATTTCTAGAAAATTCTTTAAATTCTTCAAGTTAAAATCTTTATATCCAAAAAGTTTCAATGAGTGTTGATTTAAGTGGACGAAATACTTTATCACAGCTATGTTTAAGTTGTTATGGATTACAGTTAATCCTATTAAGGCTTAATTTTCATTTTATGCAATATGAAGATTAATTGTTATAATTTTTATTACTTTATTGAGCACAATTTAAAAACAAAAACTGTTTTAACAACATTTTTAGCAGAAAACTACATATTTTGCAAATTTTAATGGATTTAATTCATTATTCCAACTAAGTCTGTTATTGATTCTAGTTAAATCTAGTATACTTATCTTTCATCCAATACTAATATGTATAGAATATATTGTCAAGAACGACTGTTGTTACAATGTGTTTTTCTTATTTATCAGGGTGCATTTTGTTTTTATATAAATCAATATATATTTCTGATTAATTATTCTTCATGCGAAGTAGAAAAATGTGCTAATAGGAATATATACTCGTATGCATCTGCATTTTTAATTTATTTAAAGACTACACACAAACATATACACTGAAAATAATATAAAATTCTAAGCTATTGCTACTGTGTACATTTTTTCATCTCATTAACTTTTATGACATTTAGAAAATTTTATTTAACTATAATATGTACTATAATATCAATGCTATTCTTTCAATACATAATTTATGTCAGTATTATTTTTCTAGCTTGAAAGCCGGAAGATGTCAAGTTTATTTCATGATTAATATACATACAAACATATAAAATTTATTATTATGTATTTAATTATTGTTGCAATAATTTTTTATTTTTTCCTTTATGTTTATGCACTTATTATTTCAACGATCATTCAATTTAATATTCATTCATATGTAAATTAAATTTATTACATATGAAATTTACTACAAAATTAGAAAAAGTACAATGAAATAATAAATATTAATCTTTCCTGAAGGATAGTTCAAGGCAAAGCTCTATGCAATTACTTTTCATTTAGTATTGAAATTGCAAGTATGGATTAATAAAATATTTCCATTCAAACAAATGTATAAAAGTATCTTATGTTTCAGTCAGTGGAAAATGTAACATAGGCGCACCCAAGTGTCTACATTTGAGGCTACAGCCACCTCTCCTAAAAGTGTGTCCGTAATAATATTTCACTTCAAGGGTCCATGATTTAAAGCTTTCCCTGAATGTAATATACTACATAGGCAAAGATACTGATAAATGTATGTATAGTTAGAATCATGCGGCTATATTCACTTTTTAAGTAAATTATATACTACTAAGAATAATTTATTCTTCAATTAGTGTTTTTTTTTATCATTTGCCTGCAAACTTTTTTTTGAAAAAAACTTAAAAATTATTTTCTATAAATCTACTTTTTTAAAATAATTATGGTTAGCCAAAAATTCAATTAATTAATATAACATAAAAGGAATTTTTGTTGTTGTAGTTCACTACTTTACGAAACCTCTCTTAAAACAATTATGCAATAAGACAGTTAAGACAGTTCTCCCTTATTGCCTTGTTGCCCCTGCCCCACTCTCTGGTCACACCCATTGTTCGTCAACATAAATGTATAATAATTTAATAATTTATGCAGAGTTAATTAATTGATATGCTTTCAAATAGTTATTACTTATTGCTCACGCATCCCCTATTCCGCTTTTTGGGTACGCCCAGTGAATGTAAATATAAATATACAATTTTATAATAATTGATTTATAGTTAATTAAATCATATAAATGTACTAAGCAAACATATTAGTATGCATTATAAAAAGTAACGATTGTTTATGCTAAGTTTAAGCTAAACATGATCAATTTAATTTTTTATTTACAGTAAACATTTATTTATTTATTTATTTGGAAACCAAACAATATAGTTTTTATTATTTTATCAATTGAAACCATAAGATTTATTATAATTAAAATGCAGGGTTGTATTTGCATTTTACGTTGCAAGCAATCAAAAACAATATCTTTTCATTAAACAGACCTAATTGGTTTGTATTAAATTTAATTGATTTATATCAGAACATTGATTTGTTATAGTTAAAATTAACTCAATAAAAATACTTTCATTTATTGTAATAATTCAAATAGACATATGATAACATACTTAATAAAATATTATTAAAATTTATTAAATTTTTCAGCAAATAATAGCTTGAATTGAATTTAATATTAATTTCTACTTGATCTCTATATAGGCTTTCTGACTTATAGCTAACGTTTACATAAGTTTTGTTCCCATATCTTTTGTAGTCAAAACTAATAAAAGAGAGCAATATACTAAAACATATTTCCCTTTGTTATCTATATTTACTAGTTTTTAGTGTACGGAAACGCAAAACTAGCAATAAAAGTAAAAACTTACAACAATTAGTACAAGTTTTTGTATATGGTAGCACAGCTATTGTGCTTCGTCACATTAATATAAGCTTTATTGATACGTTACACGTTAGGAAATAATAATATAGAAATAAAAAAAGAAATTATAACGTTCTAAAGAGGAAACAGCTAATAAATTTAAAACGAAAACTGCATTTTTTAGTATATTAAAAAATTTTAATATGATAATAGTACTATTATTATTACGTTAATTACTATTTAATATTGCTTATCGCATTACAAAAAATAATATTTCAATGAATTTATAATTGATTCTCATGATATTTCTACTGAAATTTGTCAACCGTAACGATGCACTAATATCTAACAATTGCAATATACCAATATAATACTAACTTACACAACATAGTAAATTTACAATAAGCTCTCATATCGTTTATGTTTTTGTCAACGGCACGTTAAAAGATAAATAATATGCCAATGCTGTAACTTTTATCTAGAATACAGGTTAAAATTTTGTATACTTTTAATTATAAATTACACTACCTTAGTTGTACCTTGCTTAACATACCAGTTTAAGCTTAAATTAATAGCACGCACCACGTTTCTGAACAATACAACACGTGATTTGCACATTTTCGTTTTAAGATTGATTATATTTTATTTTTTCATTAAATTAGCAAACGCACGTCCAGTTTAAGAAAGCAAATTAGCATCAATAATAATACCCCCATCCCCATGTTTCGTAAATATTCTAACCCTTTTCCCGAGGGAATGTTATAATAAACAGTAATGATACCATGTCTATTATTAAAGAAGAATCACTCTTGCCAATAGTTACTACTTTTTGCTATTTGAAATGCAGCCCTATCTCGACAAATAAAAATCAGGTTCCTGCTGCGCGGTGCGGAAATTTGTACAATAACCAACAGTGCATTCGATAAAAACACTTTTTGATATCCATAGTTCCTTACGCACCTGTAAAAAGTATTGAATTAGATGGAACGATAAGCTGAAAGAACTATATTGTAACGTTGCCGGTAGACAGTAGGGGACGTTCATACCTCTGAAGAAATAATGAGATCAGATCAGAAGTAAGATTAAAGTTCATATCTTTGTTGGAAGGATGAGAACAGATCAGACGTAAGATTAGAAGAAATAGGAAATTGTAATATCAGAAAATTAATAATAGCCAAAACTTTTGTTGTTCATGCATTTATTTTTGATTACTTGTAATCTATTAAAATAGATTCATTTGAAAATATTTTCTTGTACATCACTTCAAATATTTATAACATAGTCTCTATATGACTTAAAATTAAATCATAAATTTGTGATATTGTTGAAATAGTTCATAATATTGTTATAATAAAATAGTAGAATTGGCTCCCGTTGGAATAGAATACATTAACCTTATGAGACATTTTATTACGAAAACCAATCCCTAATCTAATAAAAGATACTCTACTTACCTAATGAAGGCAAGAGTGCTGGGCTATGATACTAGAGTGTGTTGAGTAATGTAATTAGTATAGTATATGCAGTTATTGTATCTGTGTGTGTGTATATGTGTGTAATTGTTTCCACTTCTACTAAGAATAATTTTCTACTTTTACTGTGAAAAACTAAATTGCGCCAATTTCATGCAAACATTTTCCGTGTTAACGTTTTTCACTAGAAATTTTTCTTTGTCTTTAATTTTTTCAACATAAATTCGTTTTTCCTTTTACAATAAAAAAAAAGCAATGCACAGAAAAACAAAACAATTTCAGTTGAAAATAAGTTCGTGTGACTTTGCGTGACAATAATTCGACTAAAAATAATTTTCCTCAGTTGTTTACGTGACTCATTGCACTTTTCCGACTAATACTAAAGCATTTCGCTGAAATAAAATTTTATTAAAAATGAAGGTGAAAATCCACAAGTGCGTTTTTCGACTGCATAAATTTATAAAAATTAAATATAAAAAAATAATTATGAATTTATATTTATAAGACACAAATATGCATAATTTATTTATAAAAATGTTATTGAAACAAAGAAAGTGTGTGGTTTTCGCATAAATACTATATGTATTGCCTTTCGAAATATTACTTTAATTTTTTTATTGCATGTAATAAAAATTAATTATTTCAGTAATTAAATTTAACAAATGTAATGTAACTTAAACTTATTTCAATCCAATGATTGCAATTCAAAAAAAAAAAGTATTCGCAGTTATTTTGTAGCGTTTCGTACTGTAGATAAAAAATTTATGATTTTATTTTAAATTTTGAATTTAAAATTTATTTTTTAAATTTATGATTTTTGATTTTAAAATTTATAATTTTAATCTACTATTAATTTATGATTTAAATTATAATTTAAAAAAATGCAAATAAAAAGTGTTGCCAACCCATCTGTGTATACTTATGGTATCATATTATGGTAATAATTAAAAATCTTAAGTACATTATAATATCTAATGAACAAGATTAAGACATTTTTTTAATAAATATAAATAAATATACATCAAAATAATAAATATAAATATATATATTAAAATATATATCAAAACTTTGATTTAATTCATATATTTGTTTCACAGTTTTGATCTCAAAGTTATTTAAACAGAAGAAAATAGAGCCAACAAAGTTCATAACGAAAATTATAATACAAAATTTAGAATTTAATTATCGACCTGTTTTTTTATAATGGTTTTCACATATTTTTTTATCCGGCTATAGGTCACTTTTTGTTAAATAATTTAACGTTTGTATAATATTCTTTAATATATTCTATATTTCAACTCTCCTTGAGAGTCGTCAATAGGGTCACGATCTAACATAAATTAATATTACTAAAACTATATCTACTATGTCTACATATATCTATATTATAATAGATAATATCAAAAGTATAAAATCAAAAGTATAGATTTTGCAATTTATATAAATCTCTTCTTGTATAAATTTTTTTTTTTTTTGATCTATTATAATTTTTATTTGTCATAACTTACCATACATGTATATAAGCAAATGAATAATGATTAATGATAAATTAAGTTTGTTGTATTGAAAATATGTGAACTGAATTATAACGAGGTCAGCTTGCATTTGTTAATTGAATAATTTCAATTAAAATTTTTTATTGTTAATTTAATAGTTCATTTATAATTTTGATCTTTTTTATACAGTTTTTCAATTAATTTACTTCAAGCAAATTATATAAGCAGAAATTTGTTTATATTAAAATTGTTTACATTTTTAGTGATCTCAAAAATCTACGCGTCAATAAAAATATAAACAAAATATATTAAAAATCAGCATGACCAAAAATTGTTTTGTAAACAAAATTTATTGACAAACAAACATGTTTTTGGACGGATCATAAATTTAATTTTTTTTATTTTTTTTATTAAAAATATTTGGGTTAAAATATAATAAAAAAATATA
>NC_051846.1:31564422-31572087 GCF_002237135.1 Teleopsis dalmanni
GTTGAAA
The DNA here is from genome assembly GCF_002237135.1 of Teleopsis dalmanni. Lineage (NCBI taxonomy): Eukaryota > Metazoa > Arthropoda > Insecta > Diptera > Diopsidae > Teleopsis > Teleopsis dalmanni. Next base: position 31,564,430 of record NC_051846.1, read on the forward strand.
TTCATTCTTCATCATAGAAATTATCTCAGTGTAACATTTTATGTGTATGTATATAAATAGTGTGCCTCTATATGTTTATTATTAATTTAATGAAAAATTTGGTACCTAATCAGTGAAGAATATAATGAATAGCTTATATATAGGGTACAGGCTCCACTGCAAAGTGGCTTTTAACCGACTCTTATTAAGAAAAGGTCAGTTTCCTCTTTAAGTGAAAATCATAATGAACATCTCTACATGAGATGGGAATAGAAATTTCCGGTTTAGCGATCTTCTCTTAGCCCAGATCAAACCCGAACGGATGCAGAGAGTATGACTAGAGGTCTCATTTGCTTTCAAGTAGAGTCAATTAGAGTTTTCTCAAACAAACATATTGTGTTAAATTTACAGTAAGCCATACATCCAGATCAAAAGAGATTCTGTTACAGTACAATTGATAAAAGAGAATAAGACTAAGATGGCTTATTCATTTTTTTTAAACCCTAGGTATTTTAACTGCCAATTATGAACTTTATTTTCTTATTAATATTTATAAAGGATTAAGTAAACTGGGTAAAAAATACAAGTTTAATGTCGAAAATTACAAACATAATTTGTGGTAACAGATTTTTGTTCAAAATCTTGTGTTGTAACTCATGAAACTTTATCATCCAAAGCTGTTGAGGTTAGAACACTATACGAATATAATCCAGGTGATGCAATCAAGCACAAAGTGTATTATCAGTTTCTATTAAAACATTATCTTCCCTCTAGTCACACATATAAACAAGCAACGAACACCACTATTAGAAATAGTTGAACTAACTTAATTTTATTTAAAATTTATGAATTTTTATTAAACATAAAGACTATATTTGCTTATGTATTTTAATTTGTAAAAAAAGTATAAATAAACATTAAATTTAATATATTAACATAAACTAGAATTTATATTTATAATAAATTATGCAATGAATAAAATCTTTCTTTATAAAAGATTTTACATAATCTTTTTAATTATTATCAGATAATTATTTATTATTAATAATTATTTTTTCTTAAAAAGTGTAATTAATTAATATAATCTACCATACATATGAAATGAAAACTAAAAAAATGACTCTTTCTTCATTGTTTCGTTGTATATAAATCCAGTTCCTATATCCTTGGAGTCAATCACACTAAACGCAGCTATGAGGACATTAACGATAGTAACGATAAAAATTCCAATTACCGTGAAGTTACTAATTTTATTAGCCTTACTTATTTCCTCTTCATTTTTAATATCGTAACGAGTATTCCAAATGAGTCCAATACCAACTATAATCTTTAAAAAATGAAATAATATTAAAAAATGAAAAATGTAAATTAATCAAATTTCATTCTTTCAAATTACCTGGAGAGCGATACTCATAGCAATCAAAACTATACCGACATAATAATATGGATGTGCGCTATTGGTGTCGAGTACAAAACGCAATTGATTGGCATTAGCCGCAAGGAGTGCTAGGTCCATCATGCCTTGAGCGAATGTCTTTTTTCGCTGATAAGCATTAACATCCGGAATAGGAGTGAGTACACCATTTATTTCCACAAACCCAAGCATTTCTGGATTAATGGGTATACCAAAATCAGTTTCATCAATACCATCAGATAATAACGCATTATCAGAATCAGGTGCTAAATGAATTATATGTTAAAAGAATTATAAAATGCAGAATATTTTATAAGAATTTCTTACCATCTTCAGTCATATGTAAATCTTCATCTAAGTCCTTTAGAAATAAAAAAAGAAAAAAAAATTATCAATTAAATCAAAAAAATATCACTATATATCACTATAGTAAAAAAAGAAAATAATAATAATAAAATAAATCAAATTTTTTACACTCTGGTTAAGTTCGACATGCTTTCAAATACATTTCTAATACCGTTGATATATTTATTATTATATTATAAAACTTATATAATTCTGATATTATATTATATATAATGTTGGGATGGGCCGATTTTTTTTTTTTAAACGCATATTAAAGCACAATTCTTCAGACCCTTGTAGGTAAAAGTAATCAAGCAAGTGAATATTTTTTTTTTCTTAATGTACTGTATTTTTGAATTCGCTCATACAAAATTTTAAATAAAAAGTATAAAATTTTATTTCAATTTCAAACATAAAAATTAAAAACAAAATTTTTAGACTTACTTCATACAAATACGATAACATTATCGAAATATATTGGATAAAGAATGTCACATGAACCACATCTAAATTTGGGTGCCTTTGCTTTGACATAAGATTTACCTGCTAAAACCAAAGCTCGAACCCGATGTTTTTCTTTAATTTTATACCAATAAACCTTCATTTAAGTCCAATTTTATAGAACGGAAACTAGGACTATATGTACATTGCAGCTTATAGCTGACGAGTACATAAACCAATATAAGAACTGTTCTGATTACTCCTGAACTATTTGGTACGCTTTTATATCATATAGTAGAATTTTACTAAATGTGGTGTCATTCCACTATCAAAAGTCTGTTAAAAAATATAAAATTTCTGATAGCTTAGCTAGATTAATACTCCCGTAATCAGATAAATTATACTAAGCATAACGCATCTGAGTCTAATGTGACAACTTTATATAGTATATGTTGTTTAAACAGTATCAGTGATATATAAAAATAATAAAAGCTATTTATACTTACAATATGTATGCTACACTAGTGATCTCAATTAGTTAAGACTTCCTAAGGCAAAATACTAAAGCTAATTATCCAGGTAACTTCTTATTAACGTAATTCTAATGCAAGAAATCTTCCAATGAAAAATCATTTAAGTTCCTATTGGAAAACCATACATTATTATCGTTGGAAAAAAGAGAAAGAGTGGAAAGATTTAATGTCTGGAGCCTAAACTAGATGAGTTATGCCCTTTTTGAGTACCACTCTTTGCTATTGACTAGATATAACATTATTATTCAACAGCAAGCACAAACTACCATGGTACTTGAATTCTTTCTTCCAACGGTTAACACTGTAGTTAATCTAGCGTTAATAAACAGACAGATCAAGCTTGCTTCTGCATTACTACGGCAATATTACTTTTATTTGCGAGAAAATGTATAATTTCATAATAACCAATCAAATTCCAGCATTTTATTTATAATAGACTTACACCAAGACTAAGTGCAAGGCTAGCCACCTGAAGCAGTAGTGGGGTAGTGAACGCAGGTTACACCGATAGAAGTCTTAAGTGACTAATAGGGACCCTATCTCGAAGTTATACTAACATAGTCCCGATGTGGGACAAAGTCTCTAAAAATGAGAGGAAGTGTTGCAGTCCGTGCAAGTCAGGCACTCAATTTCCGAGGAGTAGGTATTGTGGTCAATGCATAGGCATTCCGCTACTCCCCGTCACACAAAACAAATAATAATAAAAAATTATAATATACTAAATTATTTTTCCTGAGATTCAACGTAAAAAACTATTCTTTTTGGATAATGTGTACTACATACACATACAATGTTTTAGATCTAAGGTAGAATTATTATTTTGAATTATTATGGAAGATTCAGTAAACAAATGAAACATTAATCAATTAATGTAAATAAATGTAAAATATATAATTAAATTATAATAACAAATTATTTATAATTATTTTTTTTATCGCTAAGGAGAATTTTTAATGGGAACCATGGTAGTATTCAGAACGTTATGCAAATTTTTTTATTTGAAAAAAAACAGACGATAAGTTAATCGAGAGCAAAAGAAAAAAAAAGGTGTTTCACATAAAACTTAGTTTCATATCCGCAATTTTTAAATCACTTGCTCTGTGATCGCATTAATAATCACCATAATCTTATATCAAGCACCCTCACGATCCGCACATGCATAATCGGTGAAAGCTGCTTCACACTCTGATTATTACAGAACATCATAATAAAGTCTTCGTCACTAATTTAGGGCAGGGGGTGTAACTCATTCTTGACTACACACATCAGAATAAAATATTTTTATAAATGCAAATATCTTGCTTTTATTTTTTTATCAGTAATTGAAAATATTTATATATTATATTAATTTGTATATTTATATACATTTTTCATTTATTTATTTTTTTTCATAAATTTTCATTTTCTCTTTTATTGCAGTTTTATCAACATTTTAATTACCTCATCAGTTGCAAATGTATGTATGTAAATTTGTTTAAAAATTGTTTTTGTGGTAAATTTTTTAGAATTTCTGGCAAGATAAAAATTATAATATAGATGATCTTAATCATATGTAAGAGTATGTGGTAGTTTTTTTTTATAAAAATTGCGGTGATATCCCTTTCTCTTAGTTTAAACATTTATGCATGAGAAATGAAATTTATTTTAAAATAAAAAATTTGTAGAGCGGTTCATTTATTTTAAACAAATAATTAAAAATTAATAAAAAACAAAATGTTGTTGTTGCAATTGACTACTGTTCGAAACAAATAAATAAAAAAAATTTTATTATTTTATTATATAAATTAAAATAAATTTCATTTACAAGTACAACAGTTTTTATTAAGTAAAATAGTCATTGCCGTCATAACTGACATTAATTTTATTTCTGATAGACAAAAAATATGTTAAAATATTAACAAAGAATCTACGAAGGCAACTGATAGTCAAATCAAAATATGTACTAAAGTAATGTAAAGGGTCCCAACTTTTTTTTAATTGCTTTGCAACAATTGTTCCTTAAATTCAATTAAAGGAAATGCTAAATTTTATTGGTTTCGTATATAAAGACATGTTTCTTCCCTTTTCGTTTCAAAACTTAAGTTAACATTAGAAACATTGGACAAAAATATTTGTAACAATTTCGATCCTATGCAATGTAACGTATACCAACACATGATGCTTTATATTGGATTTCTACTATGATTGATCAAATCGACTCAATCGACATCTACATTGTGGGTGAGTTTAAACCAATGTACTTTATTTTTTCGATATCTGTTTTAAGAGAAACGGTATTCGTTAAATCCAATAGATTGCGAATAGAGATCATGGGCAACTAAACGGCTCAGAAGACGATTCTGAGGTAACATATTTGTTTAATAATGATTACAATTTTTGGTAAATGTTATCTGCGACTTTTTAGAATTTAAAGCAATAGGATTACAAATTGAAAATTTGAAGATTTATTTATTGGTTCATGACTATTTTAATGACTACCTTCATAACTGTAGTCTACTGTAGTAGTCTAAAACGTCTTTACAATAATTTGAATACAAAACCTGAAGGCGATGTTTGCTCTATTCATCCAACAAATTGTCTTTGTGATCTAGAAAAGGAGGATCTATTTACTAAATTTTTTGAAAATCATTTACAAAATATTTTAAGTTAATTAATAAAATTCGATGGTATATTTTTTTTATTAAAACTATTTTGTTAGATATATTAATTATTATTAATAATAATTAATATTATTATCTTCTCTATATTTTATACTAAAAGATATGCCATTTCTTACATTTTTATTAAAAATACGTGTAAACAAAAGTTGGAAATGACGTGATTGATGGAATTAACTTATAGTTTAGAAAATATATTAATACTTCACTTCACCACAAAAACATAAATAAAAATAACATTATTTTTTTGTTAAATAAATTGAAAATAATAAATAAGTCAAGAACAGGCCAGCATATATATTTACACCTTTCTTCAAATGAAATTCATTATTATAAGTTCACTTTTAAATTTTTTGCATAAATATTTTAATATTTATATACTCTATTTATTGTATTTTAAATAAATAAATATTTAAAATAGGTATAATTCTTACACTCAGAAGTACTTCATTATTTATTGACTGATTATTTGAAGGTTCCATCCTATTCTGCAGTAATAACACTATACTTTTTATTTTTAATCAATTGTTTATGTTAAAAAGAATTTTGGATATTTGTTAACAATTTTTAATTTTTTATAACTTTATAACTTTTAGATTGGTCTAGTCCAAGTTCTTCAAATATTTTAAACACGTTGTAAGCGCACCACAGATTTTAATAAACTAAATTCAAAATTGAATGCGGATAAGGGAACTTTTTTGCATTGAAGAAGGTCTGTGCAAAAGCAGCGCACAGTGTGGCAGAACTGAAATTAGTTGATCAAAATTCGGTATTTTTAATTTATTTTTCGACCTGTTTATTAAAATGGCTTTTTTTATATATATTTAATTATTTTATTATCTTCTTGTTAAAAAATAAAACGTTTAATATATATTATTATACTCTATGTTATATTTCGACTCTCCTTGAGAGTCATCATCAGGATTACGATCTATAAAGAAAATTTTTATTTTTGAATTATATATATTAAAGTTTCTAAATAAAAATTTTATGTAATGTTTACATACAATAAGTTAATATTATTCAAACTACTTACACGTCCTCCTCTTTGTTCTATCGTATATATTGTGCTAATTTTTACTAATCACTTCTCTATAGAGGTGGGTTACATTTTCCGTGTCTGTCTTATAGTTCATTCTTTTGTTTTGAGGTATTTTAAAGACCTCTAGCGTTAATCTGTTTCCATAATTTTTCTCTTCGCATAACACCTCTGCCTGTTCAAAATTGGCTTCATGTAATTTCATTGTACAGTGGGCAGCAGTTTTATGTTCTAAAACTTTTTTATTTCTTAATTTTTGATCCGATTTGTGTCCACTGATTCTTGTTTTTAATAAATTTTCGGTTGTTGCACTATAGACTATGTCACATTTTTCTTTGTTATATCCTATAGATGCTATTTTATATATTTTGTTGGACCTTTCTTCCTTTGGAATTTTATTTTTTTTGTTGTTTCCTAAATATAATTTTTGAGATGAGCTAAACATTAAAATTCCATAAAATTACAAATAACTTAAAAAGTAATAAGAAGATCACTTCCATTTTTTGTTTGAAGTTGTTTTTTTTATATATTTAATAAACATACATAATTTAATAGAAGTAAAATATTTTTTTTTTCTTTTTATAAAAATTTTATAAGGGGTAGGTATTGCATTGGGTGGAGTATCACGAAACTTTCTGAATCTTAGTTGTATATTACCAGTACTTTGTATCCCAATCTCCATTTTTCTACTTATTATAGTTTTTGAGATATTAAAATAAATAGAAATGTTCACCATGTTTCCGCTCAAATTTGGAGGGGTTCCGGCTGGCCGCTTTGATTCAAAATACATTAAAAAAAAATTCCATTTGAAAATATATGTTTAAAGAAAACTTAATTTTATACTATATCAATAGGAGCAGAAAATATCGGATTTTTATCATCGAATTTTAATTCTGCCACACTGTGCAGCGGTACATAAATTTTAATTTCCTTCCAAGTTTGAGGTTTTTTTTTTAAATAATGTATGTATGTATCTGTTATAATTTTCTATCAAAGTGCAGTACTGTTTTTAAGTGTTCCATAGTCATCCATATGTTACTTGTATTAAATTTATATTTATATTTTAAAATTATTTCTTAATAAATTTCATGATAAGGATACCATATTATATTCGCTTATTCTGAAAATTCACATGTTTAAAAAGCAGAGCATATATTTATTAAAATTAGAAACACCAATTCATTCTACTTTTCGTGTTCTATGTATGGATATATACCTATATAAAGTAATTGAGAATTATAAAAGTAAAA
>NC_051846.1:31572187-31576087 GCF_002237135.1 Teleopsis dalmanni
TATACAACTAAGATTCAGAAAATTTCGTGACACTCCACTCAATGCAACACCTACCCCCTTATAAAATTTTTATAAAAAGATTTTTATTTTAAAAAAATATTTTACTTCCATTAAATTATGTATGTTTTTTAAATATATAAAAAAAAACAACTTCAAACAAAAAATGGAAGTGATCTTCTTATTATTTTTTAAGTTATTTGTAAGTTTATGGAGCTTTAGTGTTTAACTTATCTCAAAAATAATATTTAAGAAACAACAAAAAAACAACAGAATAAACAAAATTCCAAAGGAATAAAGGTCCAACAAAATATATAAAGTACCATGTATGGGAAATAACAAAGAAAAATGTGACATGGTCTATAGTGCAACAACCAAAAACAAATTAAAAACAAGAATCAGTGGACACAAATCGGATCAAAAATTAAGAAATAAAAAAGTTTTAGAACATAAAACTGCGCTTGCTGCCCACTGTACAATGAAATTACATGAAGCCGATTTTGAACAGGCAGAGGTGTTATGCGAAGAGAAAAATTATGGAAACAGATTGACGCTAGAGGTCTTTAAAATACCTCAAAACAATAGAATGAACTATAAGACAGACACTGAAAATGTAACCCACCTCTATAGAGAAGTGATTAGTAAAAATTTGCACAATATATACGATAGAACAAAGAGGAGGACGTGTATGTAGTTTGAATAATATTAACTTATTGTATGTAAACATTACATAAATTTTTATTTAGAAATTTTAATATATATAATTCCAATATATGAAATAATTTTATAAAAAAATATTTGTATGTTTGTTGTATATTTTTGTTATGTATTCATTATTGGTCATGAAAATTAATAATTAAAATATTGAAAATTGTTATAATTATCTTTATAGATCGTGATCCTAATAATGACTCTCAAGGAGAGTCGAAATATAACATAGAGTATAATAATATATATTAAACGTTTTATTATTTAACAGCCAGAATAAAAATGTATAAAAAACCATTTTAGTAAACAGGTCCAAAATGAGTTAAAAATACCGAAATTTGATCAATTAATTTCAGTTCTGCCACACTGTGCGCTGCTTTAGCACAGACCTTCTTCAATGCAAAAAAGTTCCCTTATCCGCATTCAATTTTGAATTTAGTTTATTAAAATCTGTGGTGCGCTTACAACGTGTTTAAAATATTTAAAGAACTTGGACTAGACCAATCTAAAAGTTATAAAGTTATAAAAAATTAAAAATTGTTAACAAATATCGAAAATTCTTTTTAATATAAACAATTGATTAAAAATAAAAAGTATAGTGTTATTAGTGCAGAATAGGATGGAACCTTCAAATAATCAGCCAATAAATGATGAAGTACTTCTGAGTGTAAGAATTATACCTATTTTAAATATTTATTTATGTAAAATACAATAAATAGAGTATATAAATATTAAAATATTTATGCAAAATTAAAAAGTGAACTTATAATAAAGAATTTCATTTGAAGAAAGATGTGAATATATATGCTGGCCTGTTCTTGACTTATTTATTATTTTCAATTTATTTAAGAAAAAAATAATGTTATTTTTATTTATGTTTTTGTGGTGAAGTGAAGTATTAATATATTTTCTAAACTATAAGTTAATTTCATCAATTACGTCATTTCCAACTTTTGTTTACACGTATTTTTAATAAAAATGTAAGAAATGGCATATCTTTTAGTATAAAATATAGAGGAGATAATAATATTAATTATTATTAATAATAATTAATATATCTAACAAAATAGTTTTAATAAAAAAAATATACCATCGAAATTTCATTAACTAACTTAAAATATTTTGTAAATGTTTTTCAAAAAATTTAGATAATAGCTCCCGCTTTTCTAAATCATAAAGACAATTTGTTGGATGAATAGAGCAAACATCGCCTTCAGGTTTTGTATTCAAATTATTGTAAAGACGTTTTAGACTACTACAGTAGACTACAGTTATGAAGGTAGTCATTAAAATAGTCATAAACCAATAAATAAATCTTCAAATTATCAATTTGTAATGCTATTACTTTAAATTCTACAAAGTCGCAGATAACATTTATCAAAAATTGTAATCATTTTTAAACAAGTATCTCAAAATCGTCTCCTGAGCCGTTTAGTTGCCCATGATCTCTATTCGCAATCTATTGGATTTAACGAATACCATTTCTGTTAAAACAGACATCGGAAAAATAAAGTACATTAGTTTAAACCCACCCACAATGCAGATGTCGATTGAGTCGCTTTGATCAATCATAGTAGAAATCCAATATAAAGCATCATGTGTTGGTATACGTTTCATTGCATAGGATCGAAATTGCTACAGATATTCCTTATTGTCCAATGTTTCTAATGTTAACTTAAGTTTTGAAATGAAAAGGGAAGAAACATGTCTTTATATACGAAACCCATAAAATTTAGCATTTCCTTTAATTGAGTTTAAGGAACATTTGTTGCAAAGCAATTAAAAAAAATTGGGACCCTTTACACTACTTTAGTACATTTTTTGATTTGACTATCAGTTGCCTTCGTAGATTCTTTGTTAATATTTTAACATATTTTTGTCTATTTTACTTAATAAAAACTATTGTACTTGTAAATGAAATTTTTTAAAAAATTTTTTTTTAATTTATATAAGAAAATAATAAAATTTTTTTTATTTATTTGTTTCGAACAGTGGTCAATTGCAACAACAACATTTTTGTTTTTTTTATTAATTTTTAATTATTTGTTTAAAATAAATAAACCGCTCCACAAATTTTTTATTTTAAAATAAATTTCATTTCTCATGCATAAATTTTTAAACTAAGAGAAAGGGATATCACCGCAATTTTTATAAAAAAAAATACCACATACTCTTACATATGATTAAGATCATCTATATTATAATTTTTATCTTGCCAGAAATTCTAAAAAATTTACCACAAAAACAATTTTTAAACAAATTTACATACCATACATACATTTGCAACTGATGAGGTAATTAAAATGTTGATAAAACTGCAATGAAAGAAAAAATGAAAATTTATGATAAAAAAATAAATAAATGAAAAATGTATATAAATATATAAATTAATATAATATATAAATATTTTCAATTACTGATAAAAAAAATAAAAGCGCGATATTTGCATTTATAAAAATATTTTATTCTGATGTGTGTAGTCAAGAATGAGTTACACCCCCTGCCCTAAATTAGTAATAATCAGAGTGTGAAGCAGCTTTCATCGATTATGTATGTGCGGATCGTGAGGGTGCTTGATATAAGATTATGGTGATTATTAATGCGATCATAGAGCAAGTGATTTAAAAATTGCGGATATGAAACTAAGTTTTACATTAAGACCGAAAAGTTTTCGGAAATTCTCATTTAAAATTCGCGCGCTGTATATTTTTCGATATTTTATATGTAGTTTGGCAGCACTGTCCTTAATTACTATGCCAAAAATGAGCGCGATCTGTCAGACAGTTCGTTTACGGCAGCTGTTGAAACCAGTTCACCTCAGTAGGGCGTTGCGAAAAAAACAATGGAAAAAAATATTGAACAAAGAGTTTGCATCAAATTTTGTGTTTCGAACGAAATTTCGTGTGCAGAATCGTTGCGAATGCTACAAAAGGCTTATGGGGAATCAGTTTTATCGAAAACTCAAGTTTATGAGTGGTACAAAGCCTTCCAGGACGGTCGTACGACCGTCGAAGACATTTCGCAACGCACTACTGAGGTGAACTGGTTTCAACAGCTGCCGTAAACGAACTGTCTGACAGATCGAGCTCATTTTTGGCATAGTAATTAAGGACAGTGCTGCCAAACTACATAAACTTAAAATATCGAAAAATATACAGCGCGCGAATTTTAAATGAGAATTTCCGAAAACTTTTC
>NC_051846.1:31576187-31629018 GCF_002237135.1 Teleopsis dalmanni
CACGAAACTTTCTGAATCTTAGTTGTATATTACGAGTACTTTATATCCCAAACTTCATCTTTCTACTTATTATAGTTTTTGAGATATTAAAATAAACAGAAGTGTTCACCATGTTTGCCTTCAAATTTGGAGGGGTTCAGGCAGGCCGCTTGGATTCAAAATACATTAAAAAAAATTCCATTTGAAAATATATGTTTAAAAAACTATATTTATAAAGAATTCTAAATTTTAAATAATTATAAAGAATTAAATTTTTTATAATATATCAATAGGAGCAGCAAATACCGGATTTTGATCGTCGAATTTTAATTCTGCCACACTGTGCAGCGGTATATAAATTTTAATTTCCTTCCAAGTTTGAGGTTTTTTTTTAAACAATGTATGTATGTACCATATCTGTTATAATTTTCTATTAAAGTGCAGTACTGTTTTTAAGTGTTCCATAGTCATCCGTATGTTACTTGTATTAAATTTATATTTATATTTTAAAATTATTTCTTAATAAATTTCATGATAAGGATGCCATATTATATTCATATACTTATTCTGCAAATTCACATGTTTAAAAATCAAAGCATATATTTATCAAAATTAGAAACACCAATTCATTCTACTTTTCGTGTTCTATGTATGGATATATACCTATATAAAGTAATTCAGAATTATAAAAGTAAACACCTCAAAACTTCTGTTATATTCATATTTTACTTAAAAAATTGATTTTATGATTTAGAACCATGTAAAAAGTTTTTATTTTTTGTAAAATATGGACACATTTTTTAGAGTAGTCGTCCAATACCCTAATTGTGTGGTGCAAAGAACTGCGTTGAACACTTTTGATGTCGAATTGTTATGTTTAAAAGTCAAAACATATATTTATTAAAATTAGAAACATCAACTCATTCTACTTTGTCGTCTTTTATTGATAAATATATATAAAGTAATTGAGAATTATAAAAGTTAAACACCTTAAAATACCATTACAGCTCGATATCACTTCAAAAAAACTGATTTTATGATTTGGAACCATGTAAAAGTTTCTTTATATTTTTTTTAAAAAAAAAATGACGCATTTTTTAAGAGTAGTATAATACATTATATCGTATTCCAAGGAACTACGTTAATTAAACAATGACAATGATGATAGTCAGGCCATATATTTATTACAATAGAAACATCAATTAGTTCTACTTTGCCGTGCTTTACGTTTAAATCTATATAAAATTATAAAAATGATGACATTAGCAGTAAAAGGAATTAAAGGAATTTTATTTTTTTTTAAAACTATAGTGCTCAGTTGATTGACATCTATTCTAGTTCCAAACCAGGATATCTTGGTGATTTAATTTTTAATTACAAGAAGTGGATATCATGTTTTTTTTGCTACTATATCATATATCAACTATTAGTGTATTATTTTGTAAACATTATTTTATTATATGGGTTAGACTACTAAATATAGTTTAATTGTTATAAATAAATAAACAATGTGGTAGAAGAAACTCTCAAACATAAGATTAGATCCATTTGAATACCTCATGTAATATTTCATGTAGGTTATATTATGTACCAGTGATTCAAAAGAACTACTATTAGTCTATACTATGACACATTGTGGAGTATATGTAGTTTACATTTTATTTTTATTATTAATATATTCAAATGTTTAGTTTAAAATCAAACGTTTAGTTTTGTCTAATTTTATTTAATTTCATTTGATTTTATTTTTTGTTATTTTTTTTTAATTTTATTTGATTTTCTTAAATATATCATTATTTGAAAATAATATTGATTTTAAATTAATATTTTTTTTTATTGTGTATGTGAATATAAATAAATTAATTTTTTTAGTATATAGTAAATAAAAATTTCGAAAAGTCACAGCTTACTTTCGTATATTTTCCACGACTTACAACTTTACTAACAACAAAAAAAAAACTGCTAAAGAATGCTGCATAAATAAAATTCAAATTAACCACAAAAATATTAAAAATTTTAGAAAACAATTGATAAATTAATAAAAAAATTAATTTTGAATCACCGTAAATTTCGAAGTCATTTAAGTACAGAATCTGATTAGATATTAACTATAAAGAGTATATATTTAATCGATTTTATACTTTATTGATGAAATGTTTTCGGAATATTAGGGTTTTTTTAACTAAAGACTTCTTCAGAGTCGATTGTTCCAATTTTTAGAAATCTCGGTAAATATTGAAAATAACTAAAACAATATTTTCCATTTTCTGATCCAAAATCTTGAATCCCGAAAGTAATAGAAGAATTAAACTAGTACATGTGTACACTAAATAAAATTATAATATATAATTCACAAATATATTTAGAAATATTTAAAAATTATATAGCGAATAATTTATTTCTAACAAAAATATCTATATAAAAGATATTCAAATTCTGTCAAAAAATAAGCTAGCTTAACATATGCATTGTTTTTTTTTTTAGCAAAAAATTTTTTATTAAAACTTCTTAAGAAATAAGGGAATCCTCTTCTCCAACGCATAAAATGACGAATCACCGGAAATTATTAATGTGATATTTAAGTATTTAAAGAATCTTTGAAATGCATATAGTATATGTATATTAAATCTTATGTTGAAATTGGTTACAAAAGTCCCCTACAAACAATATTATTTCAAGTTTTAAAAATAAATATAGAACTATACTAATTTTTACTTACACTAAAAATACGTAAAGTGAAGAACCGAAATATTAATAGACTCTTAATACCAATAAAATGATATTTTAATTACAAAATTCTAGTTTAATTTTGAGTATTTTATGTTCAATAATTTTTAGAAACTCTTAGTGCATAATTTTAAAATTATGTTCTGTTTACCCTTTACGATAAGGTAATCGTACTTCATGTGAATATAATAAGTACATTATACTATTATACACACATACCATTAAATAAATTATTTATTTATATATATACTAGTAATATATATATAAAGCATATATACGCACACAAACAAAAAAAAACCCATTAAATCTTGAAGGCCATAGATGCCCTTGGTATTATGTTATATCTACTACATAAATCCGTGGTCGTTTAACATCATTTGAAGTATAGGATGCTTGAACTCATAATGGGAAATTTGTCATCTGACATAAAGATGCTTATTTACAAATCTATAACTCCACAATTTTGAAGTCTGCTTTTAGTAGAACTTATACATTTCTCTATCTAACACAGATGTTAACTAATTTATTCAGTTATTTACAATATTTGAAGTCCCCAAAACTACTAAAAATTTCTTTATTCTTATATCACAAAAATGTTGTAACATCAAAGCTTATAATAAATATGATGCTTTTTAAGTCTCACAATATTTGAAAAAAAAAATCAACCCTCAAAGGAAGATTATTTTCTACCACGACAAAGCGAGTTCCCACACATCAGCTCAAATAAAAGAGATTTTGTACACTCAATACGTTGAACTAATGGGTTAACCGCCTTATAGTCCTAACTTAGCACTCGATGACTTATTCTTGTTCAAATATTAAGAAAAAATGCTTGACGAGTTTTTTCTATGCCCGAGCAGCCCGTTACGACATTCAAAAGCCTGGTCTTGGCGATACCAATACCAGAGTGGTGAAACTGTTTCGAAAATTGGTACAATCCAAAGCAAAAATAAATTGATCATCTTGGACAATACTTCGAGAAACAATAAAACCATTATTACTGATTAACCATTGTGTTTTCATCGTTTGGCGTAAGATTTAAAAGGCAGCCCTCTTAGTTAAAGAGTGTAAAATCAATATCTAGAGCCTATCGTTATAAGAAACGATTGCCGAATATATAGAGTTTGGAATGTTTGGATTTCTGTTTAGATTATACATATGTTAAAGACCGGACATATAAATAAGGTGCTGAAGAGAAATAGAAATACCGAGAAATATTATCTTCAACTCTACAAAAGTGTTAACTAACGGTGGATTTGATATAAATCCATATATACGATATACTTAAAGTTACAACAATAAACAAAATTTAAGCTTTTGAAATGTTGTCGAAACTCTGCTTGCTAAAGTTACCTTGTACTGAACGCGTAAGAAATTATTTATTCTTTATTTATTCTAAAAGGCTGTCAAAAAGGGAGTGAATCACTTTTAACTACCAATTCTCGCAAGAGCACCTATTTGAGAAACTTCAGTGATGATACTAAGCATAACTTATTACAAATCAAGGAAGACGTGGCATAGAACAACAGCAGGTGTCGTGGTTTAGAAATTTTGTGAATGAATGGATCGGTTAATAATCAATATATTTATATGCTGATAATGAAATGAAGATCGGATACTTTCTTTCAAATGATGATTACGGATAAACTGCAGTTTGTCAGTAAAGTATTGATATGAGTAAAGATAGGGAAACATATTTAAAAGTTCTTGGCAACTTAAACTAATTTATTGTATTGTTTTATATACTATGTAAACACTCATATTAAATTGTTAAGTAATAGATTCTAAATTCAATTTAAAAAAAAAATTTAAGAAGAAGTATTAAACCATTCTTCAAGGTGTATATTCAAGTTAAAGTAGATATAACCAATACTCTCTAAATGATTGCTAAATTACTTTCCGATGACTAATGTTACTTATGTGAGTTACAATTTTTGAAATAGATGGGCATGGGAATGTCATAGTAAAATAATCTATTGTTGTATTTAAATGATTGAATGAAATCTAGTCAATGAATTTGCATAGTTTCGTGTCAGTACCAAGTTTTTCATATTTTAATCTAGAGTTCTGTCGATACTATTATACAGCAGCAAAAAAAGTTCTTGACAGAATAACTCTAGTGCACAAAAGGATTTATATTAAAGAATTAATACTTTTGAAAAATTCTTCGAATATTTTGGGCAAATTAAAAATCCAATTCAGACATTTTAGAAAGACCAACTTTCGCAGATATTTTGTTAAGACCAATATTTATAACCAATTAATACCTATTGCAATGAACAATTATATCAGATATATGGATACGTACATTTAGATAGATCAGACATATGTCATATGGATATCTAAATATAATATCACTATCAGCTTTAAACGATACAAGTATGAACTAAGCTATAAATTAAAGAAGGCAGATATTACATCACTAACATTTAGAGACGTTGCATTACAGAGATGATAATGCAAACTAGTTAAAGATGGCCTATGCCCAGTACTGAGGCAGCTTGATTACTAATTGACTGATCCAACATAAATATTTTTATTTGTTAATATAATTAGTTTCACTAAAGTTATTTATATTTAATATAAATATGTTTATACTTTGTTTAAACTAACATTTAATTGACTTATATGGATTGATTAGATTTAGATCTTTTTAAAGATGTCTAATACTATATCTTACACTTATATCTCAATACTATATTTCTCAATGCTTATCTTTAGAATCAAAAACACTTCACTAATTTTTTTTATAAAAATATATATTCTTGTTTTTTTATTTTCTTATATTTCTACAAATAATACATATATAGTATGTATATCCACTGGCAATATTAGAAAAATGTTTTATAAATATTACAACAAGAATTTTATGAATAATTGAAGGATGTGAACATGATTTCCGAATTAATTTAAATTTAATTGATAGGCGTGCTTACATTTAATGAGTTCAATATAAAACGCTTAAAGCCTAAAATTCGAGCTTAAAACTAATCACAGTGTTAATTACTTTTCACTGACTAATATCAATATTATGCAGTGATTCATCTACGATGTACCCGGTCGATCAGCTACACTAAATGCAGAGACGAACACATTGACAATTGTGACGATAAAGATTCCAATCACTGTATAATTATTAATTTTATTCGCTTTACAAATTTCCTTCTCATTTTTGACATTGTAACGTGTATTCCAGATCAAACCAACACCAACACCGATCTTTAAATAGAAATGTATTTATTAGATTTTAATATTAATAAAAATGCTTGATATTAATTTACTTGAAAGATAATGCTGAGTGTGATGAAAATTATACTGGAATAATAATACGGATGGCGACTGTTAGTTTCGAGTATATAACGCAATTGATTGGCATTAGCTGAGAGTAATGCTAAATCCATCATGCCTTGTGCCAATGTCTTTTTATGTTGATAGGCATTTACATCGGGAATTGGAGTGGGTACACCATTTATATCAACAAATCCGGGTCTATCATAATTGAACGAAAATCCTGGCATTTCGGGTAGATCTGCATGTGGTCTAGCACCACCAGTTTGATCTTTAAGTAAAAATCCATCATCTACACCCTCTCCACCATTAACTGTTGGACGGTTGTCATGTTCATCATCTATTTCTGGTACTAAAAAAATATATATATGATTATAATCTTTGGTCTCGAAATTAAAAATAAATTATATGACATACCAGCTCTAGGTGAACGTCTTCCTCCTTGCATGTTTACATTTAAAGTCTGAAAGAAGGAAATGAATTGATTTAAATAATTTTTATCAAAGAATATTTAGTAGATAAACATTTAATGTAAGGATGGCATGGATCTAATACAACTTTTCATTAGAATAAAAATAATTTTATTTTCTATTAGAAATAGGAGTATATACATATAGATTTCTTATCATGATAAAATAAGTAATTAAATAATAAAATATTTAAATAGCTTTTATGTATATTTAGTAGATAAATATTTAATGTGGGCATAAAGAATTGCATCGATTTAATATTACTTTTCTATAAAATAAAATTTTCATGATAAAATAATATAATATATAATAATAATTAAATTAAAAAAAATAACTATTCAATAAAATAATTATTTTTGTTTTTGGAACGAACTAATTGGTCAATTTTACAAGTAATATATGAATTTTTAAATTATTTTTAAAAATTAGATTTTATTTTTATAATAACTTATTACAGGCTAATTGATCAATTTAAATAGAAAAAAATACTATAATTTATTATTTATATTTAAAAACAGTTTATATATTATTAAAATATTTTTCCAATATTTCGACTATTATCGATAATCATCTTCAGGGAAAACTGAGTTTTTAGTCACAAATAAAACAATAAAAAATTTTATTTTTACCAATATTTCGAATAGTACTCTGAAGGTGATCAGAGACTATATCCAAAATATTGGTCAAAATAAAATAATGTTTTTTATAATAATTCGAAAAGTTCAAAAATGAATGTAAAAAAAATAAAATAATTACAAAATAAAAAATGTATATATAATAAAATATATAATAATTATAAAAAACAACATGTAGTAAAAATAAATAATTCTAAAAAAAAAATTAAAAATATTTTAAATATAGAAACGTGTATATTTATTATATTTTTTTATTATATTTCAGCCTAAATATTTTTATTAAAAAAAATTAAGAAATTAAATTTATGATCCGTCCAAAAACATGTTTGTTTGTCAATAAATTTTGTTTACAAAACAATTTTTGGTCATGCTGATTTTTAATATATTTTGTTTATATTTTTATTGATGCGTAGATTTTTGAGATCACTAAAAATGTAAACAATTTTGATATAAACAAATTTCTGCTTATATAATTTGCTTGAAGTAAATTAATTGAAAAACTGTGTAAAAAAGATCAAAATTATAAATGAACTATTAAATTAACAATAAAAAATTTTAATTGAAATTATTCAATTAACAAATGCAAGCTGACCTCGGTATAATTCAGTTCACATATTTTCAATATAACAAGCTTCATTTATAATTAAAAATTATAATAGATCAAAAAAAAAATATTTATAAAAGAAGAGATTTATATAAATTGCAAAATCTATATTTTTGATTTTATACTTTTGATATTATCTATTACAGTATAGATATATATAGACATAGTAGATATAGTTTTAGTAATATTAATTTATGTTAGATCGTGACGCTGTTGACGACTCTCAAGGAGAGTTGAAATATAGAATGTATTAAAGAATATTATACAAACGTTAAATTATTTAACAAAAAGTGACCTATAGCCGGATAAAAAAAATATGTGAAAACCATTATAAAAAAACAGGTCGATTGTTGGCTCTGTTTTCTTCTGTTTGAATAACTTTGAGATCAAAACTGTGAAAAAAATATATGAATCCAATCGAAGTTTTGATGTACATTTTAATATTTTATTAAAAAAATGTCCTAAAATTTTTCATTAGAGATTATAATGTACTTAAGATTTTTTAGTATTATCATAATATGATACCATAAATATACCTAGATGGGTTGGCAACACTTTTTATTTGCATTTTTTTAAATTATAATTTAAATCATAAATTAATAGTAGATTAAACTTATAAATTTTAAAATCCAAAATCATAAATTTAAATTAAAATCATAAATTTTTATCTACAATACGAAACGCTACAAAGTAACTGCGAATATTTTTTTTTTTGAATTGCAATCATTGGATTGAAATAAGTTTTAGTTACAGTACATTTGTTAAATTAAATTACTGAAATAATTAATTTTTATTACAAGCAATAAAAACATTAAAATTAATATTTTGAAAGGCAATACATATAGTATTTATGCGAAAACCACACACTTTCTTTGTTTCAATAATATTTTTATAAATAAATTATGCATATTTGTGTCTTATATATATAAATTCATAATTATTTTTTTATATTTAATATTTATAAATTTATGCAGTCGAAAAAAGCACTTGTGGATTTTCACCTTCATTTTTAATAAAATTTTATTTCAGCGAAATGCTTTGGTATTAGTCGGAAAAGTGCAATGAGTCACGTAAACAACTGAGGAAAATTATTTTTAGTCGAATTATTGTCACGCAAAGTCACACGAACTTATTTTCAACTGAAATTGTTTTGGTTTTCTGTGCATTGCTTTTTTTTTATTGTAAAAGGAAAAGCGAATTTATGTTGAAAAAATTAAAGACAAAGAAAGATTTCTAGTGAAAAACGTTAACACAGAAAATGTCTGCATGAAATTGGCGCAATTTAGTTTTTCACAGTAAAAGTAGAAAATTATTCTTAGTAGAAGTGGAAACAATCACACACATATACACACACACAGAAACAATAACTGCATATACTATACTAATTACATTACTCAACACACTCTAGTATCATAGACCAGCACTCTTGCATTCATTAGGCATGTAGAGTATCTTTTATTAGATTAGGGATTGGTTTTTGTAATAAAATGTCTCATAAGGTTAATGTATTCTATTCCAACGGGAGCCAATTCTACTATTTTATTATAACAATATTATGAACTCTTTCAACAATATCACAAATTTATGATTTAATTTTAAGTCATACAGAAACTATGTAATAAATATTTGAAGTGATGGACAAGAAAATATTTTCAAATGAATCTAAAATCTATTTTAATAGATTACAAGTAATCAAAAATAAATGCATGAACAACAAAAGTTTTGGCTATTATTAATTTTCTTATATTAAAATTTCCTATTTCTTCTAATCTTACATCTGATCTGTTCTCATCCTTCCAACAAAGATATGAACTTTAATCTTACTTCTGATCTGATCTCATTATTTCATCAGAGGTATGAACGTCCCCTACTGTCTACCGGCAACGTTACAATATAGTTCTTTCAGCTTATCGTTCCATCTAATTCAATACTTTTTACAAGTGCGTAAGGAACTATGGATATCAATAAGTGTTTTTATCGAATGCACTGTTGGTTATTGTACAAATTTCCGCACCGCGCAGCAGGAACCTGATTTTTATATGTCGAGATAGGGCTGCATTTCAAATAGCAAAAAGTAGTAACTATTGGCAAGAGTGATTCTTCTTTAATACTAGACATGGTATCATTACTGTTTATTATAACACCCCTTCGGGAAAAGGGTTAGAATATTTACGAAACATCGGGATGGGGGTATTATTATTGAAGATAATTTGCTTTATAAAACTGGACGTGCGTTTGCTAATTTAATGAAAAAATAAAATATAATAAATCTTAAAACGAAAATGTGCAAATCACATGTTGTATTGTTCAGAAACGTGGTGCGTGCTATTAATTTAAGCTTAAACTGGTAAGTTAACCAAGGTACAACTAAGGTAGTGTAATTTATAATTAAAAGTATACAAAATTTTGACCTGTATTCTAGATAGAAATGACAGCATTGGGATATTATTTATATTTTAACGTGGCGTTGACAAAAACATAAACGATATGAGAGCTTATTGTAAATTTACTATGTTGTGTAAGTTAGTATTATATTGGTATATTGCAATTGTTAGATATTAGTGCATCGTTACGGTTGACAAATTTCAGTAGAAATATCATGAGAATCAATTATAAATTCATTGCTATATTATTTTTTGTAATGCGATAAGCAATATTTAATAGTAATTAACGTAATAATAATAGTACTATTATCATATTAAAATTTTTTAATATACTAAAATATGCAGTTTTCATTTTAAATTTATTAGCTATTTCCTCCTTAGAACGTTATAATTTCTTTTTTTATTTCTATATTATTATTTCCTAACGTGTAACGTATCAATAAAGCTTATATTAATGTGACGAAGCACAATAGCTGTGCTACCATATACAAAAACTTGTACTAATTGTTGTAAGTTTTTACTTTTATTGCTAGTTTCGCGTTTCCGTACACTAAAAACTAGTAAATATAGATAACAAAGGGAAATAAGTTTTAGTATATTGCTTTCTTCTGCTAGTTTTGACCGCTGAAGATACGGGAACACAACTTATGTAAACGTTAGCTATAAGCCACTAAACGATAAACTTGTCGCTATTTGTATTTATGCGTACAGAGATCAAGTAGAAATTAATATTAAATTCAATTCAAGATAGTATTTGCTTCCAATATAAAAAATTCAAATAACAATATTTTTTTAAATAGGTTTTCATAAATCTATTTGTATTATTACAATAAATAAAACAAATAAAATTTTAACTATATGTTATACACAAAACAATTGACACAAATCAATTAAATTAAATACAAACCAATTAGGTCTGTTTAATCAAAAATTACTGTTTTTGATTGCTTGCAACCACGGTTGCCACTTATGGTACTTTAGTACCAAAATTGGTACTTTTTTTTCCGTTTGGTACTCTGGTACTCATGTTCAAAAAATGGTACATTTTCGGCGACCCAACTTTATTGTGGATATTGTATGTTTTATACTTTTTGTACATTTTATATAAATTGTATTTTCTTATAAAAAGACAATAGAAAAATTTTGGACCTTTTTTTACAGAAATGGTACCTTTTTAAACCAATTTTGGTACAGAAAAAAATTTTCAAGTGGCAACCGTGCTTGCAACGTAAAATGCAAATACAACCCTACATTTTAATTGTTATAAATCTTATAGTTTTATTTGATAAATTAATAAAAACTATATTGTTTGGTTTCCAAATAAATAAATAAATGTTTACTGTAAATAAAAAATTAAATTGATCATGTTTAGCTTAAACTTAGCATAAACAATCGTTACTTTTTATAATGCATACTAATATGTTTGCTTAGTACATTTATATGATTTAATTAACTATAAATCAATTATTATAAAATTGTATATTTATATTTACATTCACTGGGCGTACCCAAAAAGCGGAATAGGGGATGCGTGAGCAATAAGTAATAACTATTTGAAAGCATATCAATTAATTAACTCTGCATAAATTATTAAATTATTATACATTTATGTTGACGAACAATGGGTGTGACCAGAGAGTGGGGCAGGGGAAACAAGGCAACAAGGGTGAACTGTCTTATTGCATAATTGTTTTAAGAGAGGTTTCGTAAAGTAGTGAACTACAACAACAAAAATTCCTTTTATATTATATTAATTAATTGAATTTTTGGCTAACCATAATTATTTTAAAAAAGTAGATTTACAGAAAATAATTTTTAAGTTTTTTTCAAAAAAAAAATTTGCAAGCAAATAATAAAAAAAAAACACTAATTGAAGAATAAATTATTCTTAGTAGTATATGATTTACTTAAAAAGTGAATATAGCTGCATAATTCTAACCATACATACATTTGTCAGTATCTTTACCTATGTAGTATATTACATTCAGGGAAAGCTTTAAATCATGGACCCTTGAAGTGAAATATTACTACGGACACACTTTTAGGAGAGGTGGCTATAGCCTCACATGTAGCCACTTGGGTGCGCCTATGTTACATTTTCCACTGACTGAAACATAAGTTAATTTTACACATTTGTTTGAATAGGAATATTTTATTAATCCATACTTGCAATTTGAATACTAAATGAAAAGTAATTGCATAGAGCTTTGCCTTGAACTATCCTTCAGCAAAGATTAATATTTATTATTTCATTGTACTTTTTCTAATTTTGTAGTAAATTTCATATGTAATAAAATTAATTTACATATGAATGAATATTAAATTGAAAGATCGTTGAAATAATAAGTGCATAAACATAAAGGAAAAAATAAAAAATTATTGCAACAATGATTAAATACATAATAAAAAATTTTATATGTTTGTATGTATATTAATCATGAAATAAACTTGACATCTTCCGGCTTTCAAGCTAGAAAATAATACTGACATAAACTATGTATTGAAAGAATAGCATTGATATTATAGTACATATTATAGTTAAATAAAATTTTCTAAATGTCATAAAAGTTAATGAGATGAAAAAATGTACACAGTAGCATTAGCTTAGAATTTTATATTATTTTAAGTGTATATGTTTGTGTGTAGTCTTTAAATAAATTAAAAATGCGGATGCATACGAGTATATATTCTTATTAGCACATTTTTCTACTTCGCATGAAGAATAATTAATAAGAAAAATGTATTGATTTATATAAAAACAAAATGCACCCTGATAAATAAGAAAAACACATTGTAACAACAGTCGTTCTTGACAATATATTCTATACATATTTAGTATTGGATATGAATGAAAGATAAGTATTACTAGATTTAACTAGAATCAATAACAGACTTAGTTGGAGTAATGAATTAAGTCCATTAAAATTTGCAAAATATGTAGTTTTCTGCTAAAACTGTTGTTAAAACAGTTTTTGTTCTTGAAGTGTGCTCAATAAAGTAATAAAAATTATAACAATTAATCTTCATATTGAATAAAATGAAAATTAAGCATTAATAGGATTAACTATAATCCATAACAACTAAAACATAGCTGTGATAAAGTATTTCGTCCACTTAAATCAACACACATTGAAACTTTTTGGATATTAAGATTTTAACTTGAAGAATTTAAAGAATTTTCTAGAAATCAGGTCAATAAGAAGTTGAACATCTAAGACTTCATGGATTATTAATAATACACTAAAAGATATTAGGATTTTGAAGGTGCTTGAGGAAATTAGAAGGTCCTTTACAAAATAGTTCAATGCAAAACTTTAAGATAAATACTTAAGACACCATCGATCATTTTGATCCGGAACATACATATGGACATTAATATTTTGACTGTTTGTAAAGATGTAAAAAGATCAGTTTTAAACTTTAAGATTAATACATAATGTACAAAGATTATTAAAATCATTAGGAATATAAATAGATATATACAGATATTGATTGTATTTGAGAAATTAAGAGAATTTCTCTTAAAATTTAGAGCCATCATGGATGATTAGAAATTCGAATATAAATATACATATATTAAAGTCTTGAATGTACTTGAGTTAGTTAGCATGACCTTAACAGAATAACTGAACCTAAAATCTTAAGATAAAACTTGAATTGGACTATCCATAAAGAATAAAATATTTTGCTTAAGGTATTTATAAAATAGAAAATAGGTCAATGTGAAACTTTGAGATTTATATCGAAGTTATCATACATGATCAGAAAGAATTTACTATACTCTTACATAAAATATCTCTATATAAGAATATACATAGAGATATAAAGATTTTGACTATGTTTGAGGAAGTTAAAACAAAACATATGTTTGAGGAACTCATAATATAGCATGAATAAAAAAGTAAAGGGCTATACATTAAAGTATTAAGATTTTGATTTTGCTTGCGCTTGAGGAAGTTAGTAGTTCGTCTACAAAATATCACTTTAGAACTGAGTAATCACGTTGTTTTAATTTCAGTAAACCCACTCGGCGGAATTGAATAATAGAAAAGAAGATTAAGGTCGTAACACTTTTCCATTATACCATAAAGAAATCAAATGAAATTGTAGGAATTTAATTAAATCTATGATTGGTATTAAATAGTTTCTTTGAAATTCTATTGTTTCAAAAAAATAATTCACTTATTGCATACAAAAAATTGATTATAAGTAAACTATTTAACATAAGAAAAAAATTTCTATTAATACGTTTTAATATTAATTAAATTAAATTAAACTTAAATTAAATTTTGCCTCTTAAAACCATGTTTACATCATAGCATTACAATTACATTAACAAATATATTTGTGTTTGCAATTATTAGAGACATTTTAAACACAAAATTCATACGAAAATTCCCTTATGAGGTTCGATAATTATAAATGTAAACATAGTATAAACTGTGTGATCTCATACAAATATATAAACCATACTTATTTAATTTTTGTTAGTTATCTCCGATTCTCTTATCAACCATAATCTTCAATTTAACCATAAATACAATAATTTATGATAAATTCTGACAGTTACAGCGTGGGTTGGGTTTTTACTTTATAAGTGTGAATAAAAAATTCAAGTGAATAAATTGACATATATCTGTGATCTTGCTTTACGCCAGAATAATTGCTACTAATTTCCGTACATTTGTCTTTACAAACGATTGCAATGCAACCGTGTTGAACTGTCCTAATTCGCAAGCTAAAGCCATTTTAGTACAGAAAAATACGCGAATGAGAGGAAATTTAAAAAAACCGGCAAATAACCCAGATCAAAAGTGCAACTTAATTGTTTAATTAATATTGTATAATTAAGTAAAAATATAATGACGTTGTTGCTTTCATGAGAATTCACAAAAAATGTTAATTAAAGAGAATTTTAAAATTCAGTCGAACTATAAAATTTAATGCTTCTCTACTTTCTGACAAATACAAATTTTTTTATTTTAATTCTAAATAATTTTGATCAAGATAAAATTTATTTTTAAATTTTTTATTTAGTTTCTTTTACTTGTACGAATGCTCTAATTGATCTAATTTAGTATGTAAACATTTTATATTCTTATTACTTATTTACCATATTGAAATATGTGGTATAACGATATGGCGTAGGCAGATAAGTCCCATTGCGAGACAATAAAATATATAACAATATATAAGTATATTGGACAATTTTAACGTTTCTTTATTTGTTTTAAAATTAAGAGAAATGTTAATTCAATAATTTTTAACAATAAATCACAAATACAAAAAAATAATGAAAAATCTTTTTTTATTTTAGATAATTCATGACTGCTTGAAGATGATGTCAGATATGTACGATTAGAAATATTTATTTCTAAATTTGTATATATATAAATATTTAGATCAATAAGTGTTAATAGAATATATAAACAAAAATAAATTTGTAACATTTTACGGGTATATAAGGGCATTTAACGAAGTATTGGCATACAAACAATTGTAAAAAAATTCAATTTTAAAATATCACTAGTAAAAAAATCTCAGTGATATTCTATCAATAGTCAAAATGTAAACATTTTTTTATGCTTTTATTATTTTTGGAAAGAATAACATTTTCATACATTTTTTTAAATATTTATATAATAAATTTAACATTGATTTAATTTAATTTAAATTAACTTTTTCGAGAACCTATAATGAGACAAATATTACTCTGCTATATTCTTCGATAAACAATGAGAATTTTATAAATTATGAATATGATGGCATTTCATAATATCGAAAAAGTTCTTTCTACTTCATTTCATCTTTACTAATATTATAATTGAGTAAATTATACATTAAAGATGACTTTGTAGAATATATTTCTGAATATCTTAAAAGATTGAGTAATCACATGAATCCACTAGTTGTGACTCTGTTCGGAAAAAGGAGCATGTTCGTTGGTCTCATATTTTAACAATAATAAATTAAAATTAAATATTATAAATTATAATATATATGAATATGTAGCTACAAAATATAACCAAATTTAAAACATACGAGCTTAATACGGCACGTTCATTGAAGTTAACATCAAAATAATAAATAGTAATAAATTCTAAAAATTATCCGAGAACTATAACAGACATACTATGCAGCGTATTTTATTTCATAAATAAATAAATAAAATATTATAAAAATACATTACGTTAA
The DNA here is from genome assembly GCF_002237135.1 of Teleopsis dalmanni. NCBI lineage: Eukaryota > Metazoa > Arthropoda > Insecta > Diptera > Diopsidae > Teleopsis > Teleopsis dalmanni. The sequence continues at coordinate 31,592,470 of NC_051846.1, forward strand.
ATTAAACTACAAGTATATACCTAGTTAAAAATATTTTATGTAATAATAAGGGAATAAATTAAATATAAATTAACTTAAATAAGCATGTATTATATTTGTTATAGGTTTCAAAAATTTTAAAACATAAACAATCAAAAATTTTCTACACTTTAAATGTATATATTATTTATATGTATATTTTAATAGACATATATTTGTTTACATATTAAAATAAACAAACTTAACATAATTAATTTTTTTTTGACAAATTTTATAGATTTTTGTTTGTCCATTTTTGAGATGCTTAACTTATTTTTTTATTTATTTTTGTTATGTTTTAAATTTACATTTGAAAAATGTGTCATGAGATAAGTTTTTTTCAAACATAATTTTCTTAAAAAAGTAAACTGAAGAAATACAGAATCCGCAAATCATTCTGTGTGAATATGTTCATTGAACTTTTAGCTGAAGAGACCCCATGAGTGGGTATTGGTAATATTAGTCATATTATTGGTTATGTAAAACTGTTTATCCACACATACTGAGATTTCAATCCACCAATTTTATTATTTTTAAGAATAAAAATGTTTACTCTGCAGTTAATATATTCTAATGAGATATTTTTAAAACATTTTTTAAACCAAATCATTACAATAAAAATAATATAATACAAATACAGTTTATTTTATTTATATATTGTTTTATATATAATTTTTATTGTAATATATAAAATAATATAATATATATGGAGTTTATTTTATTTATTTTATATTATTTTATATACTATTTTTATTGTAGTGATTTAATTAGTTGTTTTTTGAAGTCGTGTCCAATGTTTAAAATTTATTCATATATTAATATTTATATAAAACAGACATAAAAGCAGCAGTTTTCAATATATATATATATATAAAATTGAATAAATTCATATTAATTTAAAATATATTAATCTTTTTGAAATAGTAATCGTGATTTGAAGACATTACACACAATTATTATTTGCATTCTTATTCAACACTCTAACGAGTTCTATCGCCCTGAGGCTGTTATAACATAAAATTCGCTTCGTTTCGACTAAAGAGCTTTATAAATGTTAGTTAACATTTATCATAACATTCAACACATTAACTCAAACATGTCTTCAAATCTCTTGTCAAAAATTTAAAACTACACAAAAAAATTTACGAGTGCTTGCTTATGACAACAACAAACTAACATATAAAAATAACCTCTTACAATAACATGAAGTTGCTTTCTTAAACATTTCAATGTAAAACTGATGGAATCAAAACGGTTATGTTCAAAAAATTTTATTTCTAAATGAACAGGTTTTTTTTACTAGGAAAGGTAGAGGAAAGATAATTGCCGTATGTAATGAAATCAGACCGGTATTGGCGTCGATTATAAATAAGGAATATAGAGTGGTTTTAGTCATATATCGATAAATTCAAAATTATATGTATTTTTATATATACGTATAGATGATATATATAAATATATCCTGCTTGTACAAGCAAAAACAAGTAATTAATATTTATATGTATATTTTTATATGTATATATTGTTGGTTGACTGTACAAAAAATGTGAAGTAAGTTTATGTAAATATGATGAAAATAAAATAAATAAACCCGGCATTGATTGAAAAAAATTACTTTTCGAACTACAAATAACAACACTTGTTGTGTTGTAAAGTGTAAAAGATACAGTTAATTATTGTTGGTTATATTTTTACTTACACTCGTATAAGAGCAGTTAACAGTGTTCGCAGTTCTCATACAGTGGTGGTTATAAATTACATTAACATTTAACAGTGTTAAGGGACACTTATTTAACCAAAATTAGAAATGGGATTTCAGTACTAAAGCTGTTATAAAAAATATGTTATAAATTATATTAACACTTAACAGTGTTAAGGAGCATATATTTAACCAAAACTAGAAATGGGTTTTCAATACTGAAACTGTTATAAAAAATATGTTATAAATTACATTAACACAACAATGTTAAGAAGAAGAATATTCTACTTCTTAATGTTATGATAGTAAAAAGTTAGAGGGGATTGTTTATTTTAAAGGATGTCATATTCTATTATTATTATTAAAAAAGAAAAAAAATTGAAAAAGGATATTCCAAGTAATAATCACCTTATAAATAAACAGAATATCGCATTATTTTATAAACAAAACGAATGAAATACCATAACAACCGCGATAAAATAGTGCACAGGAAGTCTACAGACATTCTGACCTCAAAAGCTAAAAATAATAAAAGAATTCACTATGTTGTTATATTATTTGTAAAATAAACAATAGCTCCCTTAAAATAATAAAAACAAACATTTTTTATTAAATAAAACATTTCACTTAAGCTTAATTTCTGCACTGGTTTTTTTAGTATGGGATTCATTAATCATTTGTATAATGACTTCATGCTTATATATACATACATATATATATATATAAATATTTATAAATACTTTTATTGAAGTTCTACAGTGTTTCACAGTAAATTATATAAATTGTGATAAATGCTTTGAATTTATGAATTTAAATGAAACTTACTGCACTTTGATCCATTTGAGATGTATTTAGATGATTAGACATTATTTTATTTGTTTTTAATTCGAATTAAATTTTTTTTATATATATAAATTATATATAAATTGCAAGATTATATATATTATTATATCAATATTTTGCACTAACTACTCTGGGGATTTATGTGCACTTTTTTATTTTTTTTTTTGGAATAATTAAATTTCTTTGTTGTGGTCAAATTTCTTTTTATTGCGGCGCGACGCGTCTTGATCACAGCAAAAACTAAATCAGACTGAATCCAAGTTAGAAACTTTCTACCAAGAAATACAATCAGAATGCTTTGAAAGCAGAAACACAATGAACAGGCTTTGATGCTCACTGAATTCTCTGCATTCGTATGGGAAAGTGCTCTCTCAACAGCGCAAATTGGTTTCTTCTCTTTCATGTTAAAACCACACGCCAAAACAGCGGCCACCAAACATTTACTTCAAGTAAGCAATGAGTTTAAGAGGAAATTTTCTGCATAAAGCCAACTATTTTTCATGTAAGCCGCCTCTGTTATTAGCACAAATTTACTGAAATAAACCTAAAGTTAAGGTCTTGAAATGTTAATTCATTTCAGACAAAAGTTGTTCCTATTAGGAAAGCTACGGTTTGTCTTGAAGTAGAATTGATTACAATACACAAAATAAAATCCTTAAAATATTAAAAGTTGTGGCATTCATAATCGAATCCAATATATATTGTATAGCAATATATTTGTCTATATTTTCTGGTTCAAAGTACTAGAGTTCAGTTCTATTCCAATTATACGTTGCTAAGATTTTTTCACCTTTTCAAAAATGATTTGGAGCTAAACGTTTGGATAAAGTTTCCTGATTAGGAGGAATTCAGGCCTATCTGAAATCTCTGCTGTTCTTTGGACATAATACCCATATAACTTTGCTGTTATACATTACTTTGATTATATACATTATAACTTTGAATTTTAACCACAGCTACCACGATACACCCTTCAAAGGAGCCAACCTTAATTGGTCAGAACAGCAAAAGCAATGGAACGTAACCATCGTGTTATCAGACTTATATACTTCAAACAGCATTGAATAGTTCCTTCTGGGTTTTAGTCGTTTTTTACGATAGAGGAATATTTGCCTCATCTCCGTTGAAGTAACACAATGAGTAAAGTTATCTGTAAAATTTGAAGTAAAAGTAGTCTTTAGCACAGTTTCAGATTTTTATTTGAGCTGCGATAACGAAGACAAAGAGAAGAGCTAAACCATTTGCTGTTTCACTGTATTCCTCTAACAAGTTAATAGATTTTATATATAATATAAGGATTGTTGTTTTGCAAATAACTTATTAACTTTTGATAGCCCGATTTGGGAATACTGCCCGAAATTATTTACATAATCAGGATGATTCTCGAAATAGGAAGGTGAAAATGAAAATTAATGTAGTAAAATACACGGGTGGTTGGATTATGGTATTAGTTAAGGCAGATCAACTGGACATATGGCCGTAGATTAGCTGACGTATTACAATTTTGTGACGGATGTTATAATATAACCACCTCCTGACGAGTAAATTATCCAATTAAACTTGTACCAACTAAACTTTCTAAATTCTTCAATATTACAGCTCATTGTATAATATAGTCTCCTGTCGACAAATTTGGTAATAATTTTGAGTTGTGACCATAATATGTTTGACGTTCTTACTTATTACAGCTGATGGTGCAATATGGATGATTAATTAATAGTATTGACTTATATCTGTCTGCCGTGGAGTCGGTTAATCATTTGGACTTGTAGCCATCATAAGTCTAACATTTTTCCATATTTAAGCTGAAGCTATAATATAGGCGATTAATCTATAGTATTCGTTGAAAATCATCTGCCAGCCTATGGCCGTAATTTATCTAACATTCTTCCATGTTATTGCTAATATTATCATATAGGTGATTAGTGAATGCTATTAGCTTTTAGTAATCTGCCGACAAGTGGTATTTGAACATGTCACAAATAATTTATAAACCATTCTTTCAAATTAAAGCTGATATCTCTAGTGACTTCTTCTTTCCTAATTATCACCCTTCTACAATTTTGGGCTTCTTCAGTAGATATAGTGCCGGATAAGAATTAATAAGTTCGCTCAGTCAAGTTTTGTTTAAATATGAAGCAGCCTGGCGGTTTTAATGTATGTAAAATTTATTCATTCAAATATGATAGATGAATTAATCAATCTAAAAAACGTCAATCTCAAAAGTACTTTGTTAACGGTATCAGGTAAAGATAATACCATCGTTCTATTGGTTACCTGACTAAACTCGATACTAGATTTTGTACTAAAGATGTAATTCTTTAAATATAATAAAGTAAAGTATATAAAGTATCTTGTCTATACTTTTAGATAAAGGTAGTAGTTTCTCTCTCCTGGACAACTGAAAGAAATTTTAGCTCATATGGTGAAGAAGCTATAAAATCAGACATGTGTTAATTTTGAACCAACATGAGGCGCCGAGTAAGAATATTTTGATATCCTAACATTATCTTGTCAATGCTTTCAAATAAAGGTAGTAGTTTCACTCTCATGGACAACTAAGGAGAAATTTTAGTTCATATGGTGAATAAGTTATAAAATCCAACATGTGGTGATTTGGAATTAACATGATGCATCGAGTAAGAATATTTTATCTCGAGTTTTAGTTAAAATCTGGTTAAATCGACTAAATTATTTTTCTGAGTGTACTGCCTGTACTAAATGTGATATCCATTCGAAGCTTATTGCTTCGTATTGAGATACCTCGCTATTTAATCGCAGTTTAGCTGTAATAAGGTCAAGTGTATCGATGATAAATGACCTTATTACGTACCGTAATCTTACCTTCCTGAAACCATATTGAATTGGTTTTACAGCGCAGTCACGCTTTAGAAATATATATCTCCGTGGATTTGAATTTAAGATATATTTTTGTCAAATTTATTTAATATTTGGGAAACACTGCTTTTTTTTAATAAATTCTGCATGAGTAATCACGAGTTCGCGTGCTCATAAATTATGAGTTAATTCACAACAAAGCAAAGTGTTTTCCCATAGATGATTTTCTATCTTCTATCTGTTCAAACTGCTTTAATAGATGGGATTACGCAGTTGTTAACAGTAGTTGTAAATGAAAACTTTTCATTTGGAAAATACTAAATCGAATTTAATTAACTTCATCCGTCGGGAAAATCCCAAACTCCAATGCTGAGACTGCTCTGGTATTACTCGAATGTGAGAAGAAATCATTTAAATTAGTCATAGAAAATTGTGATGAAATCTGTCTCATTTACGTATTTTAAGCAGAATTAACACTTTTTTCTTTATTATTTTTTATTTAATGTACATATATAAGTATCTGTGTAAGACACAAAATTTGTGGAGACACAAAATGTATCTTTCTTTGTAAAGATTACTGAAAACAAAAAAGATGCTTTTCTTAATTCATTTATTTTTTTGTCTGTGTTGTGCGCAAATTGGCACGAGCCCATTAAATGCCCAAATTGAAGAAAGAAATTCCGAATAAACAATAAAAAATCTCAAGACAAAAAAAAATTAATAAAAAATATTAAAAACCGAAATATGTTGAAGTTGTAAGCGTAATTGTATCTGAAAATGAGTTTGGGTTTTTTGTGGAGTTGAACTCACAAATTTTAAGCCGGTTACGATATATCAGTTATAAGTACGTTTTGGGTTTATTTATGTTTATATCATTATTAATTTGTTTGGTAAACAAATTAAAAAAAATAAATCAAAACAATTTTAATAGTTTCCTCTCTGAGGGACTCTCTGAGAGTGTCCCACATTTATCAGAAATTTGTTTTTAATAAAATTTAATAGTTTCGTGACGTCACAATTGTTTATGCTTTTACATTTTGTTTATATGAGTTATAAAAAGTATATATATTTGATGAATTTTAAATGGTCTTTGTTTATAATTGAATTCGTGCACCATTTTTACATGGAAATTGAACTGTCTGCCGGACGTGGTGTAGCTTGGAACACCTGAATAGAAATTTTTATTGTCAAATAATTATAAATTAATAATTAAATCATTTCGATTTAGAATCAGAAATGATTATAGTCATTATATATATATATAAATATTTATATATTTGCAATTTTTTTCTAATTATTTAAATTCAAGAACTGAGTCACTTGACATGCGAGTAACGTACGCAATCGTTTCTTATTAAATTAACTAATTAAATACAAATGAATTTTAATGAAAGATACAATTTTTTTATATGAAACATGATACGTTTACTAGATAAATTAGATACGTATGGATAAGAACATGTTATTATAAAGACTTAAAATAGGGGTTTTACTAAAAATTTTCTTTGCTAATAAAAAAACATTTTTTTTTATTATTATAATAAAGTATTATAGATATAAAATTCTAATGTCAAGGTTTAAAATATAGGTTTTGATAAATAATAGATTAATAATAGATAGGTTAATAATAAAGAGAATTTTTTAAAAATTGAAAGAGTCAGACAGTTAAATATGATAACTAAAAATTTTTATTTTTAAGTAATTAAAATTTTTTGATCGTGTTATTCCGAACTATTTCGAGAATTGTCAAATATCTATTAGAGATTTAGAATATTTGTTTATTTATGTTGTTATTATTAGTCCGCATATAATTATTGAACTGCAAGTGTTAAGCTTAAATTTTTGATCCTGCCAAATTAGATTAAATTTTTCTTAGAAATTAAGTATTTATGAGAAAACAATTTGCAATTCTTTTTAATCATAATTGCAATCTATTTTCATAATAAAAAGCGTATTTTGACCAATTGCGAATAGGTTGCTTTCTTAGAAACCGTCTATTATATATTTACATTTTATTATAATACTTTATTGAAATTGTAGTTGTATTTAATTTTATTAGGACTGTAAGCTAAAACCGTTTCACAGATTACTTGAAAATTTTTCAATTAAACCATATCCACTAAATTTGAAAGTTAACAACTCTGTCATGTCGGTAAGGAACGTTCCTCCAAAACTTTTTAATTTTCTAATAACCAAAAATCGGGGCAGACACATTGGGTGTTGAAAACAGCTTCCATTTTCTCTGCAGAACCATAACCACGACAAAAGTTGTTATGTACTAAATCAAGTCGCATTGAGAGATGTATGAAATTCTCCGACTGTTATGGATGTAGTTAAAGTGCTTGTTAGAGCACAGTGACCTTATTATTATTAATATATCTTATGATAGGTCCTAGGTTATGATGGCAACAAAGATCTCACTGTTTCACCATAAGAAGAGCCAAACTTTAATTAACTTCATCGGAATCATTCTCTACTTTAGCGAGATGGCACATAGAAGAAATTAAATATAACAACTTGTACGTAAAATGTGAATACCTAAAACTTTCAAATAAATTCATAACATTGTTCAAACAAACATTTCAAAACTCAACGAATTTTTGTTAAAGCATTGTAACCCTATGTATCATCTCAACAAAATGTGACTTTAAGAGTGAAATAGATATAACTTTTAAACACATTATTTCCAAATGCTTTAAACTGAGCAGTATCAATCTTATCCATCTGGGCGGCAAACGTGTTGCTTCTTATGATATATGGAACATAAAAATCCATTAAAGGTGCTCGTGTTCATTACAAATCGAATAAAACAACTAGGATTCTGAGAATAGATCACCTGAGTCGTTGTGTATAACATTCTTTAAAAAATTAATAATAACAATAATTGCAAAGAAAAAGCCTTGAATTTATTTATAATACACCCAACTCTTTTTTTACACGGTTTCTTTTTACACGGATTTAAAGTTACACGGTTGAAAAAAAAATTTTTTTTGTAAAAAATTTTTAATCTAGTAAGGTCTCAAAATCACTGTCTTGTTTGACACTTGGCATTGTTTTTTACACGGTTTTTTTTACACGGATTTCTGAGGAACGTATCTACCGTGTAAAAAAAAAGATTGGGTGTATTATACAAATAGATCTTCTGGATATCATTTGGCAGAATAGTAAAATAATTTTATGAAGTATAAACTCTTAGGAGTATAAAACTAGAATTCTAGGAATTTTGATTGCTCAATAACTTTTAGAGAGTTGAAGGCAATAGAAAAAATTTATATATATATGTTATTATGCAAAAATCTGTATTATACATTATTTTAAAAATATAACTTATTAATTACTAACAATTTGTTTTAAAAATTAAGTGTCTTCCCATTTAAAATTTTAATTCCATACCATTTCAAAAATGTACAGCACAAAACAAAATATTTTGCAAATTATTCTTATTGCATACATTTAGGCACACTTAATAGGGTTTAAACAAAAAAAAAACAAAATATGGTAGTAAATAAAAATTAAATAAGCAAATGAAAAATTTTTTTTCTTAAAAGTTTAAAACATTTAATTAAATTCTGTTGAATTACAAAAGATTTTTTAGACTTTTTGGGGAAATGTACTGTACATAACTATTATTAATAAGTTATAATATGTTCGTACTAAGAAGATATTTTATTTTTTATAATTTTTTTAATTCACATAACTTTCTCAAATATATCTTAAATAAACATATATTCGAGATCTATTTTGTTACTAAATCTTATTAGTTTTATCAAGTCAGTTGCCGCCAACTATACTAGTTCTTCAAAGTAAAAATCTGATTAAAAAGTTATACCTTTTCTGAACAGATCTGGTTAATGACATAATGATTGCTTTAATAATTTCTTCACGTCTTCATTATCAAGACGGCTGATACTTGGAAAAGTCAGTAAGGGCTGGTATTCTCTGCTATTTTCCTGTGCAGCAATAGAAAGTGTCAGTCAATAATGAAAACATTACTTCATAACATAAATACACTCAGAAAAATTAACTCAATTTGAGTTAACTTAACCATAAATCTCTGGATAAAATATTCTTACTCGACGCATCATGTTGTTTTAACCATACCATATATGTTGGTTTTTCTTTCTTCTTTACCACTTGAGATAAAATTTTTCTAATAAAATTGAATAGGTCAATTTAACTAGTATGTGGTTGATGCATATTATTTTGCGTGTATAATTCCACAACTTCTATAAAAATCTCTACTAAACTATCTATTCTTTTGTATATTAGCTTCATACTACTACTTATTTAAATAGAGTAAAAAGTAATCGGCAAGAGTTATCTGGGAATATGACAAGTAAAATTTGGTTTGTAAAACTAATTCGCATCTCTGTCGATATAAAATGAAGTTATTAGTGTGACGTATGTGATCAATTCATCTGATTTACAATTTCTAACGACATTAGTACAACTCGTGACCCATGTTTAGTAAACATTTATCATTTCTTGAGAGACACATAGAGAGACAAAGTAATACTATTTTTAACATCAACTGCACGTTTGTAAAAAATTGATTAGAAACCTAAATATTCATAAAAATATAGAAATCAATGAAATTCGCTGTTGTATTATACAATCCGAAATAACGAATCTTTATGGCATATTTATACCTATATGGATTTTATATGGATTTTGTACGGATTATAGATTTACAACTTACTTTCTTAGCATTATAAAAAATGCTACAAAAGAACATAAATAAAAGCATAACTAGTCACATTTTTAAACAATTACATATAATAGTATTATTTCTTAATTTAGTAATTGTTTTATTGCTTCCATTTAATATTGTAAATATTATTTGAAATTAAATGATAGTAGCATATAATAGTCAACTATGAATAATGAAATTAAAGAAAGTTCGAGGTTATATAAGTTTTAGTTTAAAAATGCAATAAAAAATATCCGAATGATATAAGTAGATAATTTTAATATTATTATTAAAAATAAGAAAAATGCAGTTAGCAACAACATGGTGTTCATACTGAGGTAAATGGGGTCATAGGTAATTTATCCGCAAATATTTTCATTTTATTTATATTTTATCACACAAATATTTTCTACAGAAATTCTTTATATTTCAGTATTTATTTTTTATTGCATTATTTTACTATTCTTCTTTTTTTAGTGCTATTAGCTGACATTGTAAATTTCACTTATAGTATTTCTCATTTCTCATGGTGCACAGTAATTATTGTTTATGCATATTTGTGCTAATTTGAGCATTAACTGTATGCATCGCTGAAGTGAAAGAGTCGCATTTTTAACTGATTTAAATTAAATTAAAATTGATCCAATATTACAAATATTTTTGTTTCCAATTGTTTTTCATTGAAAGATAATACGAGCAACAATCCAAAACATTATATATCAATGCATACATAAGCATTTAATTACTAATTTAAGAGATTGAAATTCTCATTAGTGGTCTTAAAATTTACTTCATATTAAGGATATTTTCAATATCTGACTTAAGTATTTAATAAAGAGATGTTAATGATTTTGTTAATTTTTATTTAGAAGATCGACAACGATAATCGACAAGCCATAGATGAAAGAAAAAACCCTCAACTAGATAAAAAATAATAATTTAAATAATAATAATTTTGATTTCACATTTCTTGTAATTGTGGCTAGAAAGTATAAATATTAGAATCAGCCGTACCAATACTGACGAATACTAATGACGATTTTGCCGATTGTTTTAAAAAATTGGGTGGCTTAAGTCTGTTTTTGAACAAGCTTAGACATAGACACAACATGGCGCTGGTGGGCATGTACTGCAGGAGATTCGACATTCCACAGTCCAGTGTGCCATAGGAACAGAAATTGGCCTAACTATTTCTGATTTACTCCTATGTACCGAGTCAGAAGTAATATATTTAGTATACAGGGGCGACATAGTTTTTGACCTGGTTACTGTGAAAATATGAATCGAATTCTTATTTGTTTGTCCAAAAAAATTTCGTGAATCATCTTTTTTCCGTGGTTGACAGGAGCAGGGATTAAAATAAGAGGTTCAATAGAAGAGCCGCCTACTTAGTACGATACTACATCGTCTACATTTGTAAAGAATTTTAGACGAAATGCAGACTACCACTCTATATTTTCCAAATATTTTCTTAATATATAATTAATCACTAATTCAAATCCATTAAATATTAATAAAAACAAATAAATGTTCAGCATATAAAATTTATTATTTTTTATATATAAAAAAAATTGTTTCTACATTTATGTAATGGTTGCACTTAATTAAATAAAATTTTTAATACTGATAAATACAATTATAAATTGTAAAATTCATTTAATTATAATTACAAGCTATTAAGGTACTGAAGTCTCTCGCGATATAAATTATACACAATTTAATATAAATTTGAACTAATTTAAATTAAAATTAAACTAAATAAGTACATAAAAGTTTTGTTGAAATACTAATTAAATTTAAATAAATTAATTGAAAATTTTTTGATTTTAATTGGAAAACTAAATAGAACTAAGGGTTAGCAGAAGAAATCCTCTTCGCATCTGTTGTAACAACAATATGGAATGTTGTTGTAGCTGTGCGAATGTTCACGCTTGAAGCGATGATTCCGATCGTGAATTTTTTTTGGCTTGTATTTGGGAACTACATTGGCTAAGCTGAGTTTGTGGAAATGTTCACGACCGACTTTAAGGTAACCACCTTTTGGATATATACTGCGACTGATATAGTGCCTTTTATCGTAATAGTATTTAGGATCTGTAAAATAAAAATAAGAATTTATTAATTTGTGTATAACTAATTTATATTTAAATATATTAAATTACTGATATTTATTATTATTTATATATGGTGAAACTAAGGAGTACGTATAAATCGAAGTTCTCTTGGTACGGCATAGTTTGATTTTTTTTTTTAAATTAATATTCGAAAAATCGAAACTTCATTAAATTAATTTAATTAAGAATTAAGCACTTGCAACGTTGGAGTTCATATTGTTTATTTTTTATTATTTAACTTTTGTTTTTATAATAAAAAAAAAGCTTAATAAATCTTAAGTAATTATTAACAATACATATTATTGAATGCTTTTTTTTTAACAATAATTGCTGTAAAATTAATTTATTAAAATTTAACTTATATATAACTTAATATAGTTTTAAGGCGCTTAATAGTTAAAAGCACCTTATTAAGAAAAGTCATTAAAGAACTTGACATTGCTAAAGTTGATTGACTTGTGACCTTATTTCCTTTAAACCGGACAGAAAGAAGGAATAATTTATTTTATTTTATTTTACAAATTTACATAATTTACCCATATTTTTCAATAATTACACTATTGAAACACAAAAATTAATTTTGGCAATAATATGTAAAAAAAAAAATAAATATTAAAATGTAAATACATATTCTTATACATACATTATATACATAAGAAATATATGTGCATACATATATATATATATACATATTTTAAATTTATTATAAATTTCGATATGTATATATTTATTTAATTATATTTATTTAATATATATATATTATAACAGTAATGTACTTTACAATACTTTACCCATATGGATAAAAAAAAAGTTGTATCTATATTAATTATTCGATAATTTGATTTGCAGTAATTTTTAAAATTATTTTAATTACAATATTTGAAACATATATTTAAGTTAATTGAAACATGTAATTTACTCGTGATTTGGTGTCCAGTCTCAAAAATGTATTTCACTAATTTTCCTATAAGGCGAATGTTGCACCAAAGTTTTAAGCTCTAGTTGGAAAATTATCATTTCCCGAAACTTTCTCTAAAGCAATAATGAAGCACTGTCCATACTTCATCGCTTTATGGACACCTAATTTCATACTATAGGGTTACGATTAGTCGTTATATTTTTACCATGCTATTTTTTTCATTCATACTTCTTACAACTTGTAACATATTATATTTCAAGCTGCTTAAAATTGAGGGCTTTTTAAATTGAGATCTTTCTGGACCTTATCTCCGCAAAAGTTAAGTAGTTTATTATGAACTCATTTGTTGTCTTAAGAATTTGACAGAACTAAATATCTGTATATTTTATCACAGACAACATACTGTATAATCTATATAGAGGTTTGGTACAATTTGGTATCATATTATGAATCTGGTATTTATAATTGATGTATGTAATTACAAAATATTGGGTACAATAAAACTGATTAGTAATATCTGGTACCAAATCTGATATATAGTGTTTATAATTGATATATATTATTATAATATATTAGATATAACATTAAATAAAATCACATAAAGGTTTAACACTATTTGATATCACATTTGGTATGGAGTATTTATAATTGATATACATAATTATAATATATTAGATGCAACATCAAATATTTCATAAAATAACAATTTTTAATTTGATATATGTATAAAAAGAATTGAAAAATATTATTTTACAATTAAAATTAAATAAATGATCACGTTATCGAATCTCAGAATGGTAACAAGCTCCTTGGATCTAAGGTCAATTATTGCTTAGTCTGATGAAGTGATAAACATTAATCCAGATAACTCGAGTTAATAAAGAGTAAAAGTGCTCAAGTGCACTGGCTCAAATAGCTTCAACATAAAAGTATATAATTTATATTGATTTTTTTTTTCATATTTTATTTTTTTCTTAAACTATGATGTATATATCTGTATCACTAAACCAATAATAATAATATGATTATTTTTTTAAATTTAAATTAATGAAGTACACGTGTCAAAATAGCATATAAGTTTATAAATAATATTTTTACAAGATCTTAATTTCATTTTTAATGAACTATTTCGGGTGTATGAACTCCTACAAGGCTTACGTATATTTACATTATTACAACATTTTAACATTGAACTATCTGAAGTACAACTCGAATTGAGTTGAATGTGAAAATTCACGCTTTATTTAGTAAATACGTGAAATCAGCATTTATTGTATTTAACACCTTTAAATAAAAGCAATTTTATTTCTTGGTAAATCACTTTTATAAACGCGTGCCCATTAACCAATCTTATTTACCATTTCACCATATAATTTCACAACTTAAAAGATCGATTTATCAAACAATTTTTACTTACATTCCAATTCATCATCAATGAGATTCATATGATCGTTTATTTTAAGTGAACGTTTATCTCTAGCTCCTTCGTCTAATAAAAACAGATGTTCACACGCTTCCATGGCATATCTCCTCATATCATCCAGTGAGCAATGTGCTTCGGTTTCGGTCACAAAACTACAGCAAACAAAGCCCACAAACAACAGAATTCTCAATGTGTTACGCTAAAAAGATAAAAAAAAATATATATTAATTAAAAAATTAATTAATTAATTATTATCTTTTTTTATATAACAGAAACTTCATTAATATTTATACGTCATCAAGTGGCCCAACCTCAGTTAAAAGTTATTTTAAATTTAAACCAAAAATGCAACAAACGAAACAAATTCTGTAACTAAGCTGGAAAGATATTTGTGTTACTAATTTTAACTGCCACTGTAACAGTTGTTTTTTATTTAAATTTAAAAAACTAAATTTAATTTTAACACAAAATCTCTGTCAGACAATATATGGATTAATGACATGGGTTGAAGAAAGTCATAAAATTTTGTTTAAATAAAAAATATATGTATAAATATTCGAAGCATAAATACGCTTAAAACAATTGTTTTTTCAAATAATTATAAAAATAATAATGAAATATTGTATGTTAATTAATATTATTAATTATTAATTAATATTAGTAATTAATTAATATTATGTTTATTAATATTATTAATTATTAATTAATATTGTGCTAATTTATATTATTAATCCACATTGTTATTAATATGATAATAATAATATTATAATAATAACATTATAATAATAATATAATATAATAATTAATATAACAACATTATTAAAATAATAACATTATTTAATTATTCTAGCTAAATATATTTGAAAATATGCATAAACAAATGATAATATTATAGTAACTCTTATATATATCTTTAAGTCACCATACTAATGTTTATAATAATTAATAGTGATACATTCTAGATCAAATCTAGAGATCTAGATCTAACTGAAACGTAGACATTTTGTGTGTGAATTGGTGAAAAATCCCCGAAAGTCAAAAAACACATTTTGATCAAAATTTTACAAAAGATTTTCTTATAACGCAAATCATTTCAAAATATACGTAACTTTAACTGAATATTTATGTACAATATAATATAATAATGATGTCTGCCTCCTTAATGAATTTTAGAACCACTTATACATACATATATGCTTGCTCCCTCATAGACACCTTTAATAATATTACAAATTGAAGGTCGATATATATTTATGTATTTAATTAAATATATAATATAAAACTGATATAAATTTATATATGAAGTCAAATCTAATCACCTTTATCGATAATTGACTTCAAATGTTATATATAATATTAAAAATAATTCAAATAAACGATGATGAAAGTTTATTTTTATAGTGAATTCTTAGAAAAGATAAAAATAAGTGCTTTTTTGAAGCACATATTGTAATTAAAAGAAAACAAGTGTGTAAATTAAATTATTGTTTCATAGTTTTCTGTAATTAAGTGTTTTTTGATTTTAATATCTATAAATTTTATATCATCAGGACAATTACTTAATTAGTTTCATAATTATTATTAACCAATGTTTAGCTATATTATTATTATGTATTATAATATGTAATTTCAATCATGGATAGATAGCACTATACTTGTACAATAGATTGGTTTCATGTAAATTTTAGAAAAATCTTTATATCCTGTAATTTGTTTTAATTTTTTCTTAACGATAGTTATAAGGTTTTGGACAAATATTCTGAACCCATAACGGGGGTACAATAGAACTAGGTCGTAGTGCGAAATTCCTTTCAAATAAAAGATATGAAAAACTAAGAACTTCTATATAAAAGAGGAGCTCAATATGAACAGCAGCAGCAAAAATAGCAAAATTTAATGAATTTAATAAGCATTAAAATATGTTGTGAATATAACTAAATTTAACAGCAATTACTTTTATAATATCTATAGTAAAAGTTAAATAAAAATTAATCTGCTTTAGAAAAACTTTGCCTTTACTTTATTTGAAGAACACCTTTCAACTATTTAATTTTAATTAATTTAAAAAATTGAATGATTATTTTTATCATATCTACAGTAAAAGGGTACTAGAAATGGGATTAGACAGAAAGAGTTTTATATAATAGTATTCTTTATTTTGAAAAAAGTATTCTTTATTTTGTCTGAAGAAATTTCTGAAACTTTCTATATAACATATAACTTTCCATTAATTTAAAAAATGCAACGATTATGCGAATCTATAGTTAATAAGATATGAAAATAGAAATAAATAAAGATATCTAAAAAAGACTGCATTAGAAATTTTCACTTTTTTTTTAATTTTTGAAAGAAAAACCTTCAAAGTTGTCAGATACGTGCACCCTATTTAAATTAATTTGAAGAGAAAGTCGATCATTTTTATTATATTATTTTATTATTATTATATTATTTTATATATTATTTTATTATTATTATTTATATTATTTATTATATTATTTACTTTTTATTTTTATTTTATATTATTGGAAATATAAATAGCCAGAGGGAGAAATACTTTATTAAAACCAATTATTCCAGCATTAGAAACAGTTAATCTTTATATATGGTTTCCAATAACTTCATTCCTACAAAAATTTAAGGAGAATATTGGGGGAGAAATATTTTCTAACAGGTATTCGAAAAAATTAAAATTAAACTTTAAAGTGAAATTAAAATATTTTATTTGTAATTAAAAAGAATTTTAGATTAATATTACTTAATATTACTTTTTTTTTAATGAAGATTAATAGTACTATATTTCACTATAGAATTTTTATACATATTAAAGTTTATCATATACACATAATTCTAACAATTATTATTACATAAAGAGAGTTTTAATTTTTATTATACCAAAAGTGATATATATTATTTTCAACATAAAAATATCGGCATGAGCTCATCTTAGTGGAAAAACTTTTTTTTTCCAGTGTATTACTTAGTTTAATAATAACAACCAAGCACTTTGAGTTTTGAAAAACATATGTAAGATGTTAAAATCTTATTTAGAATATAAAAAAAAATTACCAAAAATACGGAAATAATGTAAAAGCATTAAAATGACAAACAAAAAAAAAAATATGAGAATAATAAATTTATTCTCCCAAGAAACTCCCAAACTGTTATTTATAAATATAAAAACAAATGAAATTAACTGCGAAAGAAAAATTGATGGCTTAAACTAAATTAAATACTTGTATCGAATGAAAATAAATATTATTAGAAATATATTTTAAATACATAAATGTATATAAATATATTAGATCAATTAAAATACTATTTATGAATATTAAATATTTACATAAAAATATAATTTATTTATAAAGCTAAAAAAATTTCATTGATAAAAAAAAATCATGAAGAAATAATTATTTGATAAATTTTAGTTTAAAATTATAGTTTCTTGATAAAAATATAACATAAATTTAGTAGAAATATATATATTTTAAATTATTTTAAACTATTTCTGACCAATTATTCCTGTGTTCTTTATAATTAATTGCATTGAAATATATATCAGTGATAATAATTTAAATATTTCTTCATAAAAACGGAAAAATGTTAATTATTTCTATTCAAATTCTTTCCGTTACATAAAACGGAAAAATGTTAATTATTTCTATGCAAATTCTTTTATTAGGTATATAAATACATATTCAAAATCTGTTTTACGGTATTTTAAATATGAATTTATATAAAAAAACTGTTGATCAACTGGTCCATTAATTAAAAACCAATAATATAGAAATTAATTAGATAATTATCGTATTAATTTAATAAATATTTTTTTTTAATATGATTTAATTTGTTCATTGATTTAAGTCAGAATTTTTTTCCATTTGTACATTTTACTATTATTTTTTTTACAACTGTTAAATATTTAAATTATTTATTAAAAACAGTTTTTGATGCCTCCTTGAGTTAAGATAATTAATATTTAATTTATTTGAATATTTGTTAAATAACTGTTCATAAAGAAAAATTTATTTAAACATTTAAAATTATTTATTTCACTAAAAATTATAAAAAAGTAAATAAAATACTTTCAGACGGTTATAAATATTTTGATGATTATTTTCAAATCATCAAAATCAATTATTTTGATTTTTTTTATTATTTTTCCATTGAAATACTTATATGTGAGACTAAAATAATTTTAATAGAAAAACAGGATTCAATTATGTATTTATTAATTCTTAAAAATGAACATTTAATATGCAAAATTAATATTCTTTCATAAAACCAAAAAATCTTGTATTCACTGGTTTTAATTAAATTCCATTCATAATAAATTGATTCATTTTAAATTATTTGTTACTATTTATTTACATAAATTAATAAAACATAAATTGAATTCCGTTAAAAATAAATATGATTAAATTTGTTGAATTGAATTGAATTTTTTTAAATTTCTAAAACCGTTTGAATTTAACTTTTACGCAAATCTAATAACAAATGTTGAAAAAATTGATTATGAATTAAATATTTTATAAAATTAAATATTTAAAAAAATTGTTTAAAAAAAATTCAATTTTGCTTACCTTAAAATACATTTTGAATTTTATAAAATAATTTATTTATATATTAATTTAAATTATAAAATAATTTATATTATAATTTATTTTATTTATTAAACTTTTTGCTTTCACTATCAATTTCTTCAAATATTTTAAAAAAGATTATAGTTTTAAGATCTTCTGTTATTTCACAACAGTTAGTTTATACAATAAACTTTTAGTTTTTATTTAAAACTTTTTTTATGACACTTTTCTTTAAAGCCACATTTGTGTTAAAACTCTTCTTTTTAAAATAATTTTCTTAATAAATGTTTTTTAAATTGAAATTTCCTCACTTCGCGCCTTAATTGAAGACAAGTTTTCGAATAATTTTTAAACGTTAATATCGATCCGTACAATTCGATCCGATCCGTTTCTTAACTTAATCTGAATACAAATGAAAGCAGTTATTTTAAAGCGGCGCTTATATATCAAGAACGACTAAGGATCTTCGTGCAAACGACTTCGAGAGAAGAGAGCAAGCGCGGTGAAGACGTCTTAATGCGAAGTATGCAGGAGATTGGGTAAGACTAAGCTTAAAAACAAATTACAAGGCGATGATCTTAATTATTGTTGCGTTTAAATATTTCATGAATTAATTATATTTAATTTTTTTTTTTTCGTATATATTTTTTTGTTTATTTTGCTCAAATATTCAATTCAACATGCATGCTTAGAATAGTGTGGAAATATTCTAGTTAAATGTTGTTTATTCTCGTAGTAAACTTGCAATGATTCATACTTAGAAATTTGTGAATACGAGGTCTGTTTGTTTGTTTTGAAGGGAATATGTTTTTAAATTTGTCATATAATAGCATTGAAACTCATTAAGGCAATTAAATCATTATACAAGAAAAAATATAAATATATGTAGACATAGTCATAGTCTTAAAAACAACAAACTGCAAAAAAATATATTCAAAAACAATTTTTATATAACTACAGAAATAGTTCAATAAATCAATAAATATTATGATGATATGATAATAAACTATATATATGTTATTTTATATTACATTATATTATAATTATGCTACGTAAAATTATCGATAATATTATTATAAGCATACAAAGTGTAGTATGTGATCACTTTTTTATACTTCAAATATATAATCAAACCTCTCTATAATGAAGTCGTTGATGGCTGCAAAAAACTCCGTTGTAAAGAGCTCTTCGCTATAGAGGATTTAAACAAATATATGAAAAAATTTTAAAATTACCTTATCTTCAACAAAACTTCATTATAGAGACGAACTGGTTATAGCTAAAGAGAGGGTGGACTGTATGAATATATTAAGTTTATATTTCTTTTATATATTAAAGTTTTTTAAAAATTTTATTGCAGATTTATTTGTCCATGTTATATTATCTTAAATATTGTATAATTACAATGATAGTATAAAAAAGTAATAATCTAATACATGTTGTATGCTTAAAACGATATTATCCATTATTTTACATTGTATATATGTATATCCCTCAACATTGTGCTAAAGTGAATAGCTATAGTGAATTACATGGTTTCTCAAGGAGTGTATATGATGAACTATTAAGATAGATATTGAAAATATTCTCAGGATTAAATCAATTCAAAATTATATCATTGATTGGAGGCGCTGTAGAGCACAGTGTTCTAAAAACTAGAACTACGTATTATAAAGAATATGTATTATTCTTGTTGTTGATTGTATTTTTCTTTGCTCTTCTTTTATATCTCGTAATATAAAAGGCTATGCCTGTCGTGATCCTCATCTGCCAGCATTTTTTCAGTGAAATATGTCTGACAGAGCTATCATCTAAGATATTATATAATATAGTTTTGCCATTTTACAATACGAATCACTTAAAAACCACTAAATGTGTTAAAATTGTATAATTTTATCACAACTAAAGAAGTAATTCTTCAATTTTTCTTCAGTGATTGGTTTTTGTTTTTGCTCGGGTACAAATTCCGAATTCTGATCGTTACAGTCATATGATCACCAATTTTTCTAGAGAGAAATTGCAAATATGGTATGGAAGATATCTAATTAGAATAGGATGGTGCCCCAACAACATGTCAAACAACAAGCCATTAAAATATGTCCCATTTTGACTTTATTGGGTGAGAGATTTTTCGGATTTTACTTTTTGTTATAGGTATTAACTACCAAGATCATGGGATATGTTATCATTGAACTTTTTGTTTTTTTTTTGGTTACACAAATCATTCTGTTGATGCGGACAGTGCTTAAACTCTTTGTGCTTTGAAAAAGAACATCCTTTAAATCTATTTCTTCTTTTTAGATCTGTAACGATCTAAATAAATAAATTCCTTTTGTCTATTTGGTTATGTTAGAATTTAAGTCAAAAAAAACTTCCTTTTAAAAAATGGACTATTGTTTATAAATTGCATTTTATAATGATAATTTGCCAAAAAATTATGATAGCTCACTTTTTAGTTGTAATAGATAAAGTGTTACATTAATTGCAAAATTTTGAAAAAAATAGATATAATTTACTGATAAGATAAGGGAATAAGAATTTCAGCTCTATGACTAATCTTTAATATATTTTATTTAGAATTTCTTGAAATTAGTTTTACTTTTTGAATGTATGATGACTAAGATAATGGAATTGTAAGCCAATATTTGATTTCGAGCTGAATAAATCCAATTGTGTTTAAAAAATATGACTAAGCAACGAAAATAATTAATTTTTATTAATAAAATTGAAATTTAAACATAAGTTGCTTTTTATTAGATACTTTTTTTTCTTTTTTCTAGATAGAAGAGTTACTCTATGTTATAAAACTAAAGTTTATCTTTTACACACTTAAGCCATTTAATAGATTATACTGACACCAATAGCACCTTCCTTATTTTAAAAACGTTTTTTATTCTAAAACAAATTTAGTAAACTCTTCTATTGGTCTGCTGACTGAAGTTGAGATCTGCCAATTATTTGAGGTTCTATCATTTTGAAGTTGAAAGAGCAGACGGTGTATGCTTTTCTCTTTTTCCATTCAAATGTCTGTAAAGACTTTTGGTATGTGTTTTTATTATTAATGATTTTGTTGATACTCTTACTACCTTAGACTCAGAGCCCTACTTCTGCTGTTAAATTGTCTTATGAGATTACTTTGATGGAATATAATGTCCTAATAAAGTATAGAGAAATATCAATATAAAACTTAACTAAAATAATTAATTAGTTAATAAAAATTTTCACGGCAAATTAACAAAACTCCATAAAAATCTGCAAACATAAAATTCATGTACGGCTATGAGTGAGTTTGTTAAGCAGCGCTGACTCTGAGCTTCACATTTGGCAGGGCACGAGTTCGATTCCTGGTACTTGCAATCTCAAAAAATTATGTACGAATAATTAAATACAAGAATTATTTCTAAGACCACTGATGATGGGTATTTGACAATCTTCGAAACTGCTCTATGGTCAGCCAAAAGTTCAATTAATTAAAATAATATAAAAAATAATTTTTGTTGTTGTAGTTCATTACTTTTAGAAAACCTCTTTATGAGTTATTAATTATTTTATTTTTGAAGGGGCTAAATGAATAACACACAACAACACAACAAATTTTATTTATAACTTTATAAATTTGTATATTTTTTTGTAGCCGATACTATGGTTCGACTTTGGTCTATTTTCAGGGTACTGATATATTAGAAATTTTTACAATATTTTGTAACAAGTTCTATACATAGGAAAAATAAATAATTTTGCAATAAAATAACAAACAAACGACTAATATTTATAATTTACATTAATTTAAAGTATAAAAGTAAAAAAGTTTTTATTTAATTGAATCTTTATTTTGAGAATACCGCGGGTAATGCTAACTTAATTTTATTTATAAAAATGTTAGGTATGCTCTCAAAACTCTTTAGCAAAATTTTACGCATTTTTTGAAAACTTTTGAAATTTTTTTCTCATTTTTTTTTTCATTTGAATTTTTGTGAATTAAATAACCAATTTTGGTATGTTTTTTTCTGTGTTAACGGTTAAATGCCGGCATAAGCACGATCTTTGGACGGACGGCGGCGATCAAAAGAACGTTCACTTTCGCATGCCAAGCCAAGCTAAGCCCGAAGCTTGCGCTCAATTCATTCATAAGATCTTGTGTGTGTACGAGAAGAAAGAAAACTCGTTTGTCTCAGGGATTTTGGTTCTAAACAAGCATACAAGCATCATGGACGTCATAATGAAGTTCTCTGAACAGCATTACTACAATAATTATCAATTTATATTTTATATTTCGACTAAATAAATAATTAGTGATAATTGCTGATTTTACCTGAATGCGATTCAAGAGTTAAGAGTAAAAGTGCAATTGACACACCTCGTGCGTTTACACGGTGAAATTTTATGCAACACTTTCCCGGCATTTCACGTACGGCAGACAGGCAAGGACGAAAATAGAACTTTCTGATTTTATTGAGTGTTTGCCGTTATTGTTGTTATTGGTTTTGGCATTGTTTTTGTTGTTGCTGTTGCTGTTATTGTTATATTTATAATTTTAAGTTTTAATTATGGTTTCAATTTCGGAGACTTGTGACGTTGTCGTTGCCATTGCCGTTTGATATTTGCGGCATTTGCCGTTGCCGCGTTAGTCGCTGCCGGTATTCGTATTGTAAGCGCTGCCGTTGTTGGCAATGATGTGTAACGGTTGTTAACGTCACTTAATTTTAATGTCAAACAAGTTTCAGTTGGCACGAGAGGTGCTGTATTAATAAAGCGGAAATATTTTATTGACTTATATTTGGAAGTTATTTGAATACAAAAAAAAAAAAAAGATTCAGAAACCACCGAAAAGCTCATGTAAGTGGTGTGAATTTAGTTGCGTAAATTTACGCTAAATTATGATTGAGAAAACCCAGATTAAATGTGGGGTGTGTATGGATTGCCTCTGAAATAATATAAAATGGGATTGAAGAAAAGGGTGAACGAATTTGTAAAAGTTCAGTTCATTTAAAAATAAAGAGGTTAAATAATCAGATCAACTATTTTTAGATTCTTTCAGTTATTTTTATATAGTACATTGATCTCGATGCTTTCTAATTTCTACTGTCCATCGCTTTCGGACTCGAAAGATCTATTAATTACATTAACGTTACTCAGCAAATGTATATAATATGAAAATTATATTACCTCTATAGCTGATAGTAATATTATATATGAAGAGTGATATTCCCTTGTATTAGAAACAGGTATTTGCGCATAATATTTAAATAGACTTGTATTTAAAAAGTAATATTTTTTCTTCATTGCCTAAAACACAATAAAATTTATTAATTACTGTTAATAAGAAAGCAGTAAATAGTAAGAAAATAAAGAAAAAAAGTCAATTTAGATAAACTGGATTTTTTAGTTGACCATACAGCTATTTTAAATATAGCCAAATATTAATTGAAATACTTGGAGTGCAAGTATTAGATTTAGAACTTTGAACCTGGCAAATTTGAAACAACGACTCATAAGTTTTGACAATACGAGCCAATGCTGTCTAACAAAGAATTATGTGTTTAAAGACTAGTAGCTATATTGTGTTATATATGTTCAAAAATTGTTAGATTTCGTTAAGTTTAAGTAGTATTTCACTGATTGTGATTCGATTAATCATGTGGTAACCAAACATCGAACATCTTTGCGCATTATTATTCAGTGGCTTGCTCTTCCCAGTTGAAAGTACTTAACAATAAGGCATTGTTAGTCATCAGGTCATTTCACCGAAGATGAAAACGTTTTCTACCTCGTTTTACATCAGCGGTTTCTGGATTAGAAACATTTCTAGCTGGAGCATTTTCCTCCATTTGCACAACATAATCAAGCTAGCGAAACCGCTGAATTTTTATGCGTTTAACTTTGTCAATGCTGTAGTATAGCTCATATAACTCATAAACTATAGATCTTCCGATGGATTTTTCTCTTGAATGCTCCTAATGCTTTGTCATCACTGTTGGTTATTGAAAACGAAGTGAACTTTCATTTACTTATTTATTTTTATATTATTTTATATTATCTTATTATATTTTATTTTATTTTATTTTATATTATATTATTTATCTTATCTTATTTTATTTTATCTTGTTTTATCTTTTATATTTTTATTCCTATTTTATTTCATTTTATCTTATTTAATCTTATCTTATGTTATCTTATATTTTTTAATCTGATCTTGTTTTATCTTATCTCAGTTAATCTTATCGTATTTTATCTTATCATTTTTATTTTTATCTTATTTTTTCTTATCTTGTTTTATCTTATAAGCACCTTAATCTTATCTTAATGCATCTTATCTTTTTTAATCTTATCTTATTTTATCTTATCTTATTTTATCTTCTCTTAGTTAATCTTATCTTATTTGATCTCATCTTATTTAATCTTATCTTTTTTTGTATTATCTTATTTTATCGTTTCATATTTAATCTTATCTTATTTTATATTATCTTCTTTTATATTCTCTTATTTAATGTCATTTTATTTTATCTTATCTTATTTTATTTTATCTTATCTTATTTAATCTTATCATACTTTATCTTATCTTATTTTATATTCTCTTATTTAATCTCATTTTATTTTATCTTATCTTATTTTATTTTATCTTATCTTATTTAATCTTATCATATTTTATCCTTTTTCATTTTATATTACCTTATTTAATCTTATCTTATGTTATCTTATCTTATTTACTCACATATTATTTTATCTTAACATTGTTGTGACATTTATAAAAAATTCTTTTCTTGTTTCAATGGTACAATTCCATTCAATAATGTTTACAATTGTTTTTGTCACTAAAACTAAATAGAAAATTCCATTATAGTATTATTCCAACTATTAGGAAATTTTTTGAAAACAAAACAAAATATTTTTAATTCATTTTTGAAAAAAAATTTCCGTATATGACAAATAACAAAAGATTTTTGAGGGAACGGGGACTCTTACATTATTAATTAAAATATTAAAATCCATTATATAAATTAATTATAAATAAAATATTTTAAATATTTAATATACATTTAGTAAAAAATTTATTAATGTTTACATTGTGAATAAATTACGTCTAATTTTATTAATAGATAACTCTCCTGTGAATGTTGAGATATCCAGTATTTGGATTTCATCCAAACTTACGTGCTTTGGGCTTTGGATACATTACATTTTTTTACTAGCTTTGGATTTTGAAATAGAATAGTAAGTTATATTAACAACTAAAAACAAATTTATATATTTATATAAATAAATATGTTTTTACGGAATTTTTGTATGTTATTTTATGAATATTTTAAAGAAATATTTTTTTGCTTGACCCGTGACATTACCAGAATATTGGATAATAAAGCAAAAACACGTTTCAATTGGATTGATGAAATTCTTTTTATCATTTTATACAATTCTATTATTGTTTTGCAATAAATTCAAAAAAAAAAATACACAATATAAAAAACTAAGCTAGACGACATTCCGATAACTGATGTCAACGACATTTCAAAAAACTAAAACAAAATATATAATTGACCAATACCTTACCTGAGCACATAAGCAATTACTATACATACCTGTATCCAACCAAAAAAAAAAAAAACAACTGTAATTATAATAATACTTTATAGAAATACAATAAAGACAGAAATAATGAATTAAAATAAAATAAAAATATTTATGAATAAAAATTATGCTCGTATAAAATTACCGAAATGATACCAACCCTAACAGCACTTTTTTGGAATTTATTTCGTCTGAGCCAGCACAACAGGTACAACGGATATACCGAGTATTTTGTACTGATTTAAGCTCAACTGTTTAGTTTTTAAGTTTGTGATTTAGTTAATGTCATGTTATATGTATAAGTTACCGGATTAAATATTAATCAAGAAGTCAAATTGATGGCTTCAAACAAATTAAGGAAATTGAGTCTTTTTGAGCACTTTCTACCGATATTGCTTATTTCTTGAGACATCGAGGTTTAAGGTTGTAAAATTTTATATTGTTTACACCAATAAAACTCTTACACTTATACAATTATATTTACACCAGGGTTCGTATTTGCTCACTCATGAGCAGCTCAGGCTCATGAGCAAGAGCCAATTCTTATGTGAGCCCAAAATTGGCTCATGAGCGTGAGCACATAATTGGCTCATATTGAAGAGCTGCTCACCAACGTGAGCCTTCAAGTTGCTCATATTGAAGAACTGCGCATGAGATCTCACGAGCCGCAGCTCATACTCTTGCTTACGAGCGTGAGCCCATTTATAACTTAATGGCGGCTCTTGCTTGTGAGCGTAAACTCTGTAGTTGGGCTCGCTCGTGAGCGTGAGCCATCGTATGAGAAGAGTTTTTTGCCGGCTCATGAGTCGTGAGCAGAATGAGCCGAAATGAGGCGCTCATGGGTTCGCAAATACGAACTCTGATTTATACTCACACTTCTAAATATTCTTACAATTACACTTATATTAAAGAATAGTAATAGTTTATAACTAGGGCTTCAAAACAATTCGAGGCATTCAACTTTGAAGATCTGAAATATACGGAAATGTTAGAACTATGCGATGATATTAGAGTTACTTGTTTAATATATATACTTTATTATTATTTTTCAATTTCTTTTTTCATTTTGTTTTAAACAAATGGTGTTTTAAACCAAATTCTCGAAACAAATGAGTCTAGCAACAAACATTCTCGAAATGTTCTAAACTCAGAACAGCTAGAATAATACCTTGAGCATTCTTTTATATCACATTTGTTCGCTTTATAAAATTCTTCATTAGGTCCTTTAACTAGATTTAGTTAATCAAATGAAGTACTACAATATTTAGTAAGTTTAAGTTTATGTCTATATTTATTATTTGTTTTAAAATTCTTTGAAAAGTAATTCAGAGTAACGTTCTTACTTCACAGCTAGAATAGCTAGAATAATATGTGAAGTACTACATATACCACACTTGTTCGCACTATAACATTTTTTATAAGCTCCTTTAACTCCTTTTAATTCATTAAATGAAATATTACGATATACAGCTTTCTGCAGTTAAAATCGGTGGCTATATTTATTTTTTAAATTTGTTAAAATTCTTTGAAATGTAATTTAACTCATATTTATACAGATGACTAAACTATGCGGTTATGACTTTCGGTTATATAACTTTCTAAAACGATTCGGTTTACTGGTGCAATACTCTGAATTATAGATTCGGTTTAAAATGTGATTTATATAGCTTTCAAATTGAGTCAAGAATTTGCACTACGAGCTATTTTTGCAATATAATTAAGTGTAATTTAAAATTATTATTAAAATATTTTATGACGAGTTTCTCATTTCTCAAGCACCCCACTTTTACAACAAAATATATATGTAGAGTCGGCTATTTTGAGTAGCTTTTCTCACTATGCTAAATACTGATATAATTTATTTCTCGAGATATCTAGAATTTGCATCACAAAGCTAATTTTGCAATATAATTAAGTGCAATTTAAAATTATTATTAAAATATTTTATGACGGGCTTAAAATTTCCCAAGTACCCAAGTGCAGCTTTTTCCCCTGCACTATATATTGATACCGCTTGATCAAAAACTAAAATATAATATATTGATACATAGTTAAAAAATTTGTTCAAAATAGGTATTTTAACCAAGATCCGATGCCAAATCTGAGTGCATGGAACATCGATTCAAACACTGTTCTAACCGGAGCATTTTCCTCCATTTGCTCGAAATAACCAAACTAGCGTAGCTGCTGAATTTTTATGCGCTTAACTATATCAATGTCAAAGTATATCTAGCTCATATAACTTATACTTCCACCTACTCATTAGAGACTATAGATCTTCCGATGAATTTTTCTCTTGAATGCTGCTAATGCCTTCTCATCACTGTTGGTTATTGAAAACGAAGTGAACTTTATTATACTTAATCGTCTCTATGTCGTGATATAGCTCCTGTAGCTCATCGTTTTATCATACCATAGATATTCCGAAGAATTTTCTTCTTAAATACCCCTAAAATCTTCTCATCACTATTGATTATTGTCCAAATTTTTATACGATACATCAGTACTTAACTATTGTTATTGGTTGTTAATGGTATACGAGTATTAGGACGCATTTGTGATTATGCGTAATGTTTTGACTTGGGAACATTAGATAACTCTGATTTCATTTAGAAATTTCTCTTTATATTATTTTATGTTATCTTGCATTATTGTATTTTATTTTATCTTGTCTTATAAAATCTTAATGCTCGGAACATCGAAATCGTGCCTCTCTTGTTCCTTAAAAATCATATTTATAAGAATTTGACGTATTTATTTAAAACAGTCTTCAACGAAAAACATCGAGCAGATTAGGATGAATATAATATGAATGTAAAATTGTAAAATTGACACTATTAAAAACCACTGTTACATCAAGTGGTAACTTGAAGTATTCCCGATAAAGTTCCAGGGTAGAACTTCCGGTCTGGCACGCGAAGGAGATTCTTTTTAGTCCATGCAAACTGGGCATATCATTATTGTAATGGTATAATACCGAAGCGTTAAGCCAAATTTTTTTTATAATTATTGGGAACAAGTTAATCTCTTTTGGCGTGACATCCCTTTTGAATGGACAAAACTTGAGTGGAGATGCTCATCCGCTTTCAAAAATTTTGACTGTATATTATAGTACAGTACTAGCACCACCTAACATAAAACTAACAAGTATATAGTATAATTCACTAACGGGTATAGATACTTTACTGGTAAGAAGTAAAGTCATGTTTTTCTGGAAGTTGTGCAAGAATTTTAACCATTAAATTTTAGGGAATCATAATGATTTATTTTTCAGTGTACGCTTATTCCTCATTAAAGTAAAATTAAAAATTAAAAATGTTATTTCATCTATTTGATTTTTTCGTCACGATATCTGTAAACTGGTTTCTCAAGCGAATTTGTTAACAGAACTACTAACAAAGGCCATAAAAATTCACTTCAATTCGTATTTCTATGGGGATTCTTGCAAAAATAATGCACACATTGGTAACACTGATGATGCAATTTTAGAATAAATTACGTCAGTTGGTGTTAAGTAATTGAAGAGTGAACATACTCGTTCTTTCTCCCGATTGAATAACCATAGCTGTATAAAATTCTCAAATGAAACATATATTTTTTTATAATACAGTTAATAAACATAGTTAGTTTTTATGTGGTCGAGAGGATTTCATTTTAGAAAAGTTTCCCACAAGAATGGTATCCGTTGGGAGACCTTTCACTGCATGCTTGTATGTGAAAATATTCCAAGATGTGACTGAAAGAGAGTATTTTCAAAAACTATTGCATTCTAATGTACTTCTAGATGTAATAACTTTTCCTAGCGTTGCTTAATAGTTTTGATATTCTTGGTTTAATCCTTTAATTAAAAACTTTATTAAATTCATTAATACAACCATTGACCACTTCCTTACGGATATATTTGAATTTTTTTTTTTTTTGAGTCCCGAAAAATTTTGGAAATGTGATTCGCTAGGTGTGAGCAATTTCTTTCAAATGGATATCATCGTCTATTCTTTGTACGTGGTGATTTATGCCCATGTTAGTGGTTGGAATTTATTTTGATTTTTATGTAGCCAATTATACTTTCGAAATGTAATATTTTGATTGATTATATATAATACAAATTGTATAACATAACTACATTTCATCCAGGGTTATGCAACTCCTCGTCCTTTTCTTTTACCATATATTTATATTTCAACAGAAGCATTAAAATTAAAATTTACTACCAATCCTTTCGGTTCAAGCTAGTTGCCTCAGTTCATTAAACAATTTAGCAGCTTCTTTTTAAACAGTTCTTAATAAAATTGTTTATGGGTTCTATAATTCTTTGTGGGTTTTATACAAGCACAACGAATTTTATTTTATAATCTTATTTATGGAGTGTATGTCGAGGTTATTTGTATTAATGCTTCTTTACTTGAGTGGATTATGTATTTAAATATATATTTTTTCGAAAATTTTTTGTTAGAAATGCACTTCAAGATGTTACGAAGACATCATTTGTTTGTGACTGATTGCAATTTTTATTTTACTTTATATATCACAAATCAGATCTCAAATCCATATAGAAATATTGATTTGTCGTAGATTTTAAGATATTAATAATTGCTTCTGTGTTCAGATTATTGACTCGTTAGATATTACTTAGGTTAGTGTAAACTGTACGAACTTTTTGAAGATGATTATATAAACTTTAGGCTCTACCATCCTTAACCCCATTGATACATCTTTAAGCATTTATCATATTTACACTACTGACAGCTTGACTTTTATAAAACTTGAATTTGACAACGGTCTTTGAAAAAAAATTATGTTGCGTATGTATATATATGAAGGGAAGAAAACAAGACCTAATGGTTGGGAGTTTGTCCGGCACTTATACATACCCGATAAAGTAATAATACACTATAATGTAAGTTCAATACAATCCACCAACATAATAATAAAATTGTGTATAAAACTAAAGAAAGACGGCAATTTTCGTTGCAAAAATTGAAGCGATATTTTTAAACTAAGTAAATTAAGAGGCTTTTAGTTATCACAGTTACGCACAAATAAATAGAAGTATGCATCATATTTTCAAAATTTGTTACGCGAAATTGAAGGGATATAGTTAAATATAGTTAAGTTTATGCATCAAACCTGGCCAACTCCTAACAAGTGTTTTAAGATCTTATTCACTTCCTTACGAAACCTACAAGTTTCATTACAGAGAGTTCCCAGTTTTTTAAGGTGGTAGCTTAACCTAGAATATCTGCTAAAATTTCTGTAATGATTCTTAAATTATTTTATTTTTAAACAGTTCTTAATAAAATTGTTTTAGATTAAAAGTCCCTATAGAAGATTTCAATTCTGATAGCGAAAGACTATCCCTCTGTAGCTTTCTATGTTTTCCCTCTTCTTTCTGAATGGTTGCAAAGAAATCACCTGCTTTTAAGCCATACAATAGTTTCGGGTCTTCAAGCCGGATTGTTCAGCGTGATCTGACACTCATGGGAACACTCCATCACGAGTCTTTCAAGAGCATTTCAAGTCACTCCATCACGAATCTTATGTCAGCTGATAAGAATTGAGTGCTTTTATTGCTGTCTGGTTATCAGTTAGGATGGCTGTTCTATGGTTTTGATTGTTACGTTTAAAGTTAAAATATATATACCTGTCTATTGCATAAATTTCCACTTTAAAGATAGTTGTGTTCTTACCTACCGTTTCCAAGTATTTCAACCCTAGCCCATAAACACTTGCTCAACCTCCTTTAGTATGGGAACTGTCCGTATACCAAATTTGCTGTCCGTATCTGATTAATCTTATAGATTTTTGATGTAATATCCTAACTATTTCTGTTACTGAATTTAGTGCAATAAATTTTTATTAAAAAAAATTATCTTCATTTAAATTTTGGGAAACGGATATGAGTAAAACAAGTGAGTTGAATATGCAAGACCTCCATAAAGTATTTTTTGAATTTTATAAAAACATTTCAAAACAAACTACTCATCTTTAGTAATATAATATATGTAAAATAAAAAAAATTATTAAAATTTTTTTAACCAAAACAAAAAAGTGCTTGTAGTGTGTTTCGTTTGAAATATAACATTTATGCTCGAGCTCTACTACTACGTGCGTCATCCAACCATTCATCGAACCATTCATCCTTATGAATTAAAAAACAAGTCCAAAAAAAAAAAAACAAAAAATAAGAATTTGGCAAGAAAAAGAAACAAGAAACAAACAAGAAAAAAAACTGGTTCATAGAAAGTCTAGACTGGACCTTAGCAACAACGCATCAAAGCCAGCATCAAAGCGCTTTTCACGTCGTACGATTCGCACTCATTGCCCGCCACCGGAATTTCGTGAACTTGGTTAATTCAAGATACCTTGAACTCTGACGACTTGCGAGTCGGAATGAAAGCAAGAGTAGCGTAAAAGAATGTTTGTTTGTTTTTGTTTTTGTCTTTGTCTTTTCGTATTAGAAACTTAAGATATTTATTTACCATGAATTCGAGTGAGTAATTTGAATCAAATGGCTTGCCGGTGCCAATAAATTTAGTGTGTAGCGAATTTTTTATGCTTTACGATCAAACTTGATTTATTATCACTGAAGTGGAAGAGGCAATAGAAAAATTTTGGCTTTAGCTGAGCATGCCATGTGAAAGACTTCAAACTTCAAACGGGGTCTTCGAACGGAAATTCCAATACTGTTTGTGTACTCGTTGTCCGTTGCAATCTGAGCAGTTTTTATGTAATTCAATGTTTTTTATATATTATATATTATAACTATTAAAAGTTTTTTTAAAAATCATAATCATTGCCTCAGGCTTTAGCCGGAATCGTACTTTGACCGAAAAGAAATAATTTGAGGGCAAAAATCTTTTAATGGTTTTCTTTCTTGAATATTTCATTGAAGATGATTATGTGCAAATTAAGTATTAAGTATTCCAAGTATTAAAAAAAAATATATTATTTCATTTTAATATGAAAAAATATTAAAGCAAACTCTATGATTAATTCCAGAAATATTGCTTCGTCATTTGTTTTTATCGCATGATATTACTAGTATCCGTAACATTCCTTGGAGATCGTTGCTGCCTTCTTTAAGCGACATTCTAATTTCAAAGAATTTTTCTT
Source organism: Teleopsis dalmanni (assembly GCF_002237135.1). Classification (NCBI taxonomy): domain Eukaryota; kingdom Metazoa; phylum Arthropoda; class Insecta; order Diptera; family Diopsidae; genus Teleopsis; species Teleopsis dalmanni. Next base: position 31,626,273 of record NC_051846.1, read on the forward strand.
TTTTACTCTCTTGTATTTGCTATTGAAATGAAATTCGCCGCTCTATCAAAGATAACAGAGGTATGGATACCGAGCTTGGTAATGTAGTAACTTTGTGCTTGGTGATCTTTTTTGTTTTTTTCTGATAGGAGGTGGAATGCTTTATGCACCGTCAATCCGTCCGACCATCATTGGAATGGTGTGCCCGACTCCCTATTATATTTATATTGGGTGTAGTAAAAATAAATCCATTATTATCTCAATAGATGGCTTTAGTTTAGATGAGATTTCATAATAAAAAAATTTTTTCACAGTTTGATAATTGGTTGTCACAGTTTTGTTTGGACGCGTGACAAAGATGGACACTAGCAAAGAGAAAATTTGCCATATTTTACAGTTTTTCTTTGATAAACGCGAAAACGAAAGCCAGACGGCTGAAAATATGAATAGTGTTTATTGTCCGATGATTTCGATGTCAAATATGCACCACGCAATACTGGAAGAAAAATGATCGAATATGTCGATAAAATCATGAAAATTGTCGAAACCGAACTGGTCGGTCATGTAAGCACTGTTTGTAATGCTTCCAGACCTTTACATTTTTAACACATTTTGAGGTGTCTGCCCTAATTATTTCCCTAGTTTCTGCTTCTCATTTCTAGGTCTAATTTCTTCGCTTTAAGAATTTGAATTACATATGATTCTTTAATTCGCCAGTTCTCTCGGTTCGCTCTCATCTATTTTTACTATGTTCTCAGGATTTATTGATCAAATGCGGATTATTATCTCTTCTCTAATTACGAGACATCTATTACAGTAAAAGAAGGCACGCTCTGCGTCGTCACAGTCTCCATCGCCATAAATGCAACCGAGTAGATGTGCCTTTTCCATACCGTACAGATACTTGGAACAATATCCATCTCCGATCATCATTTTCTGATTATATCAGGTTTCAGTCTAGCTGTTCATTTTCCTTGGGTGCTTTTGCACCATCTATCTGGCACCATTACGATAGTTTGCACATAATCTTCTCTTGGCATTTTTTCAGTATAATAGTCGTTTATATTCTTGTGAAAGCTTTTATGTTAGCAAATTTCCAAAGCATCAGGTTCAATAACATTTTTCGTTATTCAGTAAAAAAATTACCCATTTTTTCACTATAATTTTCTACTGCAAAACAATAAAAAAAAATAACTGATTTGAATATTAAATTAAAATTTAACCGTAAAATTTTAAAGAAAAGTATTTAGTAGAACTGAGCAAGTATTTCGATATTTAGTTGTGCTTGAGTATTTGGTTTGATCAAAGCAACCCGCGGAAAAACCCGCTATTATACGTTTTTATATTATACAAAACGAAAATGAAATATATAGCACATTTGTTGTACTATATGCGTACCTCAAAAAGCTTCAAACATATTGGAACATTTAGAATGATCTAATGTGCAAGAATGTGATTAATTCATTCTTGATTAATATTATGAACCCATTACTTTTTCTCCCCAAAAAGAATAATATTCGACATTATTATTCAAAATTTAGAAAGAATATTGAACGAGCATTAATATATTTTTCCAATAACCAAATATTCGAGTATTAATAAGATTGTAAATATCAATTACAAGCGAACCAAAAGTGTTGATGTGCATACCACATCTCGCTGTAATGACAAAAATGTTCAATGTGTTTTGCAAGGAGTGACCAATTTTTGGACCAGCAATAGTCATAAGATTAAAAAATTTCATAGCTAAGAACGTAAACAACATAAAAATCAGTAGCTGTTCACACCCCAGTTTTATCTTTGGGTGATTTAAATACTCACCATTTTTTGTGGTTTTCCAAAATAGCATTAGATCAAAAAGGCTTGCTATTGGCCATCCAAAATAATGATTTTACATTTATACTAAATGAACACACACCGACTAGTGTAAAACCATCCCTAAATGATAGAAGAATGAAAAATAAACCCTCCGTTAAAGTCAGGCAAAAAAGCTGGAGAGTTCTAGAGTCATTGACTTTAAAACTACATCTTAAATCTTCAATTACATCTTAAATCTTGAATTGGCTTAACAAAAGATAACCTTGTAAACACACGATGCTAGTAGTTTTTTGCCGCATCCCATAGCACCACCATAAATAACTTGGTGCACACATTTCTTTTTGCCTCCTCAAAACGATGGATTTGCAAATATATAATGGACAGATAATCTTCTATCGACTTTAGAGAAAATCGAGAAAGTTAAAACAAAGTGTTGGCCTAAGCAGTATTCCTTCATCAATACTCTTCAATATATGTCCAAATTTTCTAACCATCCCGAGGGAGAACACCACCATCATAACGTTAGAATGAATTGTTAGAATATTGTACAACAAAATCAACTCTAACTTATACCTTTTGAACTCATTCACTGGTGATAACAACACTCACCACCAACAAAATTGCAACCAGAAATTTACTTCTCAACCAAAAATAAATCAAAAACGTACCATTTCTGAAAATCGTGCCAAAATGCAACCCTGCGAATTTCAACCGGTTAATATCGCATATCGCAAGTTAAGCATCTGCATATAGAATTTAGATGAAAATCACAATGAGCCAATGATATTTACTTATAAAAGAACAAACTCGAAACGAAATTTCTCTATTTTTCTTATTCTAGATTTTTAAATTTACTTTGACAAAAATGAGAATTTCGTTAAAGATGTTCCACATAAATACGGTTTGGTCATGATCAAAAGGCATTTTGTACAGAAAGTAAAGTTATAAT
>NC_051846.1:31629118-31634120 GCF_002237135.1 Teleopsis dalmanni
AAGATAAGATAAGATAAGATAAGATAAGATAAGATAAGATAAGATAAGATAAGATAAGATAAGATAAGATAAGATAAGATAAGATAAGATAAGATAGATAAGATAAGATAAGATAAGATAAGATAAGATAAGATAAGATAAGATAAGATAAGATAAGATAAGATAAGATAAGATAAGATAAGATAGGATAAGATAAGATAAGATAAGATAAGATAAGATAAGATAAGATAAGATAAGATAAGATAAGATAAGATAAGATAAGATAAGATAAGATAGATAAGATAAGATAAGATAAGATAAGATAAGATAAGATAAGATAAGATAAGATAAGATAAGATAAGATAAGATAAGATAAGATAAGATAAGATAGATAAGATAAGATAAGATAAGATAAGATAAGATAAGATAAGATAAGATAAGATAAGATAAGATAAGATAAGATAAGATAAGATAAGATAAAATGAAAAAGGATAAAATATGATAAGATTAAATAAGATAAGATAAAATAAAATAAGATAAGATAAAATAAAATGAGATTAAATAAGAGAATATAAAATAAGATAAGATAAAGTATGATAAGATTAAATAAGATAAGATAAAATAAAATAAGATAAGATAAAATAAAATGACATTAAATAAGAGAATATAAAAGAAGATAATATAAAATCAGATAAGATTAAATAAGAAACGATAAAATAAGATACTACAAAAAAAAGATAAGATTAAATAAGATGAGATCAAATAAGATGAGATTAACTAAGAGAAGATAAAATAAGATAAGATAAAATGAGATAAGATTAAAAAAGATAAGATGCATTAAGATAAGATTAAGGTGCTTATAAGATAAAGCAAGATAAGAAAAAATAAGATAAAAATAAAAATAAAAAGATAAAATACGATAAGATTAACTGAGATAAGATAAAATAAGATCAGATTAAAAAATATAAGATAACATAAGATAAGATAAAATGAAATTAAATAGGAATAAAAATATAAAAGATAAAACAAGATAAAATAAAATAAGATAAGATAAAATAATATAAAAATAAATAAGATAAAATAAAATAAGATAAGATTAAATAATATAAGAATAAATAATATAATGTTAAATAAGATAAGATAAAATTAAATAAAATATGGTAATACAAGATAACATAAAATAGATAAAGAATAAGATAAGATTAAGTAGATAAGATAAGATTTAAGATAGATTAAGATAAGATAAGATAGATAAGATTAAGATAAGATCAAGATAGATTAGATTAAGATTAAGATTAAGTAAGATAAGATAAGATAAGATAAGATAAGATAAGATAAGATAAGATAAGATAAGATAAGATAAGATAAGATAAGATAAGATAAGATAAGATGAGATAAGATAAGATAAGATAAGATAAGATAAGATAAGATAAGATAAGATAAGATAAGATAAGATAAGATAAGATAAGATAAGATAAGATAAGATTAGATAAGATAAGATAAGATAAGATAAGATAAGATAAGATAAGATAAGATAAGATAAGATAAGATAAGATAAGATAAGATAAGATAAGATAAGGTAAGATAAGATAAGATAAGATAAGATAAGATAAGATAAGATAAGATAAGATAAGATAAGATAAGATAAGATAAGATAAGATAAGATAAGATAAGATAAGATAGATAAGATAAGATAAGATAAGATAAGATAAGATAAGATAAGATAAGATAAGATAAGATAAGATAAGATAAGATAAGATAAGATAAGATAAGATAAGATAAGATAAGATACGATAAGATAAGATAAGATAAGATAAGATAAGATAGATAAGATAAGATAAGATAAGATAAGATAAGATAAGATAAGATAAGATAAGATAAGATAAGATAAGATTAGATAAGATAAGATAGGATAAGATAAGATAAGATAAGATAAGATAAGATAAGATAAGATAAGATAAGATAAGATAAGATAAGATAAGATAAGATAAGATAAGATAAGATAGATAAGATAAGATAAGATAAGATAAGATAAGATAAGATAAGATAAGATAAGATAAGATAAGATAAGATAAGATAAGATAAGATAAGATAAGGTAAGATAAGATAAGATAAGATAAGATAAGATAAGATAAGATAAGATAAGATAAGATAAGATAAGATAAGATAAGATAAGATAAGATAAGATAAGATAAGATAGATAAGATAAGATAAGATAAGATAAGATAAGATAAGATAAGATAAGATAAGATAAGATAAGATAAGATAAGATAAGATAAGATAAGATAAGATAGGATAAGATAAGATAAGATAAGATAAGATAAGATAAGATAAGATAAGATAAGATAAGATAAGATAAGATAAGATAAGATAAGATAAGATAGATAAGATAAGATAAGATAAGATAAGATAAGATAGGATAAGATAAGATAAGATAAGATAAGATAAGATAAGATAAGATAAGATAAGATAAGATAAGATAAGATAAGATAAGATAAGATAGGATAAGATAAGTAAGATAAGATAACATAAGATAAGATTAAATAAGGTAATATAAAATGAAAAAGGATAAAATATGATAAGATTAAATAAGATAAGATAAAATAAAATAAGATAAGATAAAATAAAATGAGATTAAATAAGAGAATATAAAATAAGATAAGATAAAGTATGATAAGATTAAATAAGATAAGATAAAATAAAATAAGATAAGATAAAATAAAATGACATTAAATAAGAGAATATAAAAGAAGATAATATAAAATAAGATAAGATTAAATATGAAACGATAAAATAAGATAATACAAAAAAAGATAAGATTAAATAAGATGAGATCAAATAAGATAAGATTAACTAAGAGAAGATAAAATAAGATAAGATAAAATAAGATAAGATTAAAAAAGATAAGATGCATTAAGATAAGATTAAGGTGCTTATAAGATAAAACAAGATAAGAAAAAATAAGATAAAAATAAAAATGATAAGATAAAATACGATAAGATTAACTGAGATAAGATAAAACAAGATCAGATTAAAAAATATAAGATAACATAAGATAAGATTAAATAAGATAAAATGAAATAAAATAGGAATAAAAATATAAAAGATAAAACAAGATAAAATAAAATAAGATAAGATAAATAATATAATATAAAATAAAATAAAATAAAATATAATAAGATAATATAAAATAATATAAGATAAGATAAGATAAGATAAGATAAGATAAGATAAGATAAGATAAGATAAGATAAGATAAGATAAGATAAGATAAGATAAGATAAGATAAGATAAGATAAGATAAGATAAGATAAGATAAGATAAGATAAGATAAGATAAGATAAGATAAGATAAGATAAGATAAGATAAGATAAGATAAGATAAGATAAGATAAGATAAGATAAGATAAGATAAGATAAGATAAGATAAGATAAGATAAGATAAGATAAGATAAGATAAGATAAGATAAGATAAGATAAGATAAGATAAGATAAGATAAGATAAGATAAGATAAGATAAGATAAGATAAGATAAGATAAGATAAGATAAGATAAGATAAGATAAGATAAGATAAGATAAGATAAGATAAGATAAGATAAGATAAGATAAGATAAGATAAGATAAGATAAGATAAGATAAGATAAGATAAGATAAGATAAGATAAGATAAGATAAGATAAGATAAGATAAGATAAGATAAGATAAGATAAGATAAGATAAGATAAGATAAGATAAGATAAGATAAGATAAGATAAGATAAGATAAGATAAGATAAGATAAGATAAGATAAGATAAGATAAGATAAGATAAGATAAGATAAGATAAGATAAGATAAGATAAGATAAGATAAGATAAGATAAGATAAGATAAGATAAGATAAGATAAGATAAGATAAGATAAGATAAGATAAGATAAGATAAGATAAGATAAGATAAGATAAGATAAGATAAGATAAGATAAGATAAGATAAGATAAGATAAGATAAGAAGATAAGATAAGATAAGATAAGATAAGATAGATAAGATAAGATAGATAAGATAAGATAAGATAAGATAAGATAAGATAAGATAAGATAAGATAAGATAAGATAAGATAAGATAAGATAAGATAAGATAAGATAAGATAAGATAAGATAAGATAAGATAAGATAAGATAAGATAAGATAAGATAAGATAAGATAAGATAAGATAAGATAAGATAAGATAAGATAAGATAAGATAAGATAAGATAAGATAAGATAAGATAAGATAAGATAAGATAAGATAAGATAAGATAAGATAAGATAAGATAAGATAAGATAAGATAAGATAAGATAAGATAAGATAAGATAAGATAAGATAAGATAAGATAAGATAAGATAAGATAAGATAAGATAAGATAAGATAAGATAAGATAAGATAAGATAAGATAAGATAAGATAAGATAAGATAAGATAAGATAAGATAAGATAAGATAAGATAAGATAAGATAAGATAAGATAAGATAAGATAAGATGATATAAGATAAGATAAGATAAGATAAGATAAGATAAGATAAGATACGATAGATAAGATAAGATAAGATAAGATAAGATAAGATAAGATAAGATAAGATAAGATAAGATAAGATAAGATAAGATAAGATAAGATAAGATAAGATAAGATTAGATAAGATAAGATAAGATAAGATAAGATAAGATAAGATAAGATAAGATAAGATAAGATAAGATAAGATAAGATAAGATAAGATAAGATAAGGTAAGATAAGATAAGATAAGATAAGATAAGATAAGATAAGATAAGATAAGATAAGATAAGATAAGATAAGATAAGATAAGATAAGATAAGATAAGATAAGATAGATAAGATAAGATAAGATAAGATAAGATAAGATAAGATAAGATAAGATAAGATAAGATAAGATAAGATAAGATAAGATAAGATAAGATAAGATAGATAAGATAAGATAAGATAAGATAAGATAAGATAAGATAAGATAAGATAAGATAAGATAAGATAAGATAAGATAAGATAAGATAAGATAAG
>NC_051846.1:31634220-31695032 GCF_002237135.1 Teleopsis dalmanni
TGTTGGTTTCGTTAACTTAATGTTCAATTCTATGGGAGTCTTCACTGGTTTACAGTCTTTCATATTGAACTTTTCAATGATGCTTTTTGCATACTTCTCTTGTGAAAGAAAAACTTGATGCTTGCTTAAATTTTGATGAAACTCGATACCAAGACAATTACTTACTATTCCCAAATCCTTCATTTCGAAATCATTCGCAAGTGCAGCCTTTATTTCTTTTATACGAAACTTATTATTGGACGCTATTAGTAAATCATCTACATATATTGTCATCAAAACAATGTCGTTGCCTTCTCGCTTAGTGAATACACAAGGATCCTGTTGTACTGCACTTAGACCCATATTCTGTAGTTTCTTTGTCAATTTCATGTACCATGATAGCCCAGACTGACGAAGTCCATAAAGAGCTTTCTTTAATAAACATACAGGTGACTTACTTGACTTAATCGCCTTTAACCAATGCTGCGCTGTTTCTTTAACTTTTCCACACAATATTGTTGAAGTTTTTCCCACTGGTTTTGATGAAACAACTTTGTTCAGGAATGGTATAAGATAATCGGGAATTTCCATGAAGACACTCTCTTCGAGCTCTCCATTTAGATATGCTGTAATGACATCCATCTGATGGATCTCCAAATCCATTTTTGCTGCCAGTGCCGCAAGTAGTCTTATAGATGTTGAACGAGCGACTGGAGAAAACGTATCATGAAAGTCTTCACCTGGTCGTTGTGCAAAACCCTTCGCTACTAATCGTACTTTCTGTTTTCCGTCATCTTTAGTTCGAAGCACGAATCTATTCCCAATAACTTTTCGTGATTTCGGTCTTTCGACCACTTCCCATGTTTTATTCTTTAGTTGTGCCACCATTTCGTCTTCTAGCGCTTTTGACCAAGAATTTGTTTCATCGCTTTCAAGTGCCTCCAAAATCGTTACTGGAGTTTGATATGTAGTGAGAAACGCCATTTCACAATCTTCAAAAACGTTGTTGTCAGGTTCATCATCTGAATGGTTTTTATCAGCAATTTTTCTTACTGAACTTGTATTTTCGTCTTCGTTGGATGATTCTTCACCATTCCGATTTGACGTGTAATATTCTTTTCGAGGCCTACCGCATGAATTTGTGCGAATAAGTCTCGGACGACCTCTTCTACGAATGGAGTTTTCTTCTCGCGTATCTGTATTTTCTACAATTTTCGGATTGACCGACAGTTTCTGATTTTCACAATTTTCGAACGCAATATCGATATAATCATTTGTTTGGCAGTCGTTTTCATTGTTAATATAAATGTTTTCGTATTTATTATGATAGATATTTTTGTTTACGAACACGACATCACGGCTTATTGTTATATTTCGTTTTGTAGATGACCACAGCCGATAGGCTTTCGCTTCGTTTGAATATCCAACAAACATGTAAGGTTCTGACTTAGAATCGAATTTATCTCTAGTCTTATCCTTTTTTAGGACATATGCTTTAGAGCCAAATACTTGAAAATGTACAATAGTTGGCATTTTACCAGTCCACAACTTGTGCGGTACTACACCGTTCAATGCTTTTGTAGGACACCTATTCCGAATATAGCACGCTGTATTTATGGCCTCTGCCCAAAAATTTGGCGGAACTTCAGCTTGTTTCATCATGCAACGGGCCATTTCAACTAGAGTTCTGTTTTTACGTTCAGCAATACCATTTTGCTCCGGCGTATATGGAGCAGTTAAGCGTCTTTGTATACCAAATTTCCTCAAGAATAAATTAAATTCAGAATTAACGTATTCTCTACCATTGTCTGATTGTAAAGCCTTAATTCGTTTACCCGTAAATGTTTCTACTGCTCTTTTGTATTGCTTAAATACATTTAATACATCGGATTTTTGTTTTATAAAATATACTTGACAATAGCGTGATTTGTCATCAATAAATGTTACGAAATATTTTGCATCCGAATTTGATGCTGTTCTCATTGGTCCGCACACATCACTATGCACGATCTCTAATAAGTCACTTGTTCTAGTTTCTTTACTCTTAGGAAATGGTTTTTGTATTTGTTTTTCACTAATACAAATTTCGCAAGTCGGAAGTTTTTGTTTAGGATTTAATTTTAATCCGTGTACTAGGTTATTACTAGCCAATTTTTTTAAGATCGTTTTCATTTATGTGGCCCATTTTCTGGTGCCACTTTTCAATGTCACATTTTTCTTCAGCAACTTGTGCAAAATGATTTTTATTTTCAACAATAAAAAGATTTCCACATCTTTTCGCTCGAGTTATAACCTTCTGATATTTGTCCAATACGATTGCATCTGAAGGGCGAAAATGCACTTCATATCCGCTGTCTACTATTTTTGATACAGAAAGTAGACTTGTACGCAAGTCCTCGACATATAGAACTTCTTTAAGATCAATATTATTATCACGACCGTATACGTCTACAGTTATTTTCATTTTACCGACGCCGTTTATATTTGTTGTGTTGTCGTTTGCTAAGTTAAGCACTTTATTCGATTTTTGAAAGTCTGTAAAATATTCACGGTTTGCACTTAAATGGGCAGTACATCCACTATCTAGGCACCAATAATTTTCTTTTATTGAGCTAATAAATGCATCTTCAACATGATAGCTAAAATTATTGTTTACAGATTTTTCCGAATTTTTCAATTGCGTGTTATTTTCAGCTTTTGCTTTATTTTTACATCCACGTGCAAAATGTCCGATTTTGCCACAATTAAAACATTGTTTGTTTCGTTTAGAATCACTGTATCGTTTGTTTTGTTTTGCGTTTCGGCTTTTATTTCGATTTATGTATAGAGAGTTTTCATCACTATGTCTGTCTTCTTTTGTCCTTTGCGATTCAGCTTCTTCTAATATTTTCACTCGAAGTATGTCTGGCTTTGGCAGCTCGTCGCGCGTTTCTAACGCGCACCTGAAAGTATTAAAAGAATCGGGTAGGCTATATAGGAGCAGTATGGCCAGAAGCTCATCCCCGATGGTGACGTCGATTTCCTTTAATTTCACCACGGCTTCAAAAAAATCGTTGAGGTGCTCTCTAACCTTTTCACCCTCCTTCATGCGCGAAAGTGCAACCTTTTTCAGCAACGTCGCCTTGCGCGCAGGCCCTTTTGATGAATATGTGGCTTGTAGTTTCATCCACATTTCGTTTGAATTTGTGCATTCTGCAATTAATCTTAATTCTGATGCACTTACTGATAACATTATATCAGCACACGCTTTCTGATCAAAGCTGATCCATTTTGCAGCCGCTTCGCCCGTTGGACACGACGCAGTACCTTCGACATATGACCATAAATCGTTTTTTATGAGAATAGCTTTCATTTGTAATTTCCATGTATCGTAGTTTTCCGCGTTAAGCGGTTCAACTCGAATCACCGTTCCCGACATTTTTATACACGTATTAAATCTACTTTTTTATGTGCACGTGCTTTTTACTTCGCAGTGGAAGCGTGCTGGGCCCATAACCTATTATATATTTTTAGCAAAAGTGAAACTCGGGCCGATGTATTTTTAACATGTTCTTTACTTCGCTTTATTAACTATACTAAAAATGAATAATGAATAATAATTACAAAAGGAATATAGAATAATGACAGGCCAGAGTTGCCAGGCAATTAATATTTAAAAAGTACTTTACATAACAACAGATATATATATCTAACAACGTGATATTTTTTGGCAATATTCACCTTTCCTCTGATTTATTTGATAAAGAAATATTTTTTTTTTTGCAGGTAGATAAAGGTTTTTACAAGAAAGCGATCGTCTTTGAAGATGGAACCTACCAAATCTTCGCAGAATTACGCTACTTGTACCTCAATAAACCGAAAAATGACTTATGACCATGAGAATTGTACATTTAAAATATTAAGATAACCACGTTCCTCAAATGTAGATTGTAGACTACCACAAATCATTATTAAATCCTTTCTATCCTAACAGCATTGTACTCCATAATCTTAAAGTCTTGCAGTCATCCCGATGTTTCTGTTTCCCTTAAGACTTACTGACAAAGACGTGATTTCCAGACACTGATTCACATTCTAAATATATCCATCCCTAAATGATAGAAGAATGAAAAATAAACCCTCCGTTAAAGTCAGGCAAAAAAGCTGGAGAGTTCTAGAGTCATTGACTTTAAAACTACATCTTAAATCTTCAATTACATCTTAAATCTTGAATTGGCTTAACAAAAGATAACCTTGTAAACACACGATGCTAGTAGTTTTTTGCCGCATCCCATAGCACCACCATAAATAACTTGGTGCACACATTTCTTTTTGCCTCCTCAAAACGATGGATTTGCAAATATATAATGGACAGATAATCTTCTATCGACTTTAGAGAAAATCGAGAAAGTTAAAACAAAGTGTTGGCCTAAGCAGTATTCCTTCATCAATACTCTTCAATTTATATATGTCCAAATTTTCTAACCATTCCGAGGGAGGACACCACTATCATAACGTTAGAATGAATTGTTAGAATATTGTGCAACAAAATTAACTCTAACTTATACCTTTTGAACTCATTTACTGGTGATAATAACACTCACCACCAACAAAATCTTTAACCAGTGTTTTACTTCTTCAATTAAAAATAAATCCATAACTTAACCCTTTCATGAAAATCGTGCCAAAATGCAACCCTGCGAATTTCAACCGGTTAATATCGCATATCGCAAGTTAAGCATCTGCATATAGAATTTAGATGAAAATCACAATGAGCCAATGATATTTACTTATAAAAGAACAAACTCGAAACGAAATTTCTCTATTTTTCTTATTCTAGATTTTTAAATTTACTTTGACAAAAATGAGAATTTCGTTAAAGATGTTCCACATAAATACGGTTTGGTCATGATCAAAAGGCATTTTGTACAGAAAGTAAAGTTATAATTTAATTAATTAAATTAATTAATATAATTACACTTTGTTTGTCAAATCATATAAAATAGCTATTAATTTCAGGCAAATCTTAAAAAAAATATAGAGTTTTATAAATTAATCTGGAGTGTTATACATTTCGCTAGAGATCTACCAATCGAATATGATAATTGAGATAAAAATGAATCGCAATTAAAAAACTTACCTCAAGTTTACCAATCGAAAACGGCATAAACAGCACTGTTTTTACCAATATGACAAAACTATGATGACCGTAACTAAATTCTAATAGTTTCTCTCTTTCTCTGGTTCTTCAATTTTTAATTTAAGGTACTGTTAAACCGTAAGAACTTAAACGTTAAATTTGTCCCGGAACCATTCGTCAAGGCGAAATAAACAAAATTCGCTGCTTTTGTTTATTACGTTGCTGTCAATTACACAGATTACAGTACGTACCGACTAACTGAGCCTTGAGCCTTTAGTTGGTAAATCAGAACTTAAGCCAAAATAAAATGCACAACTTTCGCCACTTTTGTTTATTTCAGTGTGTCTCGGCTAACTGACCCTTTAAATCAACAAAAACGAAAATTTCACATTTGACATGGCCAACACTGTCTGAATAATGCAACCATAACTAGCTACTGTGGTTTAATTGTACGTTTAGATTGGGAAGCCCCAACTCTATTGACACCTCATGAATTTTATCAGCATTTTTATAAATGTTTGATATTAATATAATTAATATGTTAATATTAATATGTTAATATTATTAATTTTTCTAAATGTTTTAGTATAAATAAATTATTTTTAATTACAGTTAGCCATTAAAAAACTGTTATAAAAATTTTTAAAAACATATATTAACTTTTTAATAACGTTTAAAACGTAAACTAAATTCCAAACGCAATTCAAGCAATAAATATTTCTCTCACAAAGTTCACAATGTGGCAACACTCTTAACAGCAGCGTGAGCGCAATCATTTGTTTACAATATTAAGTAAAAATAAAAGGTATTGATTTACTGTACTGTTAAAAGAAAAAAACAACAAAAAATAAAAACAAGTTCTAATTGTTAATTATAATTAAATCAATTTATTACTTTTAAAACTTCGTGGATTGCAAAATAAGTGAAAAGTCGAAGTGAATCAATTTTATAATTAAAAGTGGTTACGCATCCCTTTTTACATAATTTCCATTTTGTTCTTTTGAGTTTGGTAAGTGCCAAAGGAGTGACATGTGTTCCACCTGTTTTATCTTGATTTCGCCTTTGCGGTGTTCTGCTTGTTTTGATTTTAATTAACCTCAATGTCATTACAAGTTTTTATCTGTAAACATTTTGCATTATTTTGCGCAACGCAATTTACGCTTTCGGCACGTAAAACTCTAACATTTACTTTATTTATTAACGTTTAGATCGATTTCACCTACGCATTTTTTATTTGGAATTTATGGCTTCTAATGCACATGTTGGAAAAATCGTGCTTGCTATTTCAGTGTCAGTATTTTTGTATTATTTCTTTTGGGTATCAATATTGCCATTTATGCTGATTGATGAAGGTAAGTGCAGCTGCTAGAATAACATTTAATTTAAACTTATTAAAATAATTAACGTTTTTATTTTTTTTTTCTGTTACATTAAGATTATGATTTTGGCAGTGTCAAGGAATTTTTATAGAAAGCCATTGATTTAGATTAAATATTGCAAGCAAGTGGATCCATACGTTGGTACTGATCAGAACATAAAAGTAACTTCCTTTCCCTACTTTGTTTATGGAATACATTTCTCAAATATTCCTATATGACAAATTAAAACAAAATCCACAAATTGAACAATTTATAAATACTGCGATTAAAATATTATTTAATTTATTTATATTTAAATATTAATTATTAGTTTATCTCGTATGAGATACGGACTACTTAGGCGGATTTTTATTTAATAGATATCTCGCATCCATTGCTTAAGAAAATTAACAAACAATAGTTGTTACTGTGACTCTTGTTTTAACCTAAAATAAGTTATCTTTTTTCAGTCCCAGTTTGTCGTCTAAAAAAATAAGTACGTTTGATACATTGTTGTTCTTGCTGTAGTACTGCGTGGTTATCTATATGACAGACAATATGAAATGAATTACAAATATATGACTTAGAATATGGACAGGTAAAGCAAGTGGTAAGTAAAAAGGGAATGGTTATAAGCAAGAATGGACTAAGGTGGATTTTTATTTAATAGATATCTCGCATCTATTGCTTAACAGAATTAACAAACAATAGTTGTTATTGTAACTCTTATTTTAATCTAAAATAAGTTATGCTTTTTCAGTCCTAGTTAGTCGTCTAAAAAGACGAGTACGTTTGACACGTTGTTGTTAACTCTAACCCCAACTATCCACTCCCTTACCCATGTATTTGTCTTGTAATCCTTACATGTTATCTGCTTTCAGATCCCGGCGGGATACAACAACAACAACACATTGTTGTTACTGTAGTAGGTTGTGGGGATCTATATGAAAGACAGCATGAAAATTACAAATACATAGTTTAGAATATGATTAGGTAAAGCAAATGTTAAGGAAAAGAGGAATGTTTGTGAGCAAGAGTGGATATTGAATAAATAGAATTTTAATTGAAGCTTACCTAAGTCGAGGTGGAGAAACCTAGATTCATCAATGGTAACCAGATAATTTCAGGATCGGTCTAAAAATTGAGATTTCCAATTACCAAAGGGAAGAGAGAATATACCTTTAACATGCTAATGTTATTGTAACCGAACATTGACCTGAAATCAAGCACATTAAAGTTAGACAAGGCATGTGCATAATAGATCAATCTGGTCGCAGTACATAAAGGCCCTAGCTTTAGCCTAATCCATAAACCATTATCATTAGGCAAAGCATTGCACAATGGGATAGAATAGGGAAGGTTATATAAAAATGAGGAATAAAAATAAAAGGAACAGAAAAAAATGTTAATCGAATCTGAGTTCGGCACACAGAGCAGGCTTTTGGAGCCATTAATCAGTAGTAGACAATTAAGTTATGTTCAGAAATACTCTTCAGAAAATTAGATCATAATGTATGCTTCAAAAGTAATAAATAAAAACAAAAATATTTATAAAAATTATTATATTTATTCATAAAATTTCTAAAGAAATTCATTACAAAAATTATCGTTTAAAAATCAATTGCCAAGCTTATCGGTCTTTTAGGCACTGCTCAGTTAAGAATGAGATAATGTTACGGATTTCGGAACAGCTCAAGTTAATTAGTTTTCTAATACTAAATGGGTTAACAGATGGTGAGGCTTTTCAAAAGTAATTCTATCTAATTAGTTATTACTTGTAACAATAAAAAGTTTTTAGATTTACAGACATTATTTCAAGATCTTGATTTTTTAGTCACAAAACACCTGTAAAAATAGAAACTCAACTCAAAGCACTAAATTTTAATTAGCTGTTATAAGCAAATCGAGCACTGTTTTAATTTAACTTTTTAATATTTAAAGTTGAAGATTTTGCTGCGTTGAGAATTATAATCAAGAAATCTTAATATTTTGAAAGCGGAGAATATTATTTTCTTAATGGTTTCAAGAACAACCTGGTTCGTCAATTTCGATAACCAAGTACCGTTCACTATCCCCTAGAGGTTCTTCATAATCCCAGCAACAACAACAACAACATTTCCTCAGTAATTATTCTTGCCTGTTACCAGTTTATATTGTTAATTCTAAATACTTGACAATCGCATTGTAATCTAAAATGTTATTAAATATTTTATAATTGTAACTGCAAATGTAATGTGAATAAATGTAATGGATTCCAATACTCGGAAACCAATTCTAAACTTTTCTAAAAATTGACTAAGACTAGGCTTACTGACCTATACTTTATACATTATTTATATCACTTATAGAATATTTTTTGTCATACTATCTTCAATATAAACAAAAATAAGATGAGAAAGCAATAAAATATAAAAAAATAAATAAGTAATAATAAATATAAATATTTACTAGGCATTGTAAATGTTAAGAAAACTTTTTATTATAGCGTTGCATATGTACACCCAATATATATATTCTACATATATATATAATGCATATATATATATATATATTATGCAGTGAATTGTATGATATTTTTCGTTTTCAATTATAATATGTCGGCTTACTTTTGTGCTTTAATTAATGTTGATTAAGCACAACTGAAGAAATAACTATAATAATTCCATTTTTCATTTTTCTTTGTAGAAAATCTGTTACATTCGTTTTTTCCACCGCTTGAGTACGCATTCATTGTGCCCGCTGTTTTCGGTGTAATCTTCCTTGGAGGCATAGCAATATTTACACTTTACCATATGTGGACTTATGTGAAATCAAAAACAATTTAAAACACTATTCAATTAACAGAAAAAAAACCACATCAAATTATTTTGCAATACTTCCAGAAGAGATAAGAGAGAGAGAGAGATTGGCAAAAACTAAATTCAGTTCCAAAAGGTCAAGCAAAGTAGGAAGTTTATCACAAAATCAAATCAAAATTTTATAATAATAAATTAGACTCTCATATGAACTCAAAGTAAAGTGGAGGATTAGTTTATTGTAGATCAATAATTAAAACGAACATGCCACAGTGGTTGGTAATTGGTGTCTCTGGCGTCACCTGTGGTGGCAAAACGACTTTAGCGCATAGTCTACGTGATTATTTTCAAAGTCAACGTAATATACAGCTTTGGAACACACCATATGTTATTTGTGATGTGCAGTTACTATCACAAGATGACTATTTCTTACCTGTCGATGATCTACGTCATAAATGGATTGAGAAACTGAATTGCATTAACTTTGAAGTAATCACTTCATTGGATATGAAACAAATGTTATCGGATATAACTTGGACTATGAAGGGCCGATATTTGGCTACTGATCCAATAAACAATATCGACTACATTAAGGATGTGGGTATATCTAATAATTTTGAACATTATGCACCACAAACACATCACTATCAAACGCATCACTACAATCAAATCTTAAATCATCATCCGACGCACATAATGCGTGTAAGTACGCACTTGTCACAGGCACGAGATAATAAAATAAATATTTTGATTCTTGAGGGTTTCATGATATTCAATCAACCGGAATTGCTGACGTTATGTAATTTGAAATTTCATTTTCATTTACCATATGAAAAGTGTTATGAACGTCGTCGCAAACGCACTTATGATCCACCAGATGTTACGGGCTATTTTGAAATGTGTGTTTGGCCGTATTACGAGAAGAATTTTGCAGCTTTCCGCGATAGGAAAGATATAATATGCTTGAATGGTGAAATCAGTAAAGAAAGAATCTTCAAATATGTGTTAGAGAGGATTATGTCTTATTTCGAAGAACGCTGTGACGTGGCTTGTCCACCTCCTCATAAATTACTTGGCATTCCAGGCTGTAGTAATGGCCAAATTACTAAAGTATGCCCCATGGAACAGCAGTAAATTATGGTTTATGGTCTCCGTTTTATTTTGGTTAGGGTTATTTATTATTAAAATACGAAATTTAAATTTAACGTGGTTATAAAAGAAGCTTTTAACTGGTTTAAAACTTTTAACTATTTATTTGATACAAATAAATTCTTTATGTAAAGGAAGTTTAACACATACTATGTAAATATGTACATACACAACATTTATATGAAAAAAAACAAGTTCATTATATGAATTAAAAAATAAATATATTAAAAAAAATAAAAAAATTTGTTAAACTTAGTTGAATATTAAGATTGTAATAATTGGCTTCATTTTCAACAATAAGATTTAAAGATTTCAGTTGCAAGAACGGCCGGGTCTCCCAAAGGTATTTTGCAAGCAGATCCCCACGAGCTACAACAACAACAAAGAGGTTTCAGTATCAGATTATTCTCATCTGTGAAAATAATGTAGAATCATATATTGTATAATATTAATATAATATAAATAGCACATACAAGGGGAAGTGGGATCAAACCACTCTTCCCTAAAATATTTCGGACTATTTTACATTAGTCATTATAGATTTTTATTAACTGAATGTTTTCATATAAACTTTGGATTAGGTTTCAAAAATTATACTCTTAAAACCAGATATGTAAAAGATATACGAAAAAAGTTTGAAAAAAAACAACTAAACCTTCATATGTAAATTTTCAACACCCACAAGATATTCCATATCTCGTAGCTTGATTAGTTGGTTATTAAGTAGCTTGGTTAATTATACTCCAGACAGTTTAGAAACTCTTTAATCATTCTACTACTTTCTTAGTACATAAGTGTGGAGATATCAGCATATTAAGGTAAGTTATCGACTTTTAAAATTTGTGAAACTTTTTGTTGATTGAGTAATGTTTAATCTATAACTTTACGAAGATCGGAGAGATATCCATTAATACTTGCGAAATATATCTGGAATTTACGGTTACGAGAAATTATACACTTCTCTTACGAGAACGCTATAAAAATTTGCAATAGAATGTTAGTACTTAATTGTCATAACTTCGGAAATTTAACCTCTATTATCAATATATGAAATTTGATTTTGTTAATGCGAGTTGTGTTATTATTTAAGAGAACATATGGATCTCGCATACTTATATGATATATAATAAACAAGATCTCATTTTGTTCGAAAACCATTATGACGAATGTTGATTAAGTTGTAAATGAGAGGATAGCTTTATCAATTCTTGCGTTTAAATTCTAAGATCAAACAATCGCCCAAGACACTTTTTAATCTCCTCATCGAATAATCGCACTTTAACACATTTCAATATCTAACCGTTTAAATAATTCAAATAGAAAAAATTTCAAATGTCAACCGGGCATACCACTATTGTGACGACATAGTGACGATGCATTAGGCATTTTTAAACCTCCTCTCCGCATAAAAAAAGAACCAAGAGCAAGTTGGAGAAACCTATGGATCCAAAGACCGATTTGACTGCATACACAGCCTTTCCATAATAATAATATACTCATCTCAAGACAGTTCTTGTTGCAAAACAAAGGTTTCGTTCTTCCTGAAAGATTTAACGGGGTCCTATTGCGAAATTTTTTGCAATCGATGTATCCATAATATAAAGAAAGGGATAGTGAAATGCGGCTTGGAGGGAGGACTCTAAGTAGATATTGCTTCGATAGCGGTTGGTTATCTTTACTCCCTGAACAACCTACGAGACCCTGATCACCGTGGCATGTGAAATAAGTGCTTCAAAAGGTTAATATGCTTTCAAGCACTAATTTGAATGTTAAAAAATGACTACAGAGTTTAAGTTTAGGATTGAATTCAAAATGTTGAACATTTTGCAGTAAAATACTTAAATTAGTTAAACTATTCTATATTCTCAAATAAGAAAATTTAAACAGAAAGGTGTGCGTAATTATTTTTTATAAAAACATTTCATATCAATTAACATTTTTATTAATAATATATGTCAAAATTTTAGTACATTAAATTCTAATTATGAATTATATATTATAATTAATTATGCGCTAATGATTAAGATGAGTTACAGAAATTAGTTATGAGTATGTTAACAGGCACATATAGTATCTGAATAATGTTCTCCACAACACATACTCACATATTATCATGCATCCTATATCTTTTTTATTTTATTTTTTTTTTTCAGTAAAACAAGACACGCTATTGTAAACTATTGGTATTGAATTTATTGCCAGGAAAATATGATTTCATGTGCAGTACTACTACTTTAACTCTGAGTATGAGATATTTTTGGACTTTTATTTTTTTCTATTTTAGGAAATATATTTATTAGTCAGGTAATTTATCAACCAATAAATATATTTCCATATAACGCTAGTCACTTACATGAAATTTGTTTTATTTAAAATTATTGTATAATTATCAAAGCAGCATCGGCTGTATTTTATATTTTTTTATTGTAGTTGTTAGATTTTTCATATTTTTTTTTTATATTTGATATATTAAATATATTGTTAAATTATATTATTGTTTATAATTTCTTCAATGTTATTGCTCCTATATTTATTACATATTTTATTTTTATGCTTGGCTATAATATATTATTATTGTTTTATAAGTTTTTATGATAGTTTATAAATTTCATAACTCTAATTTTTATGAATTAAAAATAAAAACTAAGTCAATAAAAATCAAGAAATGTTAACGATAGCGAAATTTTTCCTCTACAATTCTAAACTATTACAAATCGCGTACGAAAGTAGTCAATTTGTTGAATATTGAAACTGAAATAAAATGATTAAATTTTAATTTTTTTATACATAAAAAGACATAAATTTTAAAAACGCGCTCACCATAAAAGTTAAGCGTTTAATTTGTTGCAATACGATTAATATTATCTTAGTTTTAGAGTGCGTCCCAATCTGTTTGATTATTATATACTTCATCCTCTAGCCACATTGAATAGTTTGCTTTAAAGTAATCTGTTAATTCTACTTTACGATCCCACCAACCCGAATGACCAAAGAAAGCAAAGTCCGAGTGTGTTAGAATCTCATCGCTGGGAAAGCCACTCTCAACTCCGTACTCAGTAAGTTGTGCATGTCCGTTTGCGCTATTGGCAGCATTATTTGCGGCGAAACCATTACCTTCCGCACCCATATTTGCGCCTGTATTTCCAGATGAATTATCTGAATTAGCCGAGTTGCCACCATTATTTCCACCTGCACCACATTTTTGCGTATCTTCTGGATAGCGTCGTAAATTGAAACGATCCACACAAGCACGCAATGTACACTCTTCCGCTTGAAAATCCCACGGTCTGGACTCCAAATCATTTCCGAATGCCCAATCATCATTTAAACGGTGACGTACTTTTGCATAAATGGCACTCATAGTTTTCATATTCGACTTACGCCACTGTCGGCCCAAATATTTAGTTTGCATTTTTAATAACTTTAAAACGTAGAGCTGCATCATCGCATGACGTACTTTCAGCGTTTTTTTCAATATTGGTGCAGATTTAAATACCACCAGCATCATTACACGGGAGTGCTTCCATTTAATTAGCTTATTTAATATTCTTAAAAGATTTATGCACGAAAACACGTTCCGCCATGAGTAGGGTTTATCAGACACTGACACAAAACTTTCACCTGACGAATCGGGTTGTTCTCCGATCACACAGGAAGGAAAATCTAATAAAGGAATAGAGTTTTGCATCCCCACGTATTCTGTTATATTTTGATTAAAGAATTTTAACACCAATGGTATGCAATTGGCGAAGACTAGATGTTGTGACATGAATTCGAACTGATACACATGATTTATTTTAAAGTGCTTCAAATATAATAGAATAATAGCCGATACAGCTTTAACAATGATTTCTTTGTGCCGTCCCATATCCATGGTTAACTTAGTGGATTGTGTTGCAGTAATAGGCATCTTTTTTGGCAGTACATCAGCCATTATGTTAATGCTTTCCGTTTTCGATTTTGAGGTTGGTGACGCGGCTAACAGAACTTTAAGCAGGGCAATCATGTATTGTGGTAGATTGGGTAAAATTGATTGATAAAGAATTTCTGCTGGTGTCGAAGGTATTTCGGTTTCTTGTGTAGATATGGGATTACGTGCAATATCTTCCTCTTTTTTAATCTGTACGTCTGCTAAGCTTATGTACATGTGCCTTCTTAAAGTTTTCACGCCTTCATGTATTGGTTGTGGTAGGCCAGCTAAGCTTTCGTGATCATCAATAAGCGAATAACCAATGAATTTATTTCGTGATATATCTAAAAACTGATCAATATCCTTTTGCCGAACTTTAGGTGTCCATGGTAGACGTGTTGTTAGTTGCACCGGTTGTGTCGGTGTCGGTTGAGAGCAATTTGCTGGATTATTGGGATTTTCTGTAGCTGTTGTTGACGGATCTTCAAACGGTCGGTAGTATTGTGATAAATCTTCATCTGCACCGTTAACATTATTGCCGCCGTTGCCGCCATTACTAGTAGATGGCGCACTCTCATTACCTGGCGTTAACTCCATATCCATTTGTTCCTGTTCATCTAGAAATCGCTGTTTCATTAAAGAACGCCTATAAGAGAATAAAATTTAATATATTTAAATAAAAAAGTATTCTATAAACTCACTTAAACCGTTTTGGATTTTGGTTATCCAAGATGTCAGTTGCAGTAGCAGGTGGCGAACTTGCACGCATATATTTCGTTACTTCCAATGTATCTTCAGTAATTGGTTCCAAGCCTACTTTCACGCGATAATCATTTTTTAAATTCTTTAACAATTCCATACCGCCTAATCCAAGCAATGTAATCTTCCACAACAGCAATACAACTTTTTTCATAGGAAAATGTGGTGCTGCACCGCTACAAAACCGTGTTATCATGCCCAGTAGTTTAACAGCCATCAATTCTCCATCTGGCAATGGACTATTAAGTTCTTGTATAAATGATTCTGCAATATCTTTATAGTCTTCACTGCCTTTTTCACGCTCCTCGCGTATTGTTTCAGTTATTATATATAGTACAGATAATATAACACGTAAATCTGTAGAATCTACAAGTGTTACGTTAGTGATTTTAACGGCAACAATGTCTGGTGAACAGGCGCTTTCTATTTCCATATTAAGTAGCTCTATAAACGATGAGAATACGCCCAAATTGTACAGCACAATAACATTATCTCTAGTAATTTGCATTTGCTCTTCATCTGACTGCACTTCTGCCCAGCAGCCTTGCGCCAAATAAAGTAAACAACGAGCTGCCTGCATACGAAAATTACGATTGGATACCTCCAATTGATCTATTAATTTCATAATAATGCTACGTTGCGATGCCGCATTTTGCTTCTGCCAGTTTGGAGGCAAGTCATACATTTCCATTTGGTCCTCGAAGGCCTTAACATTTTGTTGGAACTCATGGAATTCAGTGTAACTATACAATTCTGATATTTCATTTTGATAAGTGTCAACGTCTGCATAGATAAAATCTAAATCGGGTCCATCACAGTTTCCGTCCACATCATGTGTATCTTGTTCAAAGGAATTGTTTATAGAAGATAGCATCGAAATCAACTTGTAGCCTGTGTTTGTGTGTGTACCTCGCAGAAAGTAATTAATGATGAATTAAAAAATATAATACAAATTTCACGAATTTTTTGTACGGCACTTAGTGCCGCTTTGTACATATGTTGCCGTTGAATTTCATTTATTTTTTAAAATTAAAACTTTTTATTAATAAATAGAGTTTATTTACTATACGATTACTATGTGATTATAACTAAATTTCTCCAATTTAATATATATTAACAAAGAAAGACTTGCAATACACGGAAAATTTTCTTTTAACATCAACTAATAGATACATTCCACATATTCAGTGTTGCAGTGAGCAGTATTTAAAATAGTAGTGTTGCCTATCATAGCTTTGCATCATCACATATGAGCTCAATGTAAAAGTGTAGGAATTTCAACTACCACAAACACTTGACAATGGTTACGATATAAATTCCCAATATAAATATATTTATATATATACAGCTACATTTTTAATTACTTTTTTAACAACTGCTTTGTGCATAGTAGAATATACTATATATATAATATATAATATATATAATATGGTTATAATGAGGTGATTATTGTAACTTTAGAAAATTAAAAAAAAATTAAATCAATAAAGCGAAAGTTGCATAAATTAAATTAATTATTTATGAAGTAAATTGTTAATTAAAAATTATTTTTATACTTTTAAGTTCAGTACATTGTATTAATACATCACTTTACAATACGTTCATGAGAAATTTTATCAAAAAATGGTTAGTATATTGTCAAAATATATTTTAAATATTTAATAATGAATAATTTTAATTATAAGTATATCATTTCTTATATTTTGTTATGTTATTCATTTTCTTTTATATTGTTTATAAATATTATAAATTTTTACTTTTTATTGATTATTATGAATTATTATTATTTATATTGATTATATGTCATCAATATATTACATATTAATTTTATATTATGAGTATATTATATGTTGATTAATATTGATTATTCTTTACATAATATAAAAATGAATATTTTAACTGTCGTATTTTTTTACATTTTTAATTTTCTTTTATATTGATTATATATAAAATATATTTTTATGAACAACATATTTTTAAAATAATTATTCCTATTCTATACATTTTTAAATTTTTAATTTTTTTTGTATAGATTACTGATTATATATATTTTTATAAACAACACATTTTTAGAATAAATTCTGCAATTGTTATATATTTCTACTATTAAATTTTCTTTGTGTGGATTTTAAATAAAAAATGTTTTATAAAAATATATATTGCAATTGTTATATATTTGTATTATAAGTTCACTTCTACACTGATTATAAACAAAATAAAAATTCCCAACAATCTATATATAGATTATTATTTATATTGCACATCGCCCTGCTTTGCAATCATGATAAGCAATTTTCAATACCAAATTCACCACACTGAAAATGCTATAAGATGGCAACGCTCAGTGAAAATAAAAACATTTGTGTTTGGATTCTGTGCCGGTCGGAATTTTGTTCTTATTTGGACTTCCTTGTTAATCAATAATGTAAGATAATTTTAAAATTACGAAATATATATAGAAATACTTAAACAACTATGAATATAAAAAATATACAATTATGAATCATTTCAATTATCAATTTTAAACGATGAAAGGCAAGAAACCTTTTGTGGACTTTGAACTGATTTGCTGAAAAACAATGATAGTGCAAAAATTGTGTTGAAATTCTTGAGTTATTTATAATCTTAAGATAATAAAACTTATTCAATTTTGTGCAAAATTATTCATTAATTTTAAAAGATTTATTTAAATTTAAGTTTAATAGTGTCATGGCCAGTTCACTTGTTCATTTCTTAATCGGTGCCTTAGTTACAGCGTTGGGAACTTATTATTACTATTACGTGCAAGTAATTGTCGAAATTATTTACCTTTTAAATATCTAATCATATTTTTGTTCTATTTTTACAATAAATTTTATAAGATAAGATTATTCACATAAATATTTAAAGCAAAGAGAAAAGCATGCATGATTGGCTTCTAAAGACTTGATTTATATCAATAATATTTTTTAATTTCCGATTTGTCAGTGGCGTAGTTAGGATAATACCAGAGGGTATACATAACTTAAAAATACATATTTATTGACATTGTTTGCGCAATGTACTGTCTGTAGATTACACTATGAAGGAACAGTGGGATTATAACTTCTTCCCTCCTAGATACGCCACTGCGGTTTGTGCTTCCATAAATAATGTAACCATATCAGATACGGGTCGTAATATCTGATAAGTGTTTACAGTTGTGTTTACCATGTACTTATAATGAGTAATTAATATTGTGTATTTTGTAATATTCACAGTGTAATATTGTATTAGGCTGGTCATGGATTACATATTTGTGTTTTGATATTAGATAAATACTAATGACAAATATAGAAACCTTTTGTTCTTTGTAAACTTAGAAAAATTGTTGTAATAATTTATAGTTAATTAATAAGTATTAGATTATAAAGCATATTAAAATAATTTTTATGAGAAATCATAAAAAATAAGTATAAAAAAGTAAAAATTATTTTCGTAAGGTTGTGAGAAGCATTGTAATACTGTTAGAATCCCTTTAAATTTACTGGACGTTGAGATTCAAAGCTTCAAAGTTACACGTATATGTCACTACTATACTAACAGCGCTGATGGTGTGTCACGAATAAAGATATATACAAAACCTTAAGAATCGAAAACATTGAAAAATAATTTTGATGTATGATGTGCACCAAAATTATTTAATCTCTGAATGCTCATGCTAACATTCTTTAAACAAGTGTAATCTATATTCTGCCTGGAGATATTCTGGACTTCGTAATATGCTGTTTACAAAATCATTTCAATGACTTAATATCCCTTCTGAATTAAACACAAATTACAGTGAATTACTTAAGTGATTACAGTCTTTGTTTACTAAAAGTGTTTTAGACACTAAGTCAAGTTTTATTAAACACATTAAGCATATGTCACTATTCATTTGTGTATGATAATTTTCAAAATAAAAGAATTTACATGTTCTTCAAATTAATACATATCTATGATACTGAAGAAGTCTTTCCAATTTTGTTTTTCAACACCACAGCGAAATTTGTTTCTTTTTAAGGGATTTTATTCTGTCTCAATAGTTTTTATTATTATATTTGCTCAGTCAACTGAGGGACAAATTTATATTTTACAACGGTTATATTGTTACAACGGTAGAGTCTAAGATATACTGAGCTTCAAACTATACTTCTATGAAATCATCTGAATAACTTATTATCAGAATTTAACGGAGCTCTTATTACAGTCGATCATCCAAGTGGTCAAACACATTAAGTAAAATTGTTTCAGACACTAAATCACAATTTATCAAGTAAAGAAGAAGAAGAACCGTCTGTTTATATATGAAACGATTCATCAGTATTAAACTAGAAAAAGGGTTAGAATTGTGTAAAGAATCTTTAATGGTAATCTCTGAAGAACCTTTGATAAATTATTTAGACCTTACAAATCTGCAAAACTGTTCAAATCTTATACTAAATTTTTTTTTTTCCATCTAATATACGTCCAATAAATATATGTACATATTAGAATAAAAAAATTTAATTTCATTATTTAGAAGTAATTATTTTCAGAAGTGGCGGGAATTTTGCGTCATCCACAGTTGTGGATTTATTTTTAACTTTCAATATATACATAAAGAATAGTAAAATACACTCACTTCAAAAAATCAATATATCAAACTAAATTACCATGTACAACACACTGGCCATGGCCATTTCCTTAGAGTAATTATTTAATGCAAGCCTTGCCTGATAATTATTATAATTTATAAGGATATCAATTTCATCATATAATTACCTTATTGCTGTTCAGAATAAATGTTTCTAAAATTAGTGGTTAAATTTAATCAATATATTAATAAAACAATTTCTCTAATAAATTATTGTTCAATTGTTAAAAGGCGTTACGATTGTTATTATATGCCATATGGAATAATTAACATAATATCTCTACAAAAATAACACTGCTGAAATTTAATAATTAAAAGAAAATTAATTCAATTAATTTATAATATTGTTATATTATATTATTATTATATTATAATATAATAATTCAATTATTCTATAGCTGGTGATAAATTCGTTCTAAAATAACACAGCAAGTAAATTTGTTAATGATTACCTTTTGCACCAAATAAACAAAACTCCAGGTTAGAAAAATACAAATTAATTAATACTGAATCTGGGCTTTTAATTTAACAGGGCACAAGTTTAATCCTTGGTACTTGCAGTCTCATAAAATTATTTACGAATATGATAAGAATATAAGATCCAAAAAATCGTTAGTGATAGGTATTTGGCTATATTAGAAACAGCTATATGGTTAACCAAAAATTTTACTAATTAAAAATAAAAAAAAATTATTTTAATAGTAATTGATGTTAATTGACAGTCTTCGCGACAGTCTTCGTTAATTTGAAATCCACACTTAAAGATTTTTATTCAGAGATATAGAAAGCCCAGTGCTAGTAAAATTAGTGAAATGAATTTACTTATGAAATGTACGATACTTAAAAATATGTCTTTTGCCAGGCTACCGGTAATCACGAAAAAATGACCGGTGATCTATGGTATGATCTTATAAAAACGTTACTGCAATATAATCCTCAGGGCTCTAGAAACAAATATTTTTTATGTACAAAAATCCATAACGATCGCGGCACTAACTTAGAACACTCGCTGACTATCGAATGTTATGGTAGGAACATGTTTGTACCTATGAGAACATGTGTGTATATACTCTGTATATATACCCTATAATCTGTATATACCCTATACTCTGTATGAGTTCATAAATACATAAATCCGCCGGTTTGACGGAAATTGTGCACTTTGTACACATTAATCCTTAAATGTTAAAGTTCTTAATTTTTGCTACTAATCAATCATTACTTGGGAATAGGAATAAACGGGGTAGCAGCTCCCAATGGAGCGCAATACTCCGCTCCATTGGGAGCAGCTTCTTATGTTATCTTTTAGTTTTATTAACATTTAGAGGAAATAAATTAATTTTAGTATTTAATTTTATTAAGTAAAAATAGTCTACTTAATTCTTTGGTAGACTTGGTTAGGGATTTTATTATTATTTATTTAATTTAGGCAAAATAAAATAAATTTTATTTACTCCTTTATGACCTATAAAAAACCTTGGATATAACCCATTCCATCTACTCCTTAGAATGTTAAATTACAAACTGTTGAATCATTTTTTTAAGCTCACAGTATAAATTTTTTATTGACTTACTCGAGTAATGCTAATTATGCATAATTTATTCTATGCTTAACA
This sequence comes from Teleopsis dalmanni, assembly GCF_002237135.1. Lineage (NCBI taxonomy): Eukaryota > Metazoa > Arthropoda > Insecta > Diptera > Diopsidae > Teleopsis > Teleopsis dalmanni. The sequence goes on from NC_051846.1 coordinate 31,655,542, forward strand.
ATTTACAGTTTAGTAGCTAGAATGGAAAAATTACAAAAAATTGGTCAATTTGCCGTTCTCAAAGCCGATGTACTTAGAATCGTAATAAATCAAGAACGCAATATATGTACACGCTATACTCGGCAGTATCAACAATTGAATCATCAAAAACAATTCCAACGCTATCTCAGCAAAAATCAAGTCAAAGGCCAGCCAGCAACATTGCCTTCGCATATCCTAACAAGAACCGCAAATAGACGCGTATATTTAGTCCTTTTGCCTATAAGCACAGTTAGTTGTGCCACTGCTGCCAGTCAATCAGCAACGTTAGCTAAAGAAACATCGTCTAAGGGTGACAAATCTGACGATGTGAGTAAATGTGTCCTTGCTTGTTTTTTTTTACTAGAATTGACTTCAATGAGGTTTTCACATATCAAAATTAAAAGTTAATCTATTTATTCTACTAACGACTTTCGTATTCTTAGTGCGTTACTGTTTTGTGTTAACAATTCTTTGTACATTTCTTTTAATTATGTTAATTTATTGTATAAATTTTATATTTAATTAATTTCACTTTTTGTTTCTTACATTTACAGCTAGAAAACATGTCAACTGATTATAAAAACGCCAGTTCTATTTATGACTTCACTGTCAAAGACTCTTTTGGCAATGACGTGTCTCTGGATAAATACAAAGGAAATGTTGTGTTGATTGTGAATATTGCCTCACAATGTGGCTTGACCAAGAATAACTATAAGAAATTGACCGACTTAAAGGAAAAATATGGGGAAAAGGGTTTGAAAATTTTGAATTTCCCTTGTAATCAGTTTGGTTCACAGATGCCAGAAGGTGATGGTGAAGCAATGGTATGTCATTTACGTGATGCCAAAGCAGATATTGGAGATGTGTTCCAAAAGGTATATAAAATTATATTTATACATTGGTTATGGGTGTTATTTACATTGATTTCAAAACACTATTTTAACTGTACATATGTAGTGCTTCAAATATTATTCAAACTGATTTGAGCATCAAAAATTCTAGTGTTCAAGCATTTCGAGTGCAGGGATTCGCTTGAAAATTGTCAATCATATTCTTGTTGTTGTAGCTCGCGGAGATTGTGTAGTCCCTTTGGGGGATTACACACAGTAAATAGCACTTGGTTGTCAAAATTGTCGAGTACCTCCAGGACGTAGACCTGGCCGTTCTTGGAACATATTATATTGTGTTTTTACATTTGCTAAAATAAAATACATTTTCTATTGGAGTACTTCGAATCCAAACTCAAATCTCGAATTAGAGCACAGCTAAAACTATCGCACGTCATGTTAGCTTATTAATTTCTCGAAAATACAAGGAACAATTGAGAATAATAGTATACACCAAACATAAGATGATGACAATTAACAAAATTAAGAATATTTACAAATTCTACCAGTTTTAAATCCTATAGCAATTCGTCTACGTCAATCAAGTTGCCCTCATAACTTCCATTAATAGTTTGCTGTTTACTACGAAAATGAATTAAGTAGATTTTTCTAAGAATGGTGGAATGACACACGTTACACCTATAGTAACAAAAATGGAAATTTAGTCAGAGACGTATAGGATGTAATTCTAATGAATGTGTTACGCATAGAAGAAGTTGACAGTGGTAAGGAAATAGAGAGTGAAACTTATGCTGTATATAAGGTTTGGAACATGATTATATTGATAGTAGGCAGTCATTTTTGAGATCACATTTTAATATATATAAAACACAAAACAATAGAGAACAATATTCAAAAAAAGTTGGCATTCAGAACTATCACAAAATTCAAAAGCAAGAACTGGCTGGTTATCATATTCTTATATCTCAACTAAAATATATTAAAGTGATAATTTTCAAAATACTTGTAAGTATTAAAATACTTGTAACAAAAATCACACAGAAGTATGGAGAATAATAAACAGTGGTAGCATTTGGAGCATTCAAGAGAAGAAATTTTCGAAATATCTATTGTCTTACCTATATGCGTTGGTAACGTTGTATGAACTATACCGCAACATAGATATGGTTAAGTGTATAAAACTTCAACAGTTTCGCTGGTTTGATCATGTTATACGAATGCATGAACTAATTGGGTTGGCTGGAAAAGGTTATTGGACATGATGAAGGACAACTCACGTCTGTAATGACCGACTAATTTATATATTCAAGTGTAAATCGTATTAGCAGTCACGTATGCAGGTTGATCATCGCGCCTATGTAACAAAGAATTTTTAAAAATTTGGGCGGCAGTCTATTGATTTTGGATCAATTTTAAGATCCTTATTATATCATAACTGTGTTGGCTCTTGCTCTTAATGAGTACGACCTCTTTAAATAGCAGAATGGTTTCCGTGGCAAGCCTATATAGGTTAATAGGTAGTAAAAAGACTGAAATGGATCTTTAAGAATTAGACCGGCTCGTTAATTTGAAATATAAACTTATAGATTGTTATATAGAGATGTAGGAAGCCTAGCTAGTAAAATTAGTTAAGTGAATTGACTTAAGAATTGAACGATTCTTAAAAATAGGTCTTTAGCCATACCATCGGTGATAACTAAAACGTTTTCTAAGTTAATATCAATAAAATGGACATCCATACATATTAACTTATAAATAATAAATTTCGTCATTTTCAAATCAATGTACCAACTTAATTAATTTAATATTTTTTAAATAAATAAAATAATTTGTTAAATTTTTTTTTAGATTGATGTGAATGGCGCCAATGCGATTCCACTATATCAATACTTGAAAGCTAAACAAACTGGCACTTTGGGCAGTGGTATTAAATGGAATTTTACTAAATTTTTAGTTAATAAAGAGGGCATTCCAATCAATCGCTATGCACCCACAACTGATCCAATGGATATTTCTAAGGATATTGAAAAGCTGCTTTAAATACAATAGCATTTAAATGCTTCATTTATTATCATTTAAGATATATAATATATATTTTTAAAAAAAATATAAAACAACATTTGTTTTGGATTGTTTTATAATTACGCGTTAATATTAAATATCACATATATTATTAAAGTATTTATATATATATATTACTTATATTGATTTGTACTTTCTGCAAATAAAATTGAAACAAAATTAAATAAAAACAAATAAATGAATCGTTATTTTCGTGTAAAATTGACGTGATCTAGTTTAAATGCAAGACACAAATCCAATTTACATTTGATATGCTTGCGTCACCGACGTACGTTAACCTTTGAAATTTTATATTGCAAATTTTGGGCATTCTTTTTTTTGAGATTTTATTAAAACTTTATATTAAAAATTTAAGTGCAATGCAAATCAATGTCAAACAAACTAACGAAAACAATTTATTTTGATTAAAAATATCCAATTGCACAATTGATTATTTTGGTGCAAAAATTGTTTATCAGATAAAAAAGTAAGAAGACGGTAAAAAATTGTTAAAAGGTCGCAAATCATTTTAGCGTACATAATCTTAAAATTTGTGTTAACTCTGATTCTATTGAGCAGTATCATAACTCTTAGTAAATGTATTTGTTTATCTATGTACTTGTAAATCCATTAGAATACAAATTTACCTTATAATGTAATATGAGTATTAAAAATATAACTCAGATGTGATTCAAGATAAATTAAAGTTAGGGTCAGTGAGAGTATAAGCTAACTAATCGCAAAAACAACGGAAGCTTGACTAGTCTAAATATTATACTTCACTATGATAGATAGATTCCGTCATTAAAGAAATTTAACTAGTACTAGAAGCGTACTACTGAAAGGTGATGGTGCATGATAGTCTAACAGTTGCTTTTGAAATTAAAAATGGAGTGCTAATGAGTTGGTAGTGGTAACAGGGAACATATTCAACAAATCATCACTGACTATTGCCTATAGTCATTAACTATTGATCTTAAGCAGGTCACTACACTATTTCAAAGAAAAGTTAATCGACATACAATTCAGAGCTAAATTAGCGGGACTAAACATTAACGAGAACGAGAGGACGAATGACATCCCCAGGGACCTCAAGATTGATCCGATCAAAAAATAGATCCCTGAAATTATTTGTGAAAACTGACTTACTTACCAACACCTCGTTATTGAATCTTAAAATCGTTACAGGCTCCTCAAGGAGGTATGCAGATCTAAGGTCAATTATTGCTTAATATGATGAAGTGACAAACATTAATCCAGCCAAGGCATAAAGAGGGTTTTGAAGATACCTCGAGTTAATAAAGAGTAAAAGTGCTCAAGTGCACTGGCTCAAATAGCTTCAACATAAAAAAAAAACAAAATATGTGGAAGACGCACGCACAGCCGAATTTTAGAGCCCATTCAAGTTGGTGAATTCATTTTTGAAGACGTTGAAAGCTCCAAATACCTGGGTATCCTCATTAATAGCAATACGTAAACATCAGTGTTTGTATCCAAGACAGAATTGTGGCAGCAAGCAGAAGTTATTACGGACACGCGAAAACTTCAAATTTAAAATCGTGACCACAAGTGCCAAACTACACCCTTACAAGGCAATCGTTCGCCCGATATTATATTACGAGATCGAAACATGGACTTTAACGACGGCAGATAAAAGCCAAATCAGAGCTTTCAAAAGAAAGGTACTGAAATAGATTGATAATCCTACAATCTAAACCACAATGAACTTTGTCGGCGCACGAATGCAAAGCTACTACAACTTTGTAACGGTGAAGATGTTATAAAGTTTGCAAAGTCGCAGAGCTTGAGATTGATCGAAGACGTCATGAGAATTTTGGATGATAGACCGAGCTTTATAACAACCGCAGCAGAAGTTGGCCACAAATAAAATGGCTCCACAGCGGGATCGAACACATCAGAAAAATAAACAATATAAACAATGTACAAAGCAGAATAGAGAAAGTTCATTGATGCAGCTAAAGCTTACCCCGAGCTGTAATGGTACTGATGATGATGATTAGTAGTGTCCTAGTATCTTTTTCCAGTCCGTTGCTCTTAACAAAGCGAAGTACTTGTTATAAATGCGCATTATTCGTTGCTGTACTTTATTTCGTTTTATATCCCGTTGTGTGTATCTTTTTTTTCGAACAATGGTACCAATCATGGTACCAGTAGACGATCTTCTTGTTTGTATTCTACTATTACATTTATTTTAAAGATTTTTTTCAAGCACGAATATGTTCTTTCTGAGAGCACCCTATGGGATTCGTAACATCGTAAATTCGACAGGAAACAAATTTAAATATCGTACTTCCCTGTGGTGATAGATCGTCATTGAAAAAATTTGACTTGGTGTAGTAGTCTTTTTTATAAGTTCTATACTCTTGACAAAGCGAAGTGGTCTATCATTAAATGCTCATTATTCTTTGCAGTACGCAATTTTTCTCGTTCTTATGTTGTGTGTATCTCTTTTTCGATCAAATTTTGCTATTGATTCACCCAACGAGTAGACGACCTTCTTCCTTGGTTTTGGCGGTATGCTATTTTGTTTAATTTTGTGTGATCTTATGTTGTGTGTATCTCTTTTCTTATCAAATGTTGCAACTGATTCACCCAATGATTAGATGTCCTCCTTCATTAGTTTTGACGGTACACTATTTTGGTCAATATTGTGTTATATGTATCTATTTCTCCGGACACCGTTGCAATTATTTTACCCAACGAGTAGACGATCCTCCTCGTTTTGGTTATTACATTTAGGTATGTCCTTAAGTACGGAGATGTTTGTCCTAAGAGCACTTTATGAAATTCATAACGTTATTCCATATGCTTAAAATCCAAAACTTTCAATCTTCAGTTCAAAAAATTTTTCTCATTAGCTCTGTTTCGGAAACAAAGGGCAACTGTTGAAAATATCAATACAATTACTTATGGAATGTATTGAATGATATATATGAAAGAATAAAAAGAAGCTATGATTAGGTCTGTTCCACGAGCTACTTATAGTAACTTTGAGTAAACACTGTGTATACACAAGCGCGTTCCACTAGCAAATTTTCAAGTATTTTTGTGTAAATTTTACTTCTGTTTTACTCATGTTTTACTATGAGTAGCTCGTGGAACAGACCTATTATAATAAATTTTAACATTTCACTCAAAATTAAAAAAATACAAAAATACCGTTTTTCCAAAAAAAAAAGATTGGAAAAACATTAGCTTTTCCATTTAGCCACACTTTGTCAGTAAATGTCAACAAATGTTGAAGGAACCTTGAGTGGATGTGAAGTGGTAACCTTTTCATGTTCACGATCATTGCTTTATTTGTTGATCACAAATTTATATAATTTGTAAATAATTTTGAACTTGTACTAGTTAAGCTTCAAAACAAATTACTGGCATTTTTCTGCAACTATTTTCCAACAGACCAAATCGATTAGACCTGTCAGCAAAGTCGTTCTAGTTTAATGTATCATCACAGAGAAAAATAACCAAATCAGTTATTTTCAAGTTTATGACGAGACACAGCTGACCTTCCGACAATTAATTAGATAAATGTTGTTTTTGCTAAGTTTGTGATTATCAAAAAGATATTTTCCAAATGGAAAAGCCGGTCAAAAAAAATCCAAGAAAATTAAAATTCTCCAGTTTTTATGGTAAGTTGACAGCTTTGCTCATTGCAGTTGAAGTGTTAAAAATAAAAAATGATCGCGCGGATACAGAGAAACCACTTGAGTGTAATTTTATTGATAATGTTCAGATAGTAATGCAAACTATTAGATACATATCTATGTACAGAATTGAGATCTTAGCTGTCAGTTAGAATTCGAATGAAAGTATTTGTTAACAAATTCTTCAATTTGATTTGTCGATCGATTTGATTGATCGTGTGTATCCTTAAATGTTGAAGTTAAGTATGTGTTCTAGACCGGTCAGTGGGGTATGCATGTTTATTTCATTAAAAATATTTATACATATAAATAAATATTTTTTTTATTAACGAATTTGTTTAAATATTTGTTGCTGCTAGTTAACGCCAATAGTGCAACGCTGGTGGCCGTTTTTGTTGTTGAACTCATTTCGCACTTCTATAAATTGACAAAAATTGAATTCCAAATTGTATGCCCGCAATTTGTACAATTTTAAATAAAATTTTTATTTTATTTTAGTTATTGTGACTTTTTTTGCTAATTTCACGTTTTATGTATAAATAGTCACGAATCGTCAACACAATTGTGCACTCATCTGCCATTGTTTGCCAGTTAACAACGACTCGTTATTCGTAGACTTGGCTTATTGCTTTTCGAACAACTGATTTGGTTACGATTTGAGGTAAGTGGATAGAAAGGATATTTTTGAATAGGTGTTAATGATGTAATTTTTTCATACTACAATTTTTAGAATGAATAAATTATTTCTGCTGTTGCTACTTGTTGGCACAGCAATTGCGGCGACTCATGTAGATATTTCAATTGCACAAAAGCCTATCACAAATCCTGCCGATGTCACTTATATAGATGGCAAAGCACCAGTAGAACTACGTGCCGGACCTGCTGAGTATAAGGAAGAACGTTTTGCTAGATTGGAAGTAGCTAGCTCATCCGAACAACCAGTGGATCAAAAAGAGAATGAACAAAGTAACCAAAATACAGTACATGTAGCTAGAGTTAGTCTTACCAAAGGTGCTGGAAATGTTCCATATAATCAACAGCATGGATACAATGCACGTGCTGCATATAATGCGAAATCTTATAATCGTCATTTGTATCAACAACAACGGAGTCAACTCAGGCAACCAAATGAACATGACCGGCAGAATCAAGAATTCGAACGTTATATACAAAACTATCACAGTGGACCAACAGTGGAAACGGTATGTTAAATAAGTACACTTATGTTACTAATAGAACTAAATTAGAGTACTGAAGTACTTAAAAAATCAAGAATTCGAACGTTATATACAAAACTATCACAGTGGATCGACAGTGGAAACGGTATGTTAAATAGGTACACTTTTGTTATTAATTAAATTAACTCAGAGGAGTAAAAACATAAAGAATTCGAACGTTATATACAAAACTATGGTCCACCATGGTGACCGACAGCGAAAACAGTACGTTAAATAGGCGCACTTACTTTACAATTAGAACTAATTCAGGGTACTGAAAAAATCATGAATTCGTAAGTTATATACACAACTATCACAGTGGAAACGGTATGTTAAATAGGTACACCTATTGTTTTAATTGCACTGTTTAAACTTCCATTTATGTTCAACAAAAAACACTTTAAATCTCTATATCTATATCAGTATCAAATAAAAATATTAATTAGTTTAAATTGGGAATTTCAACTAAATGACGAAATATTTTTTCAGAAGCATGGACATATATTCAGTATATAAAAAATAAATTAGTTTTTCACACTAAAATTATATTTCAGGTATATGATACTGCTAGTCAAGCACCACAACGCTACCAACAGGCACCTTCTTCATCAGCGTCATACATAGCTGCAGCACCTTCGTCAGCGTCAAGATCGGAACGTTTAGTTGCTGTTGCTTCTAGACCATCATATAGTCATCAATTCGAAAGACAAGTAGCTGTAGCATCGGTAACGCCTTCGATTTTACCTGCTAGTGATACAGACAAGCAATCTAATGTTGTCGTTAATCAACAAGTAAAACCAATTGTAGAAATCAATGAACAAAGCACTGCCAGTGAGGTTCCTCTCTTTACCCCTCAACCACAGCCAGATAGCAAAAAACAACAAGATACTGGCGGTTTTGTGCAACAAAGCTTTGACCCAACTCCGAAAGGTTTCAATAAGCCAAGTTTTGAACAACCAAGCTACAGTTATGATGATACACAACAACCTGATCTAAGTCCACAGTATCCACCAACTGTAGAAGACTCGCAATACGGTTATGGAGGAATTGGCGGTAGTGGCAGTGGTTATTATGGTAATAATGAGCAAACGAACTATTATGGTCAAACTAGTCCAGCCAACGTTGGTGGTGGCTATTATCCACATACCGTTTATCAACGACCAGTAGTAACAAAAACCATACAAATTGCACAACCTGCACTGAAAGCCAAAAAATACGAAGTACGTCATCCTGCTATACAAAAAGAATTCTATGATATTGAAGAACGTGTTGTTATAAAGCCAGCTGGTACAATTGTAGTCGAATTAGAACATCCTGTAGCAAAAATACCAAGGGGAGAAACCATTTTGCCTTTGGGTCACCCACATCCTGCTGTAGCGAGCGCTTATAGTAATGGTCAAGGTGTTATTCAAACCGAACAATTTAGCACGGGTTCGTATAACGGCAGATCTCCAGGAGGCACCGTTAAAACTAATCAATATAATCCAAATGCTGTATATAATGAAAAACCTGTGCTAGGTAGCACCACAATTGGATCAGCAATAACTACAAAACCTAGCTACGAATCCAACTCGCAAGAAGACACAGTGGAAGCCAGTTTAAATAAGCAATATAATGGCGACTCTCAATATGTTGAGGAACAATCAAATAACGAAGATTTCTATGTTATCACCGATGGAGACGGAAATCAACAAAAGGTATCAAAGAAAACTATATCACCAGCACATGTAGAAATAAAAAGCAATGGGGTACCACTTAACAATAACTATGCAAATAGTCAACAAAATTCATTTAACTATAATAACAACAACAATAATCAGCGCGGTAATGCTGGTTATATACCCAATCAATCACAGTATCCAGCAAATTATAATGACAATAATCAATATAAGGGGGAATATTTTGCGGCTGAATATTTCAACAAAAATAACAACAATCAACAGGATGCTAAGCCTGCCCGTCTACAGGAACAACCAGTGGCCCGTGAAAATACCGATGATGCCCGTGTAATGCATGTTATTAAGCATGAACACAACATCCATCTACCTCCCGCACAGCATAATATTTATGTGAATAGATTGGAACAGAAAAATGGTGCAGATCAACAACAACAAAATGAACGCCAACCACAGCCTGGTAAATTTAGAGGTAATTACTACAATGAAGAAGCTGCACATGTACAAGAAGTCAAACCCTTTTTGGAACAACATAAAGGAGGTGTAGTAGTTTATGCCTCACAAAAACCTAAACCTAATGTTATATTCCAAAGACCACACTCCGATGCTCGACGCTTTATCTACACTCCACGTGTACCACCAAACGTACAGTATCACGGTTTTACGAGAAAGAACGCCGGTGATGATGTCAACAAAGTACAGTACAGTGCACCCTACTCTAATATGCGATACGTACCAGAAGAATCTGCACGTTTGACGGAAAATGTTGAAAGCAATGAAAGTCAAAGTAATCAAGAAAGCAAGGAAAGCGGTGAACAAACTGTGGAGAAACAAAATACAGTAGTTACGGAAGGTAACGAAGAAGAAACTCAACCTCGCGCACACATACAAATACAAATCCCACAGCATCCGCAAGAAGCAGATAAACCGATATTTGTTGGTACTACCATTAGTCCACCCATAAAGAAAGTACATAAAACAAACTATCATGTATTGCCAAATGGTGCAGTTGAAAAATTCACTTCTGATAACAACTATCAAAAGGATAGAGTACAATCAGTCAAACCAGATTGTGATGATCAAGTCCAGGTCAGTGTAAATGAAGATGTTCCATTTAATGAAGCACAAAATGTGAACGGTCAGCAGAAATTCATGCGTTTAGTTGAGTCGCCAAGTGCGAGTACCAATAATAATGATGGTATAGTAGCTGCTGCCATATCTCCAGTCGGTACTAATTTGCAAGCAGAACATGTGGATGTTAGTCATAAAGGCACCTCTGGTCTTAATAAAATAAACACACCAAGTTCTCGTGTTATAGCTTCGACGCCAGCTCCCAATGATTCTTCGTCAGTCAATGAAAGTTTTCATAAGCGCCGCATAGTGGTAAATCATCCTTTTCAGACAGTTCGTGAGGTTGTTGAACATGAACCCATTACCAACTATCATCAAGTTCGTGTTAATGAACCAGCATCTGCACCATATTATCAAACACATGGATCGCAGCAATACGTGGTCCCGCAAAGTATACCAGTACGCTCACAGGATTACAAATAAGAAGCGCAAGTGAATTTATGACTTTGCAGTGCGTCGGTACTGATATTTTTTTGCCATTATTTTTTAAGTGAATTGTTGTTGTTGTTGTTATTTATGTTGATTTGTTTTAATTATTGTTTAATTTAAATTTAAGAACATTTTACATTAGAGCAGATAAAAGCTGCCATATGTTGGGTATTAATTTATGGTTTGAAGGGTTTCTCTTATTAACAACTTACTTGTAATCTGAACTAGGACTTAGTTTAATTTGACCTAAGCTTGCCGAAGAAAGTATAAATAAATGCAATGCAGATAAAATAAAATGTGTATAACTTAATGTAAAAGTTATCTAATTTGACAGGGTTCAATGCTTTCTACTTGCTGTATAAAAATTATTTATGGACAATTGAAACTAAAAAATGTTTTCAAAGACCTTCCATGATGGATATTTGCTAATATCCAAAACAACTATAGGATCAATCCGAAAATTCATTTTAAAAAAATATAGTTTGGAAAAATTATTTGCTATTATCATCTAGTGTCCGTCCTCAATAGAAAGAAACTGATGTTGTCGGCAGACAGTCTGGTGGGTTATCATGACCTGCATTATTATTTTAACAAGATGGGTCTGTTTGAACAGACAGAATGACGGGTCTGCTTGGAATCGGATGAGACCTGGCCCAAGAGGAAACTGCTGTGTTAGGAGACTATATTCTCCGCTGAAGTTAAGATGTTCTCAACAGCTGATATTTTGGGTTTCAATCGAAAAGCAGAGTGTCTCTTTTTTTCAGTCAGGGTCAGTTAGTAACATAAAACCTCAATCGTAGTGGTCGTAGTGTTCTGCTCTCTCCTCCTTTTTCTACTCTTTTTAAATAGAGTAGCTGCATATTAAAGACATATCTGTTTAAAATAACTATTAAAAATATGATTTTTTAAAATTATGTTTAAGTATACTGTTTTGATTTTTACATTTTTCACTATAAAATTTTCATTTCAAAGTTTTTAGTTTGGATGAACACGAGTTGAGTTTAACCTGATTCACAGGGTCTCCTTATCAAATTATCAGAAGCTTTTTTGAAATTATATTCTAAGCGTTACAGCATAATGATACTACTTACAAATTTATCTTAGTTACTGTTTATTTACACAATTTTTCAATAGATTTTTTTATCTTTATTTTTCAGTTTATGTTTTTAGTTAAGTATTAATATTACATATTTATAAACACAACTGTTTTTGAATTACCTATAAACAATATTTATTTTTTTATTGTTTTCTTTTAGTCACTTTATTATTCACTGACTAATTATTATTAATGTGTTTTATACAGTATGTTAGATTAGAGATTATCAGATTATTTGCTCTTAAAACCCTACGTTTACCATATGTAAATTAACACTTTTAACGATAGTACTTCCTATTATTTAAATTAGATACGTCATTATATAAGTCAAAGTATACAACCGGCTTTTTGTTTTTTTACCGTCAATTACAATATTCATGTTTTTACACTATTTTATAACTTAGAAAATTTTTAGAAGAATAATTTTTATATAAAAATCTGTTTATAGTATGTTCCCATTGCCCGATTGACGGCGAATGCCATAATCGTATAAGGATAAATTAGATACTATGTAAATGAAGTTAGGTTTTTCTTATTATTTCTTATAATTATTTATAATATTTATGTTTTATATATTATAAATTATTGAAAATGTTAATTTTGTAAATGTAAATATAACCTATATTTAATAAAAAGAATACTACTACTATAATATGTTCCCATTGCCTTCATTAAAGCAGTTTATTTGATTTAGGTCACTAATGAAGTTGGTTAACCGTACAAAGAGCTTTCGTGCATTTCAACTTAGTTAAGAATAAATTAAGGGAAATAACATCAAAAATATCGGTTTCAGTATTATACTAAATAATTTCCCAAAAGGAAAATGATCGAAATTTAACATATTAAACACAAGACATAAAATATCAATAAACAAAAAACATATAATTTAAACAAAAAAGAGGCAAGCATTGTTTTAAATTGTTTGCTTTTTATAAATAATATTAATCACAAAATTTTTTCCAAATTTTTTTTGTTTTCCACGATCAATTAATTAATTTCTGTTAAGAATACAAAATTGAATATTTCTGCTAACAATTGAAATGTAAGTAAACAAAACTTCTCTTAGAACTTATGTGTCATAAAACTTTCTGAGACATTAAAGCTTTTTCACATGTATAAATTAACTTATACCAATCGAAACGATCAAATTTTTATTTGATTAACGCAAATTGATTGAGCGGTTGAAAGAATATGATATTATTAACATTTCCTGAAAATGTTTATTATTATTTTAAAGTTTTTCGAGAGCTTTTAGGCTTTAACGTGAGCTAAATTTATATTTGTATATCGAGATTAATTTATAACATTTTAAATACTTTGCCAGATTGTATTTAAGAGTAGTATCAAAATACTTGGCAATTACTTTGCCAAGATTATTCTAAAATTAATGACTGTTTATATGACTATTGCAGATGAAGTGTGATTTTATTCGACATTTACATTTATGAAAAATATAAATGCCTATTAACATAACTAGAATAATGCTAAATTACGCTAAAAACTTTCAATTGGGCACCAAATTTTGACAAAGTAAATCTAGAATAAATCCAGTTTTAACAATCGAAAACGCCATTAATGACAGATTTCACCTTACTATAGCAAACAAAGGAGTTTTTAAAGTTTTTTTAAATAATCAAATATATATCGTATATAGTATAAAATTTTTGAACACCTCAAACTTTTTTGCCATTTACTTTCTTGTATGTTAAATGTTAAAAAATTTTTTATATATTTTGGACGTTTTTTCAAAAAAAATTAAAAATATTCTTTTTTTGGATTTTTTTTCATACCCTCAAAAATTTATACGAAAATAGCTTAAAACTTAATTTAAAAAAGAAATATGTCAATATAGTGTAAAAAGGTCGTGACAGAGTAGTCTGAAAATAGGTTTTTGGTCTAACTGCATTTTATCATCAAAATAAGTTTGTTTTGTTTTCAAAAAGGTAGTCTTAAGTTCTAAATTACTAAATCAAGTTTTAAATATTGTAACTTTCTATATAACTTCTTTAATACATATGTATTGTTTACACTTTATAAAAGTTTTAAGATTATTTTGTTTGATGTATAACATTATTATACATATATATACTCTTGAACTATATACTCTTTTAATAAAGCATTAACACTTACCTTTTTTCACTGGTGTATCCGTAGTAATTGATGTTGATCCTGTTAACAATAGCTGTCAATGCGTTTTTGATATGAATTCATTTTTGTATATCTTTTTATATTACAAAAAAAAAATAATTCCTTTTTGTACACTTATGGCATATAACATATTAATAATAACTGTTTTTATATCTATAATTTTTAATTTATAAACCCTTTGAAATGGTTTTTTCACTACATATTTTTTTAATGATTTAATTTTTATTATTGAGCGTAGGGGATAAGCCACTGTGGAACGTAGCTAATAACATAACCCAATTTTATGTAGCAAGTAAAGTACATAGGCAGTTTCATCCCAACTTTTTATGTTTGATTTTCTTTTTCCTTATATCTGTTCTGCGAAATGCAACACTGATTTTATGAAAACTATAATTATTTGGCTTTCTATTTTTTAAATGTAAATTCATAAGTTTTAACTAAATATTTTTGATTATAACGTTTATATTTAAAAGTTTATAACGTTTATATATACAAGTACAATAAATATTCTATTGTACAGTATTAAAAATTATACTAAATTTTAATATCAAACTCCTAAAATTATTTATTTTATTATTAATTATGTTAATGACACTTTCACTTTGTTGTTGTAAATATTATATTACATATTATTATAAGCATTCATAAAGTTTTTTAATATTCTCAATTAAATTATATGTATATGTACATATTATTATGTACAATTATGTATGTAAAATTTTTTTTTATGCATAACTTTTTTTTGTACATTCATGTAAATGTACTCATTTCTATCAATATTAATAAAAATTTTATTAATTTATACACTCTTATTAAAATAATATTTATTAAATAATATTTAAACGTGAAACAATTTCTAATATTAACTTAACTCCAGTTGCCAACAGAGGCGCTTCAAGAACTGAAATTCTTTTTCATTTTCTATTCAAATTCATTGACAAATTCCACCAAAAATGATTTTGCAGTTATTAAAAACCTGTTCGCATTAAAAAAAGTGTGACGTATTTGAACGAAAATCAAAACAAAGAACAAAAATAGTAGAAAAACATGCAAAATAAAATAAATATTAAATAAAAAAAAAAAGAAACGTTTTCTTTGCGTTGCAATTATGTCCGAAGAGGAGTGCAATTAGACTGAAGTGTGGCGATTCACTTTTAACGAAAGTAACAATTACACATACATATGTATGTATTTGTTGTTTTTTTTTTTGCTATTTGCATAAAAAAAAACAATTAGAATTGTGCCATTTCTTTGTCATTACTTATTTATTAATTTAACAGTGCATTTAAATTAAAAAATGTGAATTAGTAATATGATTGGAACACCAATTATTATTTTTATTTATTTTTATTCTCAAATAATGAGAAACCATTTGTTTTAGAAATATGTACATACCAATCCCTTACCTCGCTAATTAGTCAATAACACATTTGATACATTTAGCACAATGGTTACCGTTTCGCATCTTATCACGTAAGTTGTTATTTTTGCATCAACACAACTAATAACATCCCTAACGTTTTTATAGAGTTCGATATTAACATACTATGTGAAATTTACATATTATGTTATATTGTAACAGTAACATTTAATTTTAATTTTATAAAATGTTAAAAACTTAAACAATAGATGTATTCAGCCGCCCCGTAGTGCAGCAAAAAACAAGAAATCTCTTGTTAAAAAGACTTCTTGTCGTATTGGCGTCACTGGTAATATCTGTCAAATATTATGTTTTGAAAATTATTAAGTGATATATATAATAAGTAAAATCTAAGGCAAAGTAAATTTTATATAAATTTAAATGTTTATTAAAATATTTGTTCTAATATAACACAGCAAGTGGATTTGTTAATAAAAACTTTCGCAGCAAATTAACAAAACTCCAAAGAAATGTGCGAATGTAAAAGTCAACTGTGGCGTTGGGTCAGTTGGCTAATGAACGCTGACTCTGAGCATCAAATTTGGCAGGGCACAACAGCTGTATGGTCAACGAAAAATTCAATTAATTAAGATAATATAAAAAGAATTTTTGTTGTTGTGGTTCACTACTTTTTGAAAAACCTCTTTAAAAAATTACAAATTATATATGTTCTCTTACATTCTCTAAATCTACGTTCTAATTATGCTTTCTTCATGTATTCTTTAAAATGTTTGTATATGTTATTTATTTTTTTTTATAAATTATACATTTTTATTTATATTTATTATTTTTTATATTTGTTTTTTAAAAGTTTAAAATTTTTATTTTTAAAAGTATAAAGAATATAATTTGAATAGCTTTATTAAAAATGTGTGAATAGTCATATTCGATTGTTCAGTTTATATGAAAGTTATAAAATGTAATAGTTGTATTTGGATTCACTTCAACATAATTCAAAAATTATTGAACTAGTTTAAACTGAAACAAACAGACAGACAAGGTTCAATAACCTTAATTCGTCGAGGTGATCATGACTATATATACTCTATATTAGAATATATTATAAAAAAAAAGATCATTTATAATTTAAGTAATTACAGTTCTTGTTAATTTCTTACGGTACTCTTAGAAATTCATCTGAGCCTTGAATTGAAATAGTTATACTTATTGAAATCAATTCATATCATTTTTGAATTTCACTATATAAACTCCTTTAAAACTATTTGTTTTTAAATAAAAATAAATACAACTTAAATTGTAATAGAATTATTGATTAAAAAGAAAAGTGATTTCTATTACAATACCATGAAAAACTCTTATTGTTGAGCTATGCCAGCAATGTCATATGACAGATTATGTCGAAACAGTCAATACGGCTGTATGGTACATGTAAAAAAAAGTGTGAGGACCACACTTCTTAAAAGAGCTTAAAATTTAGAAACCGCAAAATTTGAAAAACAACAAAATTCTAATACTTTCTTTCTAATACGATTATAAAAATATTGGTTATTTCTGGATTATACTTATGCAGTTATTAAAAATATAAACAGTTATACGGGTTCTTCACATCTATTTTATCAGAATAATAGTAAAAATAATACAGAAAGAATAAGTTATTATATTTTCAACTGCAAAAAAGTATATTTTTCAAATTAAATATAAAATTTTTATTTATTTTTAACTAAACTTAATTTAAATCAAAATACAAGTATAAAAAAATAACAATATATTCGTTTATTTAAATAATTTTGTTTAAATATTTATAAATAGCATCACGTTTTGTTTTTTGCAAATACACTTAAAAAAAATAACAGCTTATTTTGGAATAAACTTTTCTCATCTGCGTCTAATCCATCCGGCATTCTTGAAGATTTTGAATACCATCTCTCGTGGTATTTTTTCTGCTTCACGATCTATTACTGGACTTTCCTTGTCCGTAAACCATGATTCCTTTGCTAAGGCAGCTGCAATATGTGGGTTCTTATAGAAACGTTCACTCTTAAGCAATTCTGATGGAAGTTGTGATTCACGATATGAGTTCTCTACTACTGATGGATGTGCATATTGCTGTGATGTAGCTAAGCCAATGCTTGGTGCTATATGATAATGTTGTGGGTGAGCTTCTTGCGCATGAAAGGGATATTGTAAACGTGATGGTTGATGAAAATAGAATTGCGCTTGACTCAGAGTAGCTAAAACTAAAAGTAGTACGCAAGTGTAGTAGTTCATGTTACTAAAAGAAAAAAAATTTAATTAGTTTTTATAAATATATATGTTTTCATATAGTTTAACATAGAAAAATTTAAATTTGAAATAATATAACAATAATTGTACCATATTACTAGGTAGAGAGACATTTTTTAACAAGACTTATAGAGAAATTTAATGGACATATAGATCTATGTATTTAGAGTTCAATGTACAAATCGACGCTTATATATTCAGTCATATTTAAAAATTGTTTTGATCTTAAGCTCTTTAATATTAAGTACATAGATATGAGTAGCAAGAACCAGATTAAAATATATAAAAAATATGTTGTGTTATAGATTTTTTGAGAACTTATCTCTTTGAGAAGAAGTAGATATTAATAGCAAGTATCAGATTAAGATATCTAGGATATATAATAAATGTTGGTTAGAATTCATGCCTTAGTATTAAACATTACGATTTTGATAGTTCAAAACAATATTATATTTTTTTTAAAATCTATTAATTCTTTTAATTAATTATTTTCTTTATTTAAATAATTTGAATAATTTAAATAATTTAAAAATAATAAAATATACATTTTAAAATTATTTTTAAATTTCATTACAGTATATGTTATGTGTTTTATAGGCTTCTTTATTACATTCATACCATCTTTTTTAAAATCTTTTTCAACTCTGAGTGAATAATAATGCATTCAGTTCTGCTTCATTAATTTAAACTACTATGAAATCAAATCATTAATTTATAATAAAATTTAAGTATAAAATCCACAAATGTTTAACACTTTAATATTTATAAATTAATAAAGAGAGAACTGCAAGTCACTTTGCAGTCGGCTGATGCCTAACTAAAGGTGTCCGGGTGACTTTATAAAGTTGATACTTCCAGCCAAAATATAATTAATAATTTTAAACACGTTTCATTTTATTTTATTTTTTTGAATAAAAGCTTAAATATAACAATTAATTTAATATCTCAATCGATTTGATGTGCTGGAAGCGCTTTTTTAAATTAAGAGACCGGCTACGTTTGTGTTTTGCAAACATTGGCGGAAGGCGGTTTCAATAGTGTTTTTATTAGTTAATAAATTCTTTAAAATCATTATGTCTTTTAATAACAAAATTTAAACACTTTATTTGTAGTAACACTAATTGAAAAATGAATTGATTAAATAATGCAATAAAAATATTTTTTATGGAGATATAAAGATTCGTTGTCGTCATTTGGCATGAGGCTTGACACATGATTCAGCGAAATTTTATTTAAAACAAATATCATATAAATACAAATATAAACTACACTTCTTATGTGTCATAAATCATTTAAATAAATTAAGAAAAAAATTGCAATGAAAAATAATATTATTTTAAAAATATTTAAAAACCATATATCATTTATATTTAATAGTATTTATTAGAAGTGAGCTTTATCTAGTCATAGGGAATAAATTTAAAAACAAATATTGAAATAATATTTGAAGAAATATATAAGAAATAAAATAAAAAATAAAGAAATAAAAATATAAATAATGAAATAATGAAATAATGACGTTTTGTGTGATTTTGTGCATTTAAACATTTTATGATTTATATGCAAATATCTAATTCTTTTTCTAAGGTCACTTGAGATACTCGTATATACTATATATTTTTTCAGAATATATTTAAACTATAAATGCATATATGTGCACCTAATTTTCTTAATCTGTTGTCTGAGTCAGTGTCCAAATTTAACAAGATGGATCTGTTTCAACAGACAGAATGACGGGTGTGCTTGGAATCGGATGAGATCTGGGCCAAGAGGAAACTGCTGTGTCAGGAGACTATATTCTCCGCTGAAGTTAAGATGTTCTTAATTGCTGACATTTTGGGTTTCAATCGAAAAGCAGAGTGTCTCTTTTTTTTCAGTTTTTTCAATAACACAAAACCTCAATCATGGTCGTAGTGTTCTGCTCTCTAGGAGTCAATAGAGCGTTTATTTTCTATTTACAGCTACTCTTTTAAAATAGAGTAGGTGCATTTTAAAGACATATCTATTTAAAATAAGTATTAAAAATATGATTTTTTAAAATTATGTTTAAGTATATTGTTTTGATTTTTACATTTTTAACTATAAAATTTTCATTCCAAAGTTTTTAGTTTGGATGAACACGAGTTGAGTTTAACCTGATTTACAGGGTCTCCTAATCAAATTATCAGAAGCTTATTTAAAATTATATTCTAAGCGTTACAGCATAATACTATTTACAAATTTATCTTAGTTACTGTTAATTTACACAATTTTTCATTAGATTTTTTTTGTCTTTATTTTTCAGTATATATTTTTAGTTAAGTATTAATATTACATATTTATAAACACAACTGTTTTTGAATTACCTATAAACAATATTTATTTTTTTATTGTTTTCTTTTAGTCACTTTATTATTCACTGACTAATTATTATTAATGTGTTTTATACAGTATGTTAGATTAGAGATTATCAGATTATTTGCTCTTAAAACCCTACGTTTACCATATGTAAATTAACACTTTTAACGATAGTACTTCCTATTATTTAAATTAGATACGTCATTATATAAGTCAAAGTATACAACCGGCTTTTTGTTTTTTTACCGTCAATTACAATATTCATGTTTTTACACTATTTTATAACTTAGAAAATTTTTAGAAGAATAATTTTTATATAAAAATCTGTTTATAGTATGTTCCCATTGCCCGATTGACGGCGAATGCCATAATCGTATAAGGATAAATTAGATACTATGTAAATGAAGTTAGGTTTTTCTTATTATTTCTTATAATTATTTATAATATTTATGTTTTATATATTATAAATTATTGAAAATGTTAATTTTGTAAATGTAAATATAACCTATATTTAATAAAAAGAATACTACTACTATAATATGTTCCCATTGCCTTCATTAAAGCAGTTTATTTGATTTAGGTCACTAATGAAGTTGGTTAACCGTACAAAGAGCTTTCGTGCATTTCAACTTAGTTAAGAATAAATTAAGGGAAATAACATCAAAAATATCGGTTTCAGTATTATACTAAATAATTTCCCAAAAGGAAAATGATCGAAATTTAACATATTAAACACAAGACATAAAATATCAATAAACAAAAAACATATAATTTAAACAAAAAAGAGGCAAGCATTGTTTTAAATTGTTTGCTTTTTATAAATAATATTAATCACAAAATTTTTTCCAAATTTTTTTTGTTTTCCACGATCAATTAATTAATTTCTGTTAAGAATACAAAATTGAATATTTCTGCTAACAATTGAAATGTAAGTAAACAAAACTTCTCTTAGAACTTATGTGTCATAAAACTTTCTGAGACATTAAAGCTTTTTCACATGTATAAATTAACTTATACCAATCGAAACGATCAAATTTTTATTTGATTAACGCAAATTGATTGAGCGGTAGAAAGAATATGATATTATTAACATTTCCTGAAAATGTTTATTATTATTTTAAAGTTTTTCGAGAGCTTTTAGGCTTTAACGTGAGCTAAATTTATATTTGTATATCGAGATTAATTTATAACATTTTAAATACTTTGCCAGATTGTATTTAAGAGTAGTATCAAAATACTTGGCAATTACTTTGCCAAGATTATTCTAAAATTAATGACTGTTTATATGACTATTGCAGATGAAGTGTGATTTTATTCGACATTTACATTTATGAAAAATATAAATGCCTATTAACATAACTAGAATAATGCTAAATTACGCTAAAAACTTTCAATTGGGCACCAAATTTTGACAAAGTAAATCTAGAATAAATCCAGTTTTAACAATCGAAAACGCCATTAATGACAGATTTCACCTTACTATAGCAAACAAAGGAGTTTTTAAAGTTTTTTTAAATAATCAAATATATATCGTATATAGTATAAAATTTTTGAACACCTCAAACTTTTTTGCCATTTACTTTCTTGTATGTTAAATGTTAAAAAATTTTTTATATATTTTGGACGTTTTTTCAAAAAAAATTAAAAATATTCTTTTTTTGGATTTTTTTTCATACCCTCAAAAATTTATACGAAAATAGCTTAAAACTTAATTTAAAAAAGAAATATGTCAATATAGTGTAAAAAGGTCGTGACAGAGTAGTCTGAAAATAGGTTTTTGGTCTAACTGCATTTTATCATCAAAATAAGTTTGTTTTGTTTTCAAAAAGGTAGTCTTAAGTTCTAAATTACTAAATCAAGTTTTAAATATTGTAACTTTCTATATAACTTCTTTAATACATATGTATTGTTTACACTTTATAAAAGTTTTAAGATTATTTTGTTTGATGTATAACATTATTATACATATATATACTCTTGAACTATATACTCTTTTAATAAAGCATTAACACTTACCTTTTTTCACTGGTGTATCCGTAGTAATTGATGTTGATCCTGTTAACAATAGCTGTCAATGCGTTTTTGATATGAATTCATTTTTGTATATCTTTTTATATTACAAAAAAAAAATAATTCCTTTTTGTACACTTATGGCATATAACATATTAATAATAACTGTTTTTATATCTATAATTTTTAATTTATAAACCCTTTGAAATGGTTTTTTCACTACATATTTTTTTAATGATTTAATTTTTATTATTGAGCGTAGGGGATAAGCCACTGTGGAACGTAGCTAATAACATAACCCAATTTTATGTAGCAAGTAAAGTACATAGGCAGTTTCATCCCAACTTTTTATGTTTGATTTTCTTTTTCCTTATATCTGTTCTGCGAAATGCAACACTGATTTTATGAAAACTATAATTATTTGGCTTTCTATTTTTTAAATGTAAATTCATAAGTTTTAACTAAATATTTTTGATTATAACGTTTATATTTAAAAGTTTATAACGTTTATATATACAAGTACAATAAATATTCTATTGTACAGTATTAAAAATTATACTAAATTTTAATATCAAACTCCTAAAATTATTTATTTTATTATTAATTATGTTAATGACACTTTCACTTTGTTGTTGTAAATATTATATTACATATTATTATAAGCATTCATAAAGTTTTTTAATATTCTCAATTAAATTATATGTATATGTACATATTATTATGTACAATTATGTATGTAAAATTTTTTTTTATGCATAACTTTTTTTTGTACATTCATGTAAATGTACTCATTTCTATCAATATTAATAAAAATTTTATTAATTTATACACTCTTATTAAAATAATATTTATTAAATAATATTTAAACGTGAAACAATTTCTAATATTAACTTAACTCCAGTTGCCAACAGAGGCGCTTCAAGAACTGAAATTCTTTTTCATTTTCTATTCAAATTCATTGACAAATTCCACCAAAAATGATTTTGCAGTTATTAAAAACCTGTTCGCATTAAAAAAAGTGTGACGTATTTGAACGAAAATCAAAACAAAGAACAAAAATAGTAGAAAAACATGCAAAATAAAATAAATATTAAATAAAAAAAAAAAGAAACGTTTTCTTTGCGTTGCAATTATGTCCGAAGAGGAGTGCAATTAGACTGAAGTGTGGCGATTCACTTTTAACGAAAGTAACAATTACACATACATATGTATGTATTTGTTGTTTTTTTTTTTGCTATTTGCATAAAAAAAAACAATTAGAATTGTGCCATTTCTTTGTCATTACTTATTTATTAATTTAACAGTGCATTTAAATTAAAAAATGTGAATTAGTAATATGATTGGAACACCAATTATTATTTTTATTTATTTTTATTCTCAAATAATGAGAAACCATTTGTTTTAGAAATATGTACATACCAATCCCTTACCTCGCTAATTAGTCAATAACACATTTGATACATTTAGCACAATGGTTACCGTTTCGCATCTTATCACGTAAGTTGTTATTTTTGCATCAACACAACTAATAACATCCCTAACGTTTTTATAGAGTTCGATATTAACATACTATGTGAAATTTACATATTATGTTATATTGTAACAGTAACATTTAATTTTAATTTTATAAAATGTTAAAAACTTAAACAATAGATGTATTCAGCCGCCCCGTAGTGCAGCAAAAAACAAGAAATCTCTTGTTAAAAAGACTTCTTGTCGTATTGGCGTCACTGGTAATATCTGTCAAATATTATGTTTTGAAAATTATTAAGTGATATATATAATAAGTAAAATCTAAGGCAAAGTAAATTTTATATAAATTTAAATGTTTATTAAAATATTTGTTCTAATATAACACAGCAAGTGGATTTGTTAATAAAAACTTTCGCAGCAAATTAACAAAACTCCAAAGAAATGTGCGAATGTAAAAGTCAACTGTGGCGTTGGGTCAGTTGGCTAATGAACGCTGACTCTGAGCATCAAATTTGGCAGGGCACAACAGCTGTATGGTCAACGAAAAATTCAATTAATTAAGATAATATAAAAAGAATTTTTGTTGTTGTGGTTCACTACTTTTTGAAAAACCTCTTTAAAAAATTACAAATTATATATGTTCTCTTACATTCTCTAAATCTACGTTCTAATTATGCTTTCTTCATGTATTCTTTAAAATGTTTGTATATGTTATTTATTTTTTTTTATAAATTATACATTTTTATTTATATTTATTATTTTTTATATTTGTTTTTTAAAAGTTTAAAATTTTTATTTTTAAAAGTATAAAGAATATAATTTGAATAGCTTTATTAAAAATGTGTGAATAGTCATATTCGATTGTTCAGTTTATATGAAAGTTATAAAATGTAATAGTTGTATTTGGATTCACTTCAACATAATTCAAAAATTATTGAACTAGTTTAAACTGAAACAAACAGACAGACAAGGTTCAATAACCTTAATTCGTCGAGGTGATCATGACTATATATACTCTATATTAGAATATATTATAAAAAAAAAGATCATTTATAATTTAAGTAATTACAGTTCTTGTTAATTTCTTACGGTACTCTTAGAAATTCATCTGAGCCTTGAATTGAAATAGTTATACTTATTGAAATCAATTCATATCATTTTTGAATTTCACTATATAAACTCCTTTAAAACTATTTGTTTTTAAATAAAAATAAATACAACTTAAATTGTAATAGAATTATTGATTAAAAAGAAAAGTGATTTCTATTACAATACCATGAAAAACTCTTATTGTTGAGCTATGCCAGCAATGTCATATGACAGATTATGTCGAAACAGTCAATACGGCTGTATGGTACATGTAAAAAAAAGTGTGAGGACCACACTTCTTAAAAGAGCTTAAAATTTAGAAACCGCAAAATTTGAAAAACAACAAAATTCTAATACTTTCTTTCTAATACGATTATAAAAATATTGGTTATTTCTGGATTATACTTATGCAGTTATTAAAAATATAAACAGTTATACGGGTTCTTCACATCTATTTTATCAGAATAATAGTAAAAATAATACAGAAAGAATAAGTTATTATATTTTCAACTGCAAAAAAGTATATTTTTCAAATTAAATATAAAATTTTTATTTATTTTTAACTAAACTTAATTTAAATCAAAATACAAGTATAAAAAAATAACAATATATTCGTTTATTTAAATAATTTTGTTTAAATATTTATAAATAGCATCACGTTTTGTTTTTTGCAAATACACTTAAAAAAAATAACAGCTTATTTTGGAATAAACTTTTCTCATCTGCGTCTAATCCATCCGGCATTCTTGAAGATTTTGAATACCATCTCTCGTGGTATTTTTTCTGCTTCACGATCTATTACTGGACTTTCCTTGTCCGTAAACCATGATTCCTTTGCTAAGGCAGCTGCAATATGTGGGTTCTTATAGAAACGTTCACTCTTAAGCAATTCTGATGGAAGTTGTGATTCACGATATGAGTTCTCTACTACTGATGGATGTGCATATTGCTGTGATGTAGCTAAGCCAATGCTTGGTGCTATATGATAATGTTGTGGGTGAGCTTCTTGCGCATGAAAGGGATATTGTAAACGTGATGGTTGATGAAAATAGAATTGCGCTTGACTCAGAGTAGCTAAAACTAAGAGTAGTACGCAAGTGTAGTAGTTCATGTTACTAAAAGAAAAAAAATTTAATTAGTTTTTATAAATATAAATGTTTTCATATAGTTTAACATAGAAAAATTTAAATTCAAAATAATATAACAATAATTGTACCATATTACTAGGTATGTATTTAGAGTTCAATGTACAAATCGACGCTTATATATTCAGTCATATTTAAAAATTGTTTTGATCTTAAGCTCTTCAATATTAAACATAGATATGAGTAGCAAGAACCAGATTAAAATACATAAAAAATATGTTGTGTTATAGATTTTTTGAGAACTTATCTCTTTGAGAAGAAGTAGATATTAATAGCAAGTATCAGATTAAGATATCTAGGATATATAATAAATGTTAGTTAGAATTCATGTCTTAGTATTAAACATTACGATTTTGATAGTTCAAAACAATATTATATTTTTTTTAAAATCTATTAATTCTTTTAATTAATTATTTTCTTTATTTAAATAATTTGAATAATTTAAATAATTTAAAAATAATAAAATATACATTTTAAAATTATTTTTAAATTTCATTACAGTATATGTTATGTGTTTTATAGACTTCTTTATTACATTCGTATCATCTTTTTCAAGATCTTTTTCAACTCTGAGTGAATAATAATGCATTTAGTTATGCTTCATTAATTTAAACTACTATGAAATCAAATCATTAATTTATAATAAAATTTAAGTATAAAATCTACAAATGTTTAACACTTTAATATTTATAAATTAATAAAGAGAGAACTGCAAGTCACTTTGCAGTCGGCTGATGCCTAACTAAAGGTGTCCGGGTGACTTTATAAAGTTGATACTTCCCGCCAAAATACAATTAATAATTTTAAACACGTTTCATTTTATTTTATTTTTTTTGAATAAAAGCTTAAATATAACAATTAATTTAATATCTCAATCGATTTGCTGTGCTGGAAGCGCTTTTTTGAATCAAGAGACCGGCTACGTTTGTGTTTTGCAATCATTGGCGGAAGGCGGTTTCAATAGTGTTTTTATTAGTTAATAAATTCTTTAAAATCATTATGTCTTTTAATAACAAAATTTAAACACTTTATTTGTAGTAACACTAATTGAAAAATGAATTGATTAAATAATGCAATAAAAATATTTTTTATGGAGATATAAAGATTCGTTGTCGTCATTTGGCATGAGGCTTGACACATGATTCAGCGAAATTTTATTTAAAACAAATATCATATAAATACAAATATAAACTACACTTCTTATGTGTCATAAATCATTTAAATAAATTAAGAAAAAAATTGCAATGAAAAATAATATTATTTTAAAAATATTTAAAAACCATATATCATTTATATTTAATAGTATTTATTAGAAGTGAGCTTTATCTAGTCATAGGGAATAAATTTAAAAACAAATATTGAAATAATATTTGAAGAAATATATAAGAAATAAAATAAAAAATAAAGAAATAAAAATATAAATAATGAAATAATGAAATAATGACGTTTTGTGTGATTTTGTGCATTTAAACATTTTATGATTTATATGCAAATATCTAATTCTTTTTCTAAGGTCACTTGAGATACTCGTATATACTATATATTTTTTCAGAATATATTTAAACTATAAATGCATATATGTGCACCTAATTTTCTTAATCTGTTGTCTGAGTCAGTGTCCAAATTGGGTCTACTGAGACTACTCTACAGACTAGCTGATTGTTCAATCTTACGTTGCAGGTATGGAATTTTTTCTGTTTATTATTTAAATTTTTTCATTTGCATACTGGTTGATAAAGTTATATAAAACTGTCAATTTTTAAAAAGTATAGTACTTCGAAGATAAAAATTCAGTTTCGATTAATATGCAATCATTATTTCATGCTAAAAAAACCTTGAATATTTTCTTTAGTAAATAACTTATTGTTAAGATATATAACTTATATTATGTTATACTATCGACTGAACCAAATATTTTTTAATTATGAATTTTCAAATTTCAGAATTTTTATAAAAATAATTTGTTTATTTAAGTGTTGCACATGAGTTTTTTAGCATATATTAATATATAATATTTCTAATATAAAAACAATAAAATAATTGTAAAATTTATTTAACATTATGAAATTTGATACTACAGTATTCCGTAAATTAATCACTCGTCAATGGAAACCATGGCAAAATTGAATGAACTACGGTATGAATTGCTTCCTCACCCACCGTTTTCTCTAGATTTAACTCCCAGTGATTATTACTTGTTTATAAACATGAAAAGATGACTCCAGGGAAAAAGATATCCATCAAATGCTGAAGTGGAATGGGAAACTGTGGTATATTTTGGAGGACTTGATAAATAGTATTATTTAAAAGATGTTCGAGCTAAAAGGGGATTATATTAAAGCATAAAATATAATTGCCAAAAAAAAAAATGCGGTTTTATTACTTAGGTTGGGTATTTGTCAATCTACCTAGTATATATTAGTTAGAAATTACTGCTCGCCTTCCGTTTAATTGACACTTAATCACTTTTATTCCTTTTATTTTAACTGTCCTATGTCAAATACTTTCTTTGGATTCCATATTATATTATAAAAGAGAAGACTTGATACCAAACTGTTTTGAGGCTTGTATCAATAACTTGAGAGACTAAAGCTTTAATATTGAGTGAAGGCAATTGTATGTCTTTTTGACCCATATAATTGTAAACAGGTAGGTTTACCTCAATTATATGGAGTTCAACTTATATCATTAGGAAGTAGAATTATACCAAATTCTTTTATTTAACAAAAAAAATTATACTTTAAATAAATTAAATTTTTTTTAAAATATTTTAACGGAAGAAACCATACTTCTTAGTACAAACGTTTTTATATAAAGGTATTTTAAACAGAAGTGAACTACAACAACAAAATTTTATTATATATTAATAAATTTTTGGTTGACCATATAGCAGTTTCGAATGTTACCAAATACCCATCATCAAAAATACTTTTTTTGAAAATATTTCTTGTATTTAATTATTAGTAAATATAAAATTTTTTTTGTATTTTTATTTATTTCTGGTAAAATTTATTAAGAATAAATTTATTGAAATAAGATTATCTTAAATATTATAATTTTATTATTATAAGATCTTAATATTGTAATAATTATTAATTATTGATTATTCGTTTTTATATATTATATATGTTATATATGTTTTCGGAATATTTATTTAATTTGTTTATTGAATATAAATGGCATGATTTAAGTAACATTTTTCAATCCATATGCATTTATAATAAAAAATGGTAGAGACTTAAAATGTTCAAAGGTGTCAGGGTTAAACATCTGCTCTAACTCAGATTCTATTGAAATAAAGTTACCATATGTAAACTTTGCTTCAAATATTGAAGTCACACTGCGTATGAGTAACAATATTTTTTGCACTTTGCCTTTGATAGAAATTCTAACTATTTTTCTCACATAATAAACACATATTCAAAACTACTTCAATTAGTTTTATTGTAATTAAAAATAATTGATGTTATTTAAAGATTTTAATTACAACAATAATAACTATTATTATCTAACATTGATTTGTTTGGTTTACCATATATATAAATATTTCGTTTTATTTGGTTGCAGAAATCAACTGCAATTGACTAACATTTAGATAAGTTTGTAAGATTCGATGACATAAAAATTGGATTGAAATAGTTATTATAAATTATTATAAACTATTATTTATAAATACAGAAAACTATATTTAACTATACTGCTAGAATACAAAAGTCACTATCCAAGGGGGTTACTAATCCAATTAGTACACTTAAGACACCGCATGGTAAAAATATAATATAGTAAATATATATAAAATATATTATATATAACGTTAGTATATTCACTTTCTATATTAGATTTATTTATTAAGAAAAGTCGTGCTTTATAAGAGTCATTATTCTACATATACATCGGTATAGACATATGACATATGCATAATTCTCACAACTTTGATGATTTAAAATATTATTTTCTCACAACTTTGATGATCTAAAAATGAATTTAAATGTCATCAAAATAACACGATATCAAAAGTATTATAGTATATATTCACCCATATATATACCATAATATAATATTTATTTTAAACAAACATATATAGATTACAAGGGACGCTATTTGTCATTGTCGGTGCAAAAGATGTAATAAAATAGAAATATATTAAAAACAAATGATAAGAAGAAATAACATGAGAACATTAAAGGTGATAAAAGAGTATACAGTTTAGACCGCTATGATAGATGTATGGATGTCTCACTAGGGGTGCTGATTAATGTTCGCGTGGAGATATAATTAAAAGGGCAGCTATGTCCATAATAACATCATATCCTGAGAATTTATTTAAAGAGATTACATTAGTACTACTAAGCAATTGCGGTTATTCAGAGAAATTATATATAAAAACCCATCAGAGAAACTGATCATTCCTTTTAATACTTATCATCGAAAGTGTGAAAACTTTGCAAAAAATCATATACGCATTGCTTTACCGATTGCATGGATTTAGCAGGGATTAGGAGCAGATTTTTAGGGAATTATCAATAATATTTAGTCAGACTGCTCATGTGAAAGGACAAAAGATTTATAATTGTTATTTAAGAAAAACAATTTATATAAGAGGTTCGATCAAGTTTCCAACAAAGAATTAAAATTGCGTATAAACGCCAATTATCTAAAGCAAATCAGATACTACAACCAATCAACCAACTGCTGCTTAGATATCTAAGGTTAACAATATCTCAAAATATATTTTTTGTTTTCTATACAATCTATTCCTTCTAAATGTATATTAAATTTAGCAATAACATGGTACTGAAGCTTTGAATATTAGTTTAATTGATCGAAACTTGATATGGAAGTATGTATATGCTAGAGTATTTCGAACACCGAGTCGTTAGAAAATTTTCGATGCAAATGTGTGAATTCGAATATACACGAGTTGGTCAAACACTTTGAAGTACTTATAGGTACTAATATTAGAGTAATATATTATGGATATGGAAAATGCTCTAAGCCCAAACGTAATAATCAAGAACATCATATTCTTGTGTACTTAATTTAAACATTATAATGAATCAGATAATTAAAATATTCGACTTCGAAATTTTCGTTTACAATAATCAAATGACATTTCATCATATTCTTGTGTACTTAATTTAAACATTATAATGAATCAGATAATTAAAATATTCGACTTCGAAATTTTTCTTTACAACAATAAATGGTATTTGAAATTTGTACAAATAATTAAATAATTAAAAAATAATTATAATAATTCCATACTTTACACCAAAGCCTACTTGAGAACAAAAAATGACCCTTTGTGTTATCATCAATATAGACGTTGCTTAAACGTCACACCAAGAGGTCTATGTTACGTAAATAGGTATACACTTTAAGATAATGTGTATACAGAGTTTTTACTTAATTTTTCAAACAATTTTCAGTTTACTAATTAATTAATTAAGTAAGTATGTTATTATTCCAACAATTTTAAAATAAATAAATATAATTTGTAATACAAACAATAAATGTTTGTTAATTTTTTGTTATGGTTTTAGGTCAAGGGCACTTCATTTCCATCTCAATTGGCCATTAAATTCTTATATATTTGAAATATTGTTTACAACTATCTGCACTGGCAGTATTTTAAATTATTTCGTAACCTGTGAAACGCACCTTAATTTATAAAAATTGATAATAAAATAGAGTGCTGGTAGGCATTACTAGGTTGAAGTTGAAACCAAGTTTGAACTATTGACTCATTACGTTCAATTAAATAAAATTAATTAACAAATATTAATTTTTATAATGTCTAAATCTATTTGCGTTTAACTTAAAATTAATATAACTAATCTACATTAATTATAAAATAAATTTGTAATAACTTATGGATAAAGTTTCTGACAACCGACAAAATGATATATAGAACTTAGTAGGGATATTAATAGCCTTTTATTCGACTATATAATATAGTTTAATTGTTTTCCAACAAAGACAATTATTAAATTATGTGATTATAAGAATTACTGATGAATCACACTTGATATTTTTACATTTAAGCATTGTTATAAGTCCTAGTCAGTAAATTTATATATAATTTCAGTGCATATGTAGCCATCCTACTTGGGTGTAAATCGCTTAAGATAAACTGGACTATTTCTGCATATAAAATGAAAGAAAAATTAACCAAAATATTTCTTTTATATTCGTTTAACAGATTTCCAAATTTTGAGGCAAATATTTTTTGCTTTTTATGACGTCAGTATATAGTTTTGGGTGTTCGATATTTTATGAAATAAATATAGAGTATATGGCGTTACTAACACCTGTTCGCCAACTAATGCGTTTGGCATATATTTACAAAATACTATGATACCAGGTAGTATCTAGTCTTTTAATACTATAATCTACTTATTCAAAAGGATTTCACCCGAGTTCCAGTTTGGTATTATTTTAGTCATTTTACTCGGAAGTAGCTATATTCTTTTTTTTCTTCTAGTTTAAGTAGTAATCCTAATTTGATTGGTTGTTTCAGTGTGTCACAATTTGATATAGTGAGAGGCAAGCAGATCAAAATAATATAACAAATATGTCTATTATTTAAGGTTTGAGATGATTACACAAAAATAAGTCCGATATATTTTAACTAGTTTCGTTTTAGTTTACAAATTTCATTTTATTTTGATATTTTTAATATAAAAAAATTTGGCAAGAAGATCAACATAATATAACAAATATATCTATTGTTTAAGGTTTAAGATGAATAAATCCGATATGTTTTAACTAATCTTTGTAGAATGAGCAGTTTTTTATTTTTTTGTATTAACATATCGATATTATATCGATAGTATACAATATCACAGTAGATTCCTACCATATCGGTTCCTACCATATATTTTTGACACCGCTATTTTTTTTTTTACTATACGCAAAAGCTCGTTTTTACTTTAGTGTAGCAAATAGATCATTATGGTGCCTTTTCTGTTGATCTCATCTATTTTTAGTACTGTAAATTTACATAAAAGCTAATTCTAAAATTCCACCATCTAATGATAAAAAACAGTCATCGTTTCTAATAGCATTTTTTTATCTTAAAAATTTATTAAATAAACAATTAAGATCAACGTGTGCAATCACAAAAACACGGCCAGCTTATCTCCTACATTTACGTGAACCCTATTCCTCTGTCCGAAAAGATTTTCGATACTAATGTTTACTTCATGAAGGATATTGGTTAGGATCCTATACATTATTAATGAGGGAGATATATCGTATAGGTTCTCTATTGTTTATTAGCTCTTGTCACTTTTTCTTCCTTCAAATTTTTTTACTAGTTTCTGTTTTTGTGTATAATCTTCGTCTTATTCCTTTAATATGATTCCGTTCTGAATTGCCACAGTTTTCCTGCATTCGTCGTCAAAATAGACTTTCTTCCGATCCTACAATTTTGTTCCAACAACTTTCTAAACAGATTTCTATGATTATCTTTAGTTTACTTCAGATACTTTCAAAAGTATTTATTATTATTATTTTGTATTGTTTTGGCAATTTAAATAAATTATTCTGTAGATAGTATTCTTGCCCCTTAGCTGCTTATTAATATCGTTTTTATATCCATATTCTATTGGAAACTTTGGGCTTTTAGAAGTTATTTTAGTTGGTTATTAATTTAATTGAAATATATTTTTCTTGTTGTTTATAAAATGTTCTGTTTGATACTAGAACTATTTTGTTTTGTGGTTATCTGAATTTTAAATCAAAATTCTCATACTTTTTGGACTGACTTTATATCAGTAAAATACAATCTTTGACTGTATCTAATGACTAATAAACTTATAAGACTTTAGGGATATATTTAAATTGGTAGACACAATTAATTATGTAATACAATTTTTACCATTTTTAATATATTTACATGACATTTAACATTGATTATTTTACTTATTTTAAAAATAATAAAATAACTGTCATACAACAACATTTAACATTTTGTTGACATTTTTTTTATAACATTTTATCCATATTATGAATCATATATTTACTTATAACACTTTTTTTAATATAAAGGGTGTTAATATTGGGGGTTTGATTTTTAAAATTACAACAGTTTAGGTAAGAATTTTAACAATCGACAGCTAATATATATATTATGTTTTTTTTTCTAAAATCAACATAAGTAGAATTTGTTTTACTTTAAGGCTTAGTTGGAACATATGGGAATCATTGGCCAATATTTTTTTCAATGACGCTACTGGTCGTAACGTTACGGAACTATATTCTTGTATGCTTAAATAAACCAGAGATATTAAACCATTTATAACACAATGTTTGTAAAGTTTTTGTCCAGATATATTCTAATATATATGTGTATTTATATAAGCAGCGTTCAGAAATTGGACTTCCAGATAAGATTTCATTCGAGTTATTTCACTGTAGATAGACCCAAATCATATTGTATTCAAACATTGATAGCAAACAATTATCCTGTCCTGTATATAAGCCCGAAATTATATTACATTCAAACATTAATGACAGACAACTATCCTTCTAATAAAGTCATTTTATGGATATTATCATATATTGAAACATTGATGGTAGACAATTATGCTTCTAATAAAGTCATTTTTATGAGTATTATCATGTATTCAAACATTGATGGTAGATGATTATCCTTCTAATAATGTCATTTTTATGAATATTATCATGTATTGAAATATTGAAGGCAGACAGTTAAACTTCTAATAAAGTCATTTTTATGGACATTATCATGTATTGAAACATTGATGGCAGACAATTATCTTTGTAATAAAGTCATTTTTATGGACATTATTGTTGTATAATTAAATAGTATAATTAGCAATTCTGTAATTATTAGTTGTAATACATATTATATATTGAATAAATAGAGAGAGAGTCGAAGTCAGGGTGTCATAAGTAAAAGACATATCGTTTTACTTATATATATAAATATATTACTCAGTTGGTTGTATAAAATATAACAATTATCATATATTGAGACATTGATGGCAAACAATTATCCTTCTAATGAAGTCATTTTCATGGACATTATCATATATTGAGAAATTCATTGCAAACAATTTTCCTTCTAATAAAATCACTTTGTCAAGTATTGAAATATTGATGGTAGGCAATTATTCTACTTATAAAATTATTTTTATGTAGATTATCATATATTGAAACATTGATGGTAGACAATTATCCTTCTAATTAAGTGATTTCTATGAATATTATTACAATTTCAATATATTTTCTTTTCACTTTATATATCAAACTCCAAAGAATCACCCTTTATTCATCAATATAAATTTGTATATCAAATACAACTACATATGTTAACTAAATTCGCACATTCAATTCACTTTTTTACTAAAATCAATGTTATTATTAATTTTATATAGTAAAAATCACAATTGCATTATTTTGCTTTGACACTTTTAGCCGCCACTTAACAAAAATTAAATAAATTTATATTGGAACACACCCACAAAAATGTTTATTATAATTTTAAATTTTATTGACATAACAAATTAGTTGTTTAAATGTTTATTTACAGCACATATGTATCTATGACATGTGTTAAATAATAATAATACTAATAAAATTCTTATTTATTTAAATTAAAACTTTTATTTACTTTATTGGTAGCGAAGTACTCGTATCTTGACTTGTAAGTTTCGTACAATAAATTTCTGTTGAACAATTTTTCTAATCACAATACAAAGTTTAATTCACAACTGAATTAGAATTGCTCTGAATCGATCTTTTATGTTGGAAACATTGAATGCCAAACCAAAATTAAAATCAAAGCCAAACAATAACAAAACAAAAAAAACTCGAATAAGCACCGAAAATACTCTGGGCCTAAGCGAGTCGCAGTTCAGGTGAGTAATCAGCCAAATGTACTGGCTCGGTGCTACACGGTCACACTTCAGATACAACTGCCGTACACTGAAATGTGCAATGCCTCAACTTTTAGTTCCAGTCAATAAAATCCACTGAATTAATGCTCTCCGTTTCCGATAATGACTTCAAGTTGTTTGTTTGTTGTCTTGAAATTATTTAGATACAAAAAAAACACAACTAAAACTAGAATTCGTATAGGTTTCAAGCAAACTGCATCGCATCGCATACTCAATCCACGCTCAACAATTAAAACCGCTTTTATCTTTTTATTATTATTTTCTGCTTTACTCACTATTATTAAAAACCTGAGATAATGATCCCAAACTGCTTTTATTTCATTATTGAGTTTAGTTAGAAAGACGTTTTGCGTAATAGGTGAATGGCTGGAAATTTAAGGATGTGTTATGATGCCATGAAAATAATAAAATTTATGTGTTATATTTTACAATATTATATATATTTTTTTTTTTGATTTATAAATTTTAAGGTTAAAAAATATTAATTTGCATAAACCAAAAAAGGTATACAACAATAAGAATTTTTTTATTATTATTACTTTCAAAAAGTCTTTATTTGAGAGGTGTTCACTGGCAGAAATGAGCGTTAAAGGCGTTGAATTAAAAATATGAATTAATAAAATAATTAAGATTTTTTGTAATATAATGTTTGTAATTATAATCACTTTTTCTTAACATGACAATTACAATAATGAATTAATTTGATTGAGGTTGCGCATACGACATGTGACACCAGAAATTATACACATTGGAGTGGAAGGTTAAATTTGGGAAGAAATTATTATCGATGAACAAATACTATAATTATACTTAGAAAGTATATTAAGTAAATAAAAAATTAAGTGAAAAGTTAGTAAATATATTAAATAAAATAATTAAAATAATCAAGTTTACCCACACTTAGTAAGAGATTAAAAAATAACATGCAGTAGCATGTTAATCTCATTCTGGAGTTCCTCCAAAATTGGAAAATAAAAATTAACAATGAGAAAACGAAAGCCCTATTTATTACTCGTAAACACAGGCAACATCCACCGAGAGTGAGAGTTGGTGACATAGCGATTAATTGGGAGGACAGCATTAAATACTTAGGAATCACATTTGATAAGCGGTTCACTTGGCACAAGCACATACAAGTCAAAAGAAGTAATTGCGCAAAAACACTGCACTGCTTACACCCACTTTTCAAACACAACAACCTTAGCGTAAAGAACAGAAAGCTGATCTACAGCCAGATAATTTTTTTAATTAGACCAGCACTACTTTATGGGTGTGTCGCATATAGCAAAGCTGCCGACTCTACTATCCAAAAGCTACGAGTTGCTCAAAGTCAGGCTCTTGAAAGTACCATGGTACATCCGCAGGAATGACATGCTAAGAGAACTTAGAATAGATCCGGTCAAAAAATACATAAGGGACAAAGCTCTGAAGCTGTATACGAAAACCGACAGGCTGCACTATTTAGCACTATCTAATCTCAGAGTAATCACTAACCGCGCGGGGCGGTACGCAGATCTTAGATCAATCATTGAATAATCATGAAGATTATTAGGAATACTCAAGTTAGTCAGTAAGATGGGCGGGACTATGCAGAATTCCCCCAGCTATCATAGAGTAAAAAGGCCCAGACTAACTCAAAAAAGGCTTAACATAACCCACACTTAGTAAAAGATTAAAAAATAACTATACTTATTAAATAATTATAATAATAAGGTTTAACGATACTTAATAAAAGAAAAAATAATTGTAATTAGTTTATAATTTAATATAACTTTACTTAAAAAGTACATTGAGTAAATAAAAAATTAAGTAAAAAGTAAATAAATATAACAAATTAAATAATTATAGTAATGAGGTTTAATCACACTAAGCAAAAGATTAAAAAATAACTATACTTATTTTATAATATAATATAATTATACTTAAAAAGTAAATTAAATAAATATAAACAAAAAGCAAGTAAATATATAAAATTAAATAATTATAATAATGAGATTTACCCATACTTAGTAAAAGATAAAAAGTTATATATGATACTAAAACCAGGTGAAGAACCGAAATGACAACACCTAATAAATCTACTTTCACTACTGCTGAAAATATAGAAGAAAATCTCTCTGCTAATAGAGCGCTAAATGATAAGAAATATTATACTTTTGACTTTACAGATAATAAACTAAATTATAATAAGTGTTAAAATAATAATACTATAGAATAATAAATAATAATAAAATTAAACCCGAGCTGATGCTACAATGTGTACAGCACGTCTATTGAAATGTATATCTTTGGAGGATGGCTACTGTTAGTATTCTTAACGCATAAAGAATCTAGCTCACAACCATAACAAAAAAAAATAAGAGCTTATATTTGTTGTAGAGATATCCTTTGAGAATGTTTTGAGAGTATTTTCTTCGTCTTATGGCATGTTTTTTTTTTGCAGTATAACTTTAGGCCCTCTTAGCAATATTTTGGGATAATCATGATACAAAGTGATGTAGTTCAAAATCATGTATGCTCTAGACTTGAATAAAAATGGATGATATTAACATTGAAATATGTAGGAGAAAATTTGTTTGATTTGATCACACACTATGGAGAGAACAAGATAATATGTATATTCTTATGTACATGGGGTGTTCTTTATAAGTCAGATGTTGTCAGAAAAAGTAAATGTTCACAAAATGACGAATTGTACTCATTGGCAAAAATAAATATCCCCAATATCTCCGAATTCAGATAGTATATAAAAAAAAATACTGATGAATTAAAAGAACAAGTCGAAAGCATATGCGGAGGAACACTCTTACCAATATAAAAGTCGTTTATCTTCTAATCTAATCTTTTTTATCTTTTGCGCTGAAGGTGGCGTTATTTCCACTTAATAATAGTGGTAAAAAAGTCATAGTTACATCTATAAAACATTGTTTTTAAGTATATTTATATAAAAAATTATATTTATATTGACCATATAAAATTACAAAACCATGTCGAACAGTAAGACAAACTGAAATATGTTTTACACTGAAAGAAAAAGGTCACGACATTCATAGAATTTGAAAAAAAAAAATATTAAATAAAAAATAAAAACAAAATATGATTAAATTTATAAAAACAATTAAACTGGCAACCGCACTTAATTTACAATACGAGTACTTGAGATACTCTAGTGGAGTATCTGTTATTCGAGATCGTTATGTGGAGCACAATTAATTATAAAAAAATGGATGGAAAAAAATCGAACAGATCTCCAAAGAAGGTGATTGACAAGTTGTGATAATTCTATTAGAATTAAGTGATTGGAAGCGTGAGTAAACGTCGAAGGAACGAATTTTATTTGAAAGTGAATTGAAATGTTCATAATTGAACAAAATTGAAAAAAAATTGTAAATAGTTTTTAATATTGTGGATGCTGTGACCTTCATTACTGCGAATACAGGCGTTAAAGCTACAAAACTACGTGTGTAAATTTAATTTAAACAGATTTAAGCAATTTATTTGACCTAAGATTAAATTTGTGTTTTTTTCTGGAAATATTTTTTTCAATTTTAT
>NC_051846.1:31695132-31702205 GCF_002237135.1 Teleopsis dalmanni
TACATTGTGACCGAAAAGTTTTTGGAAATTCTCATTTAAAATTCGCGCGCTGTATATTTTTCGATATTTTAAGTTTATGTAGTTTGGCAGCACTGTCCTTAATTACTATGCCAAAAATTAGCGCGATCTGTCAGACAGTTCGTTTACGGCAGCTGTTGAAACCAGTTCACCTCAGTAGTGCGTTGCGAAAAAAACAATGGAAAAAAAAAATTGAACAAAGAGTTTGCATCAAATTTTGTGTTTCGAACGAAATTTCGTGTGCAGAATCGTTGCGAATGCTACAAAAGGCTTATGGGGAATCAGTTTTATCGAAAACTCAAGTTTATGAGTGGTACAAAGCCTTTCAGGACTGTCGTACGACCGTCGAAGACATGCCGCGTTCTGGACGACCTTCGACCTCTACCACCGACGAAAACATTGAAAAGGCAAAGGAAATCGTGTTCAAAAATCCTCATGTGAGTGTTAGAGAGATAGCACGAGAGCTAGGCATCGGTCGTGAGATGGCTCGTTTGATTTTGGTGGACAATTTGTGTATGCGACGTGTCAACGCTCGGCTTTTTCCGATTCACCTCAATTTGTTCCAAAAACACCATCGTGGACAGGTCTCGTTAGACATGCTTGATCGTGCCAATTCCGATCCAACTTTCATGGAACGCATCATAACGGGTGACGAGACATGGGTCTACGAGTACGACATGCAAACAAGCCAACAATCATCGGAATGGAGAGGAAAAGACGAGCCGAAACCGAAAAAACCACGCCAAAGTCGCTCGAAAATCAAGGCAATGCTGATTGTTTTCTTCGATATTCGTGGTGTGGTGCATCATGAATTCGTCCCTGAAGGACAAACAGTCAATAAAGCCTATTATTTGACTGTTTTAAGACGTTTGCGTGAAAATATCCGCCGTAAACGGCCTCAATTGTGGAAGGATAATTCATGGATTTTTCATGACGATAATGCTCCCTCGCACCGAGCCAACATTATCAACGATTTTAAGGCCAAACATTCAATAAATACCATCGAACAGCCCCCGTATTCACCTGATCTTGCACCGTGTGACTTTTTCCTGTTTCCCAAACTCAAATTACCACTCAGAGGAACGCGTTTTGAAT
Source organism: Teleopsis dalmanni (assembly GCF_002237135.1). Lineage (NCBI taxonomy): Eukaryota > Metazoa > Arthropoda > Insecta > Diptera > Diopsidae > Teleopsis > Teleopsis dalmanni. The sequence goes on from NC_051846.1 coordinate 31,696,246, forward strand.
CCATAGAAGACGTAAAACAGAATTCGCAGAGGAAACTCAAAGCCATACCGGAAAGCGCCTATAAAAAATGTTTTGATGATTGGAAGAAACGTTGGCATTTGTGTATCGCTTCTAATGGAGCATATTTTGAAGGAGATAAAATAAATATTGATGAGGATTAAGAATTTTGCGTTTTATTTTATTTATGGACCGGAAACTTTTCGGTCACAATGTAATCTATTGTTTAAGGTTTAAGATGAATAAATCCGATATGTTTTAACTAATCTTTGTAGAATGAGCAGTTTTTTATTTTTTTGTATTAACATATCGATATTATATCGATAGTATACAATATCACAGTAGATTCCTACCATATCGGTTCCTACCATATATTTTTGACACCGCTATTTTTTTTTTACTATACGCAAAAGCTCGTTTTTACTTTAGTGTAGCAAATAGATCATTATGGTGCCTTTTCTGTTGATCTCATCTATTTTTAGTACTGTAAATTTACATAAAAGCTAATTCTAAAATTCCACCATCTAATGATAAAAAACAGTCATCGTTTCTAATAGCATTTTTTTATCTTAAAAATTTATTAAATAAACAATTAAGATCAACGTGTGCAATCACAAAAACACGGCCAGCTTATCTCCTACATTTACGTGAACCCTATTCCTCTGTCCGAAAACATTTTCGATACTAATGTTTACTTCATGAAGGATATTAGTTAGGATCCTATACATTATTAATGAGGGAGATATATCGTATAGGTTCTCTATTGTTTATTAGCTCTTGTCACTTTTTCTTCCTTCAAATTTTTTTACTAGTTTCTGTTTTTATGTATAATCTTCGTCTTATTCTTTTAATCTGGTTCCGTTCTGAATTGCCACAGTTTTCCTGCATTCGTCGTCAAAATAGACTTTCTTCCGCTCCTACAATTTTGTTCCAACAACTTTCTAAACAGATTTCTATGATTATCTTTAGTTTACTTCAGGTACTTTCAAAAGTATTTATTATTATTATTTTGTATTGTTTTGGCAATTTAAGTAGATTATTCTGTAGATAGTATTCTTGGCCCTTGGTTTTTAGAAGTTAGTTTGGTTAGTTATTAATTTAATTGAAATATATTTTTCGTATTGTTTATAAAGTTTTCTATCTGTTACTAGAAGTATTGTTTTTGTAGTAATCTGAATTTCAAATCAATTAAATTACAAAATCCCGATACTTTTTGGACTGACTTGATATCAGTAAAATACAATCTTTGACTGTATCTAATGACTAATAAGCTTATAAGACTTCAGGGATATATTTAAATTGGTAGACACAATTAGTTATGTAATACAATTTTTACTATTTTTTATATATTTACATGACATTTAACATTGATTATTTTACTTATTTTAAAAATAATAAAATAAGTGTCATACAACAACATTTAACATTTTGTTGACAATTTTTTTATTACATTTTATCCATATTATGAATCATATATTTACTTATAACACTTTATTTAATATAAAGGGTGTTAATATTGGGGGTTTGATTTTTAAAATTACAACAGTTTAGGTAAGAATTTTAATAATCGACAGCTAATATATATTTAGTTTTTTTTTCTGATATCAACATTAGTTGAATTTGTTTTACTTTAAGGCTTAGTTGGAACATATGGGAATCATTGGCCAATATTTTTTTCAATGACGCTACTGATCGTAACGTTACGGAACTATATTCTTGTATGCTTAAATAAACCAGATATATTAAACTATTTATAATAAAATGTTTGTTATGTTTTTGTCCAGATATATTCTAATATATATGTGTATTTATATAAGAAGAGTTCAGAAATTGGACTTTCAGATAAGATTTCATTCGAGTTAGTTCACTGTTGATAGACCCAAATCATATTGTATTCAAACATTGATAGCAAACAATTATCCTGTCCTGTATATAAGCCCGAAATTATATTACATTCAAACATTAATGACAGACAACTATCCTTGTAATAAAGTCATTGTTATGGACATTATCATGTATTGAAACATTGATGGCAGACAATTATGCTTCTAATGAAGTCATTTTTATGAGTATTATCATGTATTCAAACATTGTTGGCAGACAATTATCCTTCAAATAAAGTCATTTTTATGAATATTATCATGTATTGAAATATTGAAGGCAGACAGTTAAACTTCTAATAAAGTCATATTTATGAATATTATCATGTATTGAAATATTGAAGGCAGACAGTTAAACTTCTAATAAAGTCATTTTTTATGGACATTATCATATATTGAGACATTGATGGCAAACAATTTTCCTTCCAATAAAATCACTTTATCAAGTATTAAAACATTGTTGGCAGACAATTATCCTTCTAATAAAGTCATTTTTATGGACATTATCATGTATTGAAACATTGATGGCAGACAATTATCCTTCTAATGAAGTTATTTTTATGGATATTATCATATATTGAAACATTGTTGGCAGACAATTATCCTTCTAATAAAGTCATTTTTATGGACATTATCATATATTGAGACATTGATGGCAAACAATTTTCCTTCTAATAAAATCACTTTATCAAGTATTGAAACATTGATGGCAGGCAATTATTCTACTTATAAAATTATTTTTATGGACATTATCAAGCATTGAAACCTTGATGACAGGCAATTATCCGTCTAATAAAATCATTTATAATTTCCATCTATTTTCTTTTCATTTTATATATCAAACTCCAAAGAAACACCCTTTATTCATCAATATAAATTTGTATATCAAATACAATTACATATGTTAACTAAATTCGCACATTCAATTCACTTTTTTACCAAAATCAATGTTATTATTAATTTTATATAGTAGAAATCACAATTGCATTATTTTGCTTTGACACTTTTAGCCGCCACTTAACAAAAATTAAATAAATTTATATTGGAACACACCCACAAAAATGTTTATTATAATTTTAAATTTTATTGACATAACAAATTAGTTGTTTAAATGTTTATTTACAGCACATATGTATCTATGACATGTGTTAAATAATAATAATACTAATAAAATTCTTATTTATTTAAATTAAAACTTTTATTTACTTTATTGGTAGCGAAGTACTCGTATCTTGACTTGTAAGTTTCGTACAATAAATTTCTGTTGAACAATTTTTCTAATCACAATACAAAGTTTAATTCACAACTGAATTAGAATTGCTCTGAATCGATCTTTTATGTTGGAAACATTGAATGCCAAACCAAAATTAAAATCAAAGCCAAACAATAACAAAACAAAAAAAACTCGAATAAGCACCGAAAATACTCTGGGCCTAAGCGAGTCGCAGTTCAGGTGAGTAATCAGCCAAATGTACTGGCTCGGTGCTACACGGTCACACTTCAGATACAACTGCCGTACACTGAAATGTGCAATGCCTCAACTTTTAGTTCCAGTCAATAAAATCCACTGAATTAATGCTCTCCGTTTCCGATAATGACTTCAAGTTGTTTGTTTGTTGTCTTGAAATTATTTAGATACAAAAAAAACACAACTAAAACTAGAATTCGTATAGGTTTCAAGCAAACTGCATCGCATCGCATACTCAATCCACGCTCAACAATTAAAACCGCTTTTATCTTTTTATTATTATTTTCTGCTTTACTCACTATTATTAAAAACCTGAGATAATGATCCCAAACTGCTTTTATTTCATTATTGAGTTTAGTTAGAAAGACGTTTTGCGTAATAGGTGAATGGCTGGAAATTTAAGGATGTGTTATGATGCCATGAAAATAATAAAATTTATGTGTTATATTTTACAATATTATATATATTTTTTTTTTTGATTTATAAATTTTAAGGTTAAAAAATATTAATTTGCATAAACCAAAAAAGGTATACAACAATAAGAATTTTTTTATTATTATTACTTTCAAAAAGTCTTTATTTGAGAGGTGTTCACTGGCAGAAATGAGCGTTAAAGGCGTTGAATTAAAAATATGAATTAATAAAATAATTAAGATTTTTTGTAATATAATGTTTGTAATTATAATCACTTTTTCTTAACATGACAATTACAATAATGAATTAATTTGATTGAGGTTGCGCATACGACATGTGACACCAGAAATTATACACATTGGAGTGGAAGGTTAAATTTGGGAAGAAATTATTATCGATGAACAAATACTATAATTATACTTAGAAAGTATATTAAGTAAATAAAAAATTAAGTGAAAAGTTAGTAAATATATTAAATAAAATAATTAAAATAATCAAGTTTACCCACACTTAGTAAGAGATTAAAAAATAACATGCAGTAGCATGTTAATCTCATTCTGGAGTTCCTCCAAAATTGGAAAATAAAAATTAACAATGAGAAAACGAAAGCCCTATTTATTACTCGTAAACACAGGCAACATCCACCGAGAGTGAGAGTTGGTGACATAGCGATTAATTGGGAGGACAGCATTAAATACTTAGGAATCACATTTGATAAGCGGTTCACTTGGCACAAGCACATACAAGTCAAAAGAAGTAATTGCGCAAAAACACTGCACTGCTTACACCCACTTTTCAAACACAACAACCTTAGCGTAAAGAACAGAAAGCTGATCTACAGCCAGATAATTTTTTTAATTAGACCAGCACTACTTTATGGGTGTGTCGCATATAGCAAAGCTGCCGACTCTACTATCCAAAAGCTACGAGTTGCTCAAAGTCAGGCTCTTGAAAGTACCATGGTACATCCGCAGGAATGACATGCTAAGAGAACTTAGAATAGATCCGGTCAAAAAATACATAAGGGACAAAGCTCTGAAGCTGTATACGAAAACCGACAGGCTGCACTATTTAGCACTATCTAATCTCAGAGTAATCACTAACCGCGCGGGGCGGTACGCAGATCTTAGATCAATCATTGAATAATCATGAAGATTATTAGGAATACTCAAGTTAGTCAGTAAGATGGGCGGGACTATGCAGAATTCCCCCAGCTATCATAGAGTAAAAAGGCCCAGACTAACTCAAAAAAGGCTTAACATAACCCACACTTAGTAAAAGATTAAAAAATAACTATACTTATTAAATAATTATAATAATAAGGTTTAACGATACTTAATAAAAGAAAAAATAATTGTAATTAGTTTATAATTTAATATAACTTTACTTAAAAAGTACATTGAGTAAATAAAAAATTAAGTAAAAAGTAAATAAATATAACAAATTAAATAATTATAGTAATGAGGTTTAATCACACTAAGCAAAAGATTAAAAAATAACTATACTTATTTTATAATATAATATAATTATACTTAAAAAGTAAATTAAATAAATATAAACAAAAAGCAAGTAAATATATAAAATTAAATAATTATAATAATGAGATTTACCCATACTTAGTAAAAGATAAAAAGTTATATATGATACTAAAACCAGGTGAAGAACCGAAATGACAACACCTAATAAATCTACTTTCACTACTGCTGAAAATATAGAAGAAAATCTCTCTGCTAATAGAGCGCTAAATGATAAGAAATATTATACTTTTGACTTTACAGATAATAAACTAAATTATAATAAGTGTTAAAATAATAATACTATAGAATAATAAATAATAATAAAATTAAACCCGAGCTGATGCTACAATGTGTACAGCACGTCTATTGAAATGTATATCTTTGGAGGATGGCTACTGTTAGTATTCTTAACGCATAAAGAATCTAGCTCACAACCATAACAAAAAAAAATAAGAGCTTATATTTGTTGTAGAGATATCCTTTGAGAATGTTTTGAGAGTATTTTCTTCGTCTTATGGCATGTTTTTTTTTTGCAGTATAACTTTAGGCCCTCTTAGCAATATTTTGGGATAATCATGATACAAAGTGATGTAGTTCAAAATCATGTATGCTCTAGACTTGAATAAAAATGGATGATATTAACATTGAAATATGTAGGAGAAAATTTGTTTGATTTGATCACAC
>NC_051846.1:31702305-31741941 GCF_002237135.1 Teleopsis dalmanni
ATACAGATGCAGTTTTAGGCTCAGATAGGCCGAAACTTAAAAGAAAGACCAACTCAAAAACCACATTTAAGGAAAATTTTATTTCAATATCTCTACTGGTTCAGAAAGTACAGAATTTTGATCAGCTAACTTCTGTTTTGTCGCACTGTGCCACGATTGCACAGCAACAAAGTTGTCAATAGACCCCCGCCTAACATTTCTCAGACAAAACGACGCATTCCAAGTACAGGAAAAAGGATGAGGATGTACTAATGTGCTAAACTTTTCAATCTCAACCATAAATGCTTCAATTCCCAATGTGTGTCCTAACTGCAGCTCCTAATGCACGGACAAACTTGAGTCCAATCGATCTTTGAACCCTCTCCATTTAAGTGGCGAGGTTTCTCCGCCTTGATTCTCGTTTAATTCAATTTAAATCCCCAATCCATCGTTACTCCTTAACAATCACCTCTTTTCTCACATTAACATTTCTTATCCATATCCTAACCCTTTGTGATTCCTTTAATATTATCTATTTTTTAGATAACAACAACCTGCGAGCTTTAACAATAACATCATTGTTCTTGTTGTGTTGTGGAGGGGGCGCGTACAGCAAAAGATCGCAGAAGAAATACAAGGGTTAGATGAGGGTTAGATGGTTCGTAGAAAAGTAGGTGAGAGGAGAAGAGACGTCCCAGCAGGAAATAGGTGTTAATGTTTCGATCAATGCCTTTATACATCAATTTAATTTATGTTTTTCTGTAATCCATTATTTTTTTATTATTTTAGTTATTCTTAACCGTATCAGTAAATTTAAATTTCTTCTTTTTAATTGAAGACTTCGAACAAAACAAAAAAAATTAGCAAAATAAACTTATTTGTGATATATTTTTTTTAGTATATTTTAAAAAATATATGCATATACCTTATTAGTATATATATAACATTTAATTCTTGTACCTAGATAACGTAGACTTAGAATGCAATTCGAATTGAATTCACAAAGCAATATTCATCAAGCAATCACTAAAAAGTTTAGTAAATAAGTCCTTATAAAAAAAAAACAAAAAACGAAAAGCAATCAATTATGTAAAATGTTTTTAAAAACGTTTTTAATAGTAAATATAATATATAAAATATATTATAAAGTAATTAAAATGTGTATTTCTTTTTTGTAATTATATTAGAAAAGCAAGTAGCATCGAAAAAGCGAGATTGAAAAGGAATCACCATACACTATTTCAATTAACGAATTTCAGCAATTAAATCCCTAATTGTGTATCAATTATTTGCATATTCCATAAAAACACATGTTAGAGTAATTGCTTTAAAATAGTACGTCATACTGCGTTTGACGCTTATTTTACTGAATAAAATATTCTAATAAAATCTAACAGATTCTAGAATCGAAATTTTAAGATATAGTAGAATCTTATAATGGTAGGGACGTGCCAAATATAGAAATATTGGAAGGATTTGTTAGAGAATGAAGAAGAATTTATTACGAATAATGGGGATAGAACTATCAGTGTAGACACCACTGCTATCTTTTATGCTGATTTTAGACAATAATTCAGGCTAAACTATTAAGAGTTGCAAAAAAAAAAGCATTTCAATTTTCAAATTAAGTAGCATTAATGCATTTAACAGTATCTGCTAATTGTTTCAGAATTTCCATTGAAACTAGAACAAAATGTGTTAAGGAAGTAATTTTTAATTTGAAATTTAAAAAAAAGAGATTAATATATATTATGGAGTGTATATATTATGGAATAAATTATGGAGTGCTATCACTAGGTCGTTATAGCTTAGTTATTAGTTTGGGTTATATAGTATCGGCGACCCTAAAGAGTAACGAAAAATTGTTGGCCCATATAACATTTATAATTATAATTGTATATAATTGTTGCCGTATAACAATAGAAAGGTTAATACACTACATAGAATCTTTCGCAAAGCTTAAAATGATTTTTAGAAAGTCCTGGAATTTGTCACGATTCTCAAAAAACTAGGCCTCTATCATGGACAATCGGGTCGTAATTGCTAGCGCATGCTGAAATTAAGTTATTCGCATTGCCAAGATGAAACTCGCTTAGGTAAACTAGTTGGTAGATCATAGACAGCAAATATTATATAAAAACGAATTAACTAGTATTGTTCCGAAATTGTTACTAGGCGAATTCAATTAAATAGAAATAAATCCCTAAATTGGATGAGGATAAGGAAAGTCATGTCTCTAACATCAACATAAACAATGAAAGCAAATGTTTGAAATGCTGTTATTTATAATCTCTAAATATTGATAAATGTTAATAATTAATTAGATAATATATTTAAGGGTTATTGAAGCTAAATCAAAACATCTTTCAATTCACATCTTAAATTTTATATTCATTTAAAGATGAAAAAATGATTATTTTAAGAATAAACATATTAATTGATTTGGTTATATACTAAATAAATTGCGTCAATTTATATCAAATTTGCACAACAGGTTAAATATAAAAAAATATGACGTTATAAACATTTTATTAAATTGAATTTTTCATAATTACTTGTTTTTAACGTTAATCGCATATCTCGAAGTGGATGGGAAAAAAGCTTTCGAGCACATTTAATGCCAGCATTACCGGTTTATCAGTTAACTGTGATATTAAATACATAATGATTAAGTGGTTAGTATGTATTATAATAAACTATTTATATATTTATTAATCAATTAATTAATTTGATTTATACATTTTATTTTATATACTGCACGCCAATATTATTAATTTTTGTCGATAACTTAAATGTTTTAATACGGCATTTTCATTGGCCGAAAAAGGCCAATGAAAATGAGAAGGGAATGGCTCATTCTTGCATACAAAATTTCAAGCACGAATGAGCCATTGCATCACATTCTGTATGAATGCGTCCCAACGATGTTTGCAAGCGTTCCAAATATGTTCCAAATGCAATGGAATACATTGAACATACCCTAAATAAAAGCTTTTCATGGCATTATGACAGCTTGAGAAAGCTGTTTTTGACATATTTACAAAAAAAGGTAAACAAATATTTGATGGTAGCACTTCCTTGAAAACGATGCACCTCTTTTTAAAACTTCTACTTCCCAAAAAGTAATTAATCGAAGTAAAAAATATGTTTTAAGTTTATATGGTAAGGATTGAAGGCATATTTAACCTTCATGCAACAGTTTTTTCAAATCAACAGGCAAATTGAAAAATCAGCTGTTTGAAATGAGAACAAACGAATTACAACGAATGTAAACACTTTTAAATGGCTTATTCAAAATGAGCCATTTTCGGCCAATGTAAACGTCGTATAACTGTGGTCTGTATTAAATACAGAATTATAATATAATACATATTAATAATATAATACATTATTATAATGTAATATATAATAAAAAAAAACACTCAAAACATGTTCTTATTTATACAACAAATTTTTTTCACAACTAAAAAAGAAAAAATGCAAAAGAGCATTATTAATGTAGTTTAAGATATACATAAAAGTGTGAACATAAATTAATATATTTAATTTATAAATTTATAAATATGTTTATAAAGAGGTTTTTCGAACAGTAGTGAACTACAACAATAAAAATTTATTTTTTATATTATTTAAATTAATTGAATTTTTGGCTGACCATACAGCTGTTTCGAGTATTGCCAAATACCCTTCGTCAGTGATCTTGGAAATAATTCATGTATTTAATTATTCGTAAATAATTATATTTGTGACTGCAAGTACCAGGAATCGAACTCGGGTTTATAAATTAACATAATATTATATAAATTAATATATATATATGCATTAATTTTTTAATATAATTTTTTTAAGGAACATATTAAAAATTTATACATTTTAAAATTTTTGATTATATTACACTTAAGTCTTAAAAGACTGACTATAGCATGTTTACCAGCGAGACCAGCGAGCGAGAGTGAGAGAGAGAGCTTTTAATTAGGCACTCGCAACATACGTTGCATTAGGAAATGTCAAAAATCAAAGCTTTTCAGTCAAAACAAAAGAAAATTTCAGCTGCATTCGTTGTTATCATAAAATTAAATGAAAATAAAATATTTTAGCAAAACATATGCAGCAAATGATAATACAATTATTTATATTCCATTAAGTGCTGTGTTGAATAAAATAAAAAACTAAATGGAAGATGTTTTGCAAAGTTGTTAGTATTTAAGCTGCCAATTAAGAACTCAAAGTCAACTAAGAGGTTTGCGGTTAACTACACGACCCACCGCCCACAGTGCACCCTTGGAGTATAATAAAAATGGGAAAAAAAGTTATTAATAATTAAAAACAAAATTAAAAGAGTGGCAACTAAGAGCAGCGCTACACAGCTAATTGCCTGTGTGCGCCAATTTGTTCCGCTCGATTTCTTGTCAACTGAGTGGGTGGCGGTGAACAAACAGAAGTGAAAAAAATTCAGTTGACCTGTTAAATTCGTTGAAGTGGAAATTGACATGGAATTTGCAGATCTGATTAAAACACCAAAATTGGATGGTGTGTTCTTACATGACCATACGCATGCAACAGTCGAAGGTACGCTTTGTATAACCGGTCATCATTTGTTACTCAGTGCGAGGCAGGAAAACAGTCAAGAACTATGGGTGAGTCAAATTGTGTTCCTGTATACTTTTTGAATAATTTAATTAAAAAACGCCCCTCTATTTTATAGTTACTGCATAAAAATATCGACTGCGTTGAAAAAAAACCTTTTGTAGTACAAAACATAATAATAGGTGGCCTTATCACCTTAAAGTGCAAAGATTTACGCATTATTTCTTTGGAAATAAAATTTGCTAAAGAATATTACAATGTGGCGGCATCGCTGGAGGCACTCTCTGCATTGCACAACGCCGAAATGGAGTACCCTTTCTTCTATAGACCAATGTACGCGATATTAGAAGATGGTTATACTATGTTCAGGTAACTGTTGCTATAGTCAATAATTTCATTTTTTCATAATTGCTTTTTTGTTTTTAATTTTCTTTTTTGATGTGCCTGGGTATAGACCGGAACTAGAGTTTGCCAAACTAATATCCGTCAACAATGCCAATAATACAAATGGCATTGACAACGGTGGCTGTGAGTGGCGTATTTCCAATGTCAACAAAGACTTCAGTGTTTGCAAAAGTTATGGCATGACACTGATTGTACCAAAATCAATTACCGACGAACAAATAGTGCAATCATCTATGTTCAGAGATGGCGGACGATTTCCTGTGCTTAGCTACAGACATGACAATGGGGTAAGTGTATACAATGCACTTGCGCCAATATTGATTTATGTAGGTTTGTGCATAAATGTTTTTAAATTATTGGTGTGCATAGCGTCGAAAGGAAAATTGCACTTTAAGGACTAAGGTGGCTTGTGCCAATAATTATTTCTGTTGGTTTATTGATACGGTAAAAAACGAGTAATGGTGTAATGTAATGGTGTAAGAAATAATCTTTAACTGTTAAAGCAATAATAGTAGGTATATATAGGTTTGCATACCAGACAACCTGTTGCTACTTGTTAGTCGTTTCCGGCAAATAATGCATAGATATTAATAAATAGATTAATGTGTATGTGGTTTTAAATCAATTTGTGACGCCGTATATAAAATGATGACTGCAAGGTATACGTACGAATTCATTCGTCTGTATAGTGGACCAAGTGTCATTCACCTTTCCTATCAAAATCTCGAAATGTATAGCATTACCATATCCTCTAACTCTATAAGAGCATATTATACTTAAGTAATAATAATTAAAGCAAAAATATAAGTCTTCTTTGAGCAGTGTATGCTGTGTTTAGTTTAATAGTCCTGTTTGTATCCTTTTACCCAAAGATTAAATATTCCTTAATTGCTAAATAAATTTTAAAGGAACACATAAAAGTAATGGATATTATAATATTTCAAGTATATCCACTAGTCGAATTTATTCAGTATTTTTGGGTCAATAGCAATTAAAAAAATTTAATTCTAAATTAGAAAGATATATGTTATGTATAATATATATTAATTTAAATAAATCAGATATATTAAATATCTACGACTACTTTATTCGGCTGAATTTTTACCCAAAAATACTTCATACATCCGATACATGGATTTGCTTAAATTACTATATGTTTTATATATATGTCTTTCTAAATTCAAAAAGATAATCAATATTATTATTTGCAGGCCACTCTGATGCGTAGTGCTCAACCAATTTCAATACAGGGAATAAAACGTTGTCGAGCTGATGAAGCAATTTTAAATGTAGTTTTAGGACGTAGTAAAAAAGGTTTTATAGTAGATACTTGGGGAAAAGGAAAATCAAATACCGAAACCGATCAACATTATTCACAATGGAAGAAGGTAAATCGAGCCATCGGTAATGTGTCTTCACCTTCAGCAATATTAGATAGTTTTGTTAAATTAATAGAAGGTATGTTATTCGAAAACTTTTTAAATATATATATTTCCATATCCATATTTACTATAATGTATATTAAAATAATTTAAATGTATTATAATATTTTTATTTCCCACAACATAGCTTGTAATGATGTAAATTGCTCACCGGATAAATGGTTATCACGCCTTGAAAGTAGTGGTTGGTTAACTTTGGTGTTAAACTCATTGAATGCCGCTTGTGTTGTTGCACAATGTCTGGACCAAGAGGGTAGCCCTGTACTGGTACACGGTGCCAAAGGTTTTGATTCAACATTAATTGTAACATCATTAGTACAAATTATACTAAATCCTGACTGCCGTACTGTAAGAGGGTAAGTTCAATATTTTAAAATTATATTTGATACATTTATGTTTTGTATAATGTACGAATATAACCACTTAGTTGACTCAGTCTAGCGTCCTCTATTATTTTCGCACTGATGCCAGTTAGAAATATTAAAGTATTATAGATTACCCAGTATTTGACCTTTCTGCTGTTAAGAAAGTCACATTTTTCTGCGATTTCGTTTTTATATTAACTTTTTAACTAATTTTTTGACTGAAACGATATCCTCTAACAGAACCTAGCCGACGAAGTCATTAGATCTTTGTTCGTTGTATTTCAATGTCATAGTACAATTCATACTGCTCATTGTTTCATAAAGAACGTAGATGCAATCAAATATCTTGATAAAAATCTTGTGTCAAAAACTTCTAAGGATCATTTTAACGTAATCTTTATTGCAAGAGACATTGAACAATTACAAAATACGAATACATGCGTTATGGCTCCAATAGCAGCCAGATCTGCGTCGAAGAGCCACTCGTCTAATTTAACTATCAAGTGCTGTTTAACATTTGCAGCAGATCTTCGCGGATTACATCAACATAAACTATAGAAGCTTTAAGAAATGGATTAGATAGCGGATATGTGAGAGGAATAGCTATTGTGAGAGGAATAGCTATTAAAGAAATTAATACTTCAATCAAGGCTGTGAAATTTTGCCAAGTCTGGTGTAATCCCTGTTGAGACTAGTAAGCAGCGCCTAAGTCGTAGTTGGCATGTGGCACCGCGACATAGACTCTGTAACCGCTGTACTCCATCGTCCATGATTCTGCGCTATGTATTAGGATGACGAAATAATCGACTTGCAGACAGTTTCTTTTGGAATTCTAACCCATGTATATTTTAATTCCTTCCATGTTATCCATTCTAAGATCTCTATACATCTGTACACTCTACATAAACTTGTACGATTGTTCCATAATGGAACAATCGTGTCTTAATCCAGCTCTAAAGCTATTCATTTTTAAAAACGATCAAGTGTCATTTACCCAATTTATAAGGGACCCAAAGGAAGGTTATTTGTCTAGATTACAATAAGAACTTGTTTGGAATTATGATCATCAAAAGAGGAATCAATTCTCAATTGCTTTGCATAGTAATTAGTTTTAGTAACATTTAACATAAACACAGGCACATGTATTTATAAAACATATCTATTTTGTCAATATTGGAGAATTTATTTTTTTTTTATTCCAGCCTGCAAGCACTAATAGAACGTGAATGGATACAAGCTGGTCATCCGTTTGCTTCAAGACATCGGTATTCCTGCTACACACCACAGCAGAATCGACCTAAAAATTCTGGTGCTACATTTACGCTTTTCCTAGACTGCATCTATCAATTGTATATGCAGTTTCCATGCAGTTTTGAGTTCAGTACGCAAATGTTAATACTGCTCTTCGAACATAGTTACTTCTCACAATATGGAACATTTCTATGTGATTCGGAGAAGGAAAGATTTGAATTGCGTGTCAATGCACGTACTACAAGCTTATGGTCGTATCTGAATAGACCTGATGTGCTCAAAAACCTGTTGAACCCACTTTATGAACCTAATTCAAATGTAATATGGCCTTCAGTAGCACCGATTAGTCTGGAACTATGGAATGGTAATAAGTGGATTTGTTATTAATGTTATCTTTATCTTTGAAATCTTGACTTCATTTTAGAATTGTACTTGCGTTGGATTGTTGATCAGAAACACAGCTCCACTGCAATTGCACAAATACAAGATTTGGTGACATTGGAAAAGGAGTTGCGCACAAAGGTAAATATTGTATTGTAAATGTTGTATTGTTTTTTTGTTTTCTTACATAGCTAATAATAAATACTTTTTATGCTACTTAGGCACTTAAACTACGCAAACATGTTACCGACTTAAGCAATGAAATTCTAGAGCTTATGAATGTTGAATCCTAAACTTGGTCAAACTATTTCTAAGAGAGTTGACATCTTTAACGCTTTTCTACTCCAATACTACGCCGTCACATTCTTTGTGTAATATTTAATATTTTTTAATGTATTGAAATATGTGTGTTTTTAATTATAAGTATTTTTTTACGAAATTAGTTTAAATAATTTTATTCTTAAAAGCTCTCTAATCTGCTGAAAAAAAACTAATAAATTGAGTCAATTTTTTGACGCAATTAAATAATCATGTATGTGTAATAATTTTTAATATTGAAATGAGTTTTAATGCGTAAACATTTTTTAACTATACAAAATAGAATACTTAAAACAATTGCAATCTTGAATTAATTATATATTCTAAAAAAGAAAAACTAAGAACAAAATATAAACTGTAAGTTTATAAATCTGCCTTTTTAGATAAACATACTAATTATGTGTGTTTAATCATGAAATTAAAGTATTTAAGCTTATGATTATTAAAAATTGAGGTTTAATTCGTAATAAGAAAATAAAAGAATTTATGTAATTGCTAAAAACTTTTTAACATTTTGAAATTATTTGTTGTAAAAAAAGATATACATATATATAAATAATTCTTCATAAATAATTATGAAGAATGCAGAAATCAAATTAAAATTTGTACACAATGTGAAGGGAAAAAATATATTATATTAAAAATTGTTTTCTGCATATTTACTTATTTTTAATCAAAATACAAGTTATATTATCGATTTGAAAAGAAATATATGCCACAAATTTCGTTGTGCACAATATATTATATAGTTTATTTTATACTTCTTTATAAAGTTTGTATTTTATATGTTGATTTTTATAATAAAACATTTTAAATTACAAAATTAATTTTGTAACTATAAATTTATATTACCTTATGTAAAGAAATAAAACAATTCAATTTGTCTTTGTATCAAATTAAATAAAAAATTATATTTAACTATTGTTTTGATTGAATTTTTTCTATTGAAAATGTACAATATTTTTTTTACATAATCTAATTTAATATTTCAATTTATATAACAGAAATAAAAATGTAAAATAATTTATAAACATACAAAGCACATAATATTAATATATAAAATTACAAAATGTGTAAAACAGTTTATATATTATATATTTGAAAAAATAAAATAAAATTAAAAATACCAATATCTTTTAATTAGCATCATCTTCCAAGAAGAAAAATTGACCGGAACGTTTTTGTTCAGTGTCCTGAAAATAACATTAAAAATATTAAAAATTATATACAACAAAAATAAATTAAATACAAAACAAAAAAGAAAAAAATTATACACAAAAAAAAAGTTAAATAAAAACAAAATTATATGCATAAAAGAAAAAATAAATACAAAACAAAAAAATTATACACATTAAAAAATAGTACACAAAAAAAATTATATAAAAAAAAACATAATACACATTAATAATAATTATTATTATTCTCCCATTGAACTTACCTTAACGGAATTATTTTTATTGATACGTGGTCTAAAGTTATTTGGATCTCTGCGGAAAGTAATGCCCAACAATTCAAGGAAGCGATTCATGCCATTAAGTAGTGATTGTGGTGAAAAAGCGGTTGTATTGATCGAAGGTTGACCTTCTAGCACAATTACACGATCAGCAAGATATGTGGCCATAATGAAATCGTGCTCCACCACGAAACCAGTACGTTTCGCATGTAGAATGTAACTAAATATATATTTAAAAATGTATTTTAAATTATAATTCATATTAAAGAAAAAACTGTATACCGTTTTATAACTTTTGCGGCAACTAGACGCTGTTCAGAATCCAAATAAGCTGAAGGTTCATCAATCAAATAGACATCAGCAGGTTTACCTAAGCACAAAACTAATGCAACACGCTGCAATTCACCACCAGATAAATTCTGTACTTCTTGGTCCATAATTTCCTCAATTTTCATAGGTTTCATTACATCAGCAATGAATTGTGGATGCACATAAGCATCGCGTATTTTCTCATGCAATAAATGTCGTACAAGATTTAAGAACTTTGGTGAAATTTTCTGTGGTTTATAGGAGATATTTAAAACGGGCAATTCAGTACCAGCATCAGGTTGTAAATTGCCAGCAAGCATACGTATAAATGTTGTTTTTCCAGTACCATTTTCACCCAATAATACCAAAATTTCAGAATCACTGAAATGTCCCTCTTCAACATGGAGCGTAAATTTACCTAGTGTTTTAGTCATGGCAGGGTAAATATAATGATTCATACGCTTAATTTCTTCTTCAGTAGCAGATTCCGAAACCTATAATAAGAAATTCATTACACACAATAAAAAAAACTGCATTAATAATCACCTTAAACGTTAGAGATTCAGTACGGAATCTCATATTCTCCGTTGGCACGAAACCATCTAAAAATATATTAATGCCTTCACGCACTGAGAAAGGCATAGTAACGACACCATAACAGCCTGGTACGCCATATAAACAGCATATAAAATCGGATAAATAATCCAAAACTGATAAATCGTGTTCAACTACAATAATAAATCTAAAAGTAAATAATAAAAAAAATTAACAAAATAAAACAATCAACCTAAATATCAACTTACTTAGTTGGATGCAAGAGATGACGTATAGTCAAGGCAGCATTTAAACGCTGTTTAACATCCAAATATGAAGAAGGTTCATCGAACATGAATATATCTCCGTCCTGTATGCACACCATTGCAATAGCAAAACGTTGCAACTCTCCACCAGAAAGTTCCGCTATATTACGGTCTCGTATATTCATTAAATCCAACATTTTACATATTTCTTCTTGGTTTTTGCGCTCATCCTTTTTCTCGAGCAAATCAGCTACTGCACCCCTCACAGCTTTTGGAATTTGATCCACATATTGTGGTTTGACTAAAGCTTTTAAATTATCTTCAAGAATTTTTGTGAAATAGTTTTGCAACTCAGAGCCACGGAAGTAGGCAAGAATTTCAGTCCAATCTGGTGGATCGGTGTATCTACCTAAATTAGGCTTTTGCTTGCCAGCAAGAATTTTCAAAGCAGTTGATTTACCAATACCATTTTGACCAACTAGACCTAAAACCTCACCCGGCCTTGGTATAGGCAAACGATGTAACTTAAAGGAATTTTTACCATAACGATGAGTGGTATGTTTTTCCAGATTACTTGGAATATTAATAATAGTAATGGCTTCAAATGGACATTTCTGTAATAATTTTTTTTTGGTAAAATTTATTTATAAAATATAATTTCAATGTTTAAACACCACTTACCTTAACACAAATACCACAACCAATGCACAACTCTTCCGAAAGTGATGCTATTTTCGAAGACGGTCCTACTTCAATACAAAGTTTACCCATTCGTACGACAGGACACGATTTCTTGCACTCCTGGCGACAACGTTTTGGCTTGCACTTGTCATCGCTGACGATAGCAATACGAGTTTGCTTATCAGTTTCCTCAAAATCCTTCTTTCGGGACATCCTATATAGGATTAATATGAAATTTATATTTTTATATATACAGTGAAATGAACATGATTTGAAACACGTTTTATTCTAGTTTTGAATAATGCATTTATTAATTGACAACAAAGCAAATGACATTCCAAATTCATTGATAATGTAAAAATGTGTGTGTGAAGTGAAAGTATGTATAACCTCAATGTGCACGTTAATTTAGCAATTAAATTGTTGGAATAATGTGATTGTTTACATTAAATTTTGAAGAAATTATATTATGCATTACTTAAACTTGTTTACAATTTATTTTAATAAATTTTTACCTGAAAATTTAGTAAAATTATATGAAATATTGTTGGCGAACGCTCCCTGCGTGTCGGCCACGAATATTCAAAGGGAAACGTCAAATGTGTTTTGTTTGTCTGATACCGAATTCAAGAGATTCGAACATAAAAGACAGGTCTGTTTTCTAAATTAATAATTCATGTATAAATTTAATTGTATTACAGAATAATAAGCAAAAGTAAAAAAACAAAAGTAAATCATTTAAATAAATACTCTTTTTAGTAGCAATTATAGCTAATAGTTTTTAATATTGGTGTTATTTTTTGAAAATCAATATATTTTAATATTAAAAGTATAATTATATATATATATGAGATATAATACTTTTGTTGTAGGTAGCTTATCTTAGGCATAATACAAACTAAAATTCATAGAACCTGTTTTTAATATCTGCACAAACTTTACTTTTCTGTTCTTACTTTTTAACGGTCTGTTCAAATTATTTATATATAAATGCTTTGTTGATAATTGTAGTAAACTAGTTATTTGAATATAGTTTAAATAATATAATTTTATGTATGAAATATTTAGAGTTAATTACCTGAAAACTGTATGTGATTTAGTTTATCCTCGTTTCGGTATGTAGTAGAGTCAACAATTCAACAGAAATATTTTTTAAGTGATTTGAAAGTTAAAACCGATCCACAAAAAATAAATGTCTGTTTTTAGAGAACTGATGTTTAATTGTTGCTTCCGTAATAATAATTATATTTTCATGCAATATTGAGACAAAAGTTACATTCAAAAAATATTTGTTAGTCTATTAATAGTTTATATAGTTATAGCTCGCTTTATCGATTTTGTTATAAAAGTTATAATTCGTAGTGGAAATTTACATAAATATCGAGATAGTCACGAGATAGATCATCACTTTAGCAATATTCGCTGCAACGACACTTATTAATATGAATTAAATATTTTTTAGTTTGTGCTTTATAACAGCAACTGGTCAGATACGTCGATTTAAAATGGATTCAGGTATGCATCGATACAGCGTACAATGTTGTGAGTTCACAATAATCTGATCGCTCTAAGCAAGGAATAATTATCAGGGTTTTCTTTGGCTTTAAATTTTAAGTTTATCACTGGTATCTTAACTAAACGAATCAGGGGTAGATATTCTTGCGAAAAAATGCAATGAATACTGACGTTGTTTCTCTTCTTTTTGCACTCTTTTATTTTTCACGGCTATATTACACAAATTTGACATGTTATAATAATAAATTTTATATATAATAGCTCTATTCACTTGACGCACAAACCACCGAAATACTTTCAAATAACAATATAGTATATTGTTGTGCTGATAATTTTATTTGTTTGAAATCAATATTTTTCAAATTTTATATATAAATCATTTTTTTTGATTAATTTATATTTCATATTTTGTGTAGAAGCTTATAACTCAAAACGAACTTAAAAAAAATCACTGTTTTTTATATTTTGAACAAATATAAACTATAAATTTTTATTTATTTTCAAACATTTTTTAATAACATATTATTTTATATATAATTTTTAACTCTAAATTTTTGTGTTATATGCTATTTTTTTTATTTTTACTTTAATATTGCTATACGTTAGTTTAGCTGGTGTAAACGGAAATTTTAATTTTGCTATTATTGTTAATTAAGTTTGATTAATTGTGAAGGAAATACTTATATCGTTTCCAATTACCAAATTTGTGAATTTATAGTAATTTTTTACCCGCGATTTAGTTTTAGTACAATTTTCATTTTTGATTTGTTAATGCCACAAAATGTATAACACTTCAGAATAATTTGTATCACTTTTGATATTTTGCTATATTAATAATGTTGTTTTCGATTGGTAAACCAGAATTTAATCTCCATTTACTGTCGATCTGTTAAATTTTGTGTAATTAAACATTTTCAGAGTAATATAACACATTTTTAGTCGTGTTAGTAGTCATTTATATTTGTCGCAAATACATATATCGCAGCAAATTACAGTTTATCAAAGGTACAGAGGTATAACAGAGATATATCTAATAAAACATCTAGATTGTTATAAATTAAACTCGAGTGTTACACATTTTGCTTGAAATTAGCAATTGAAAATTAAAATTGCAGTAAAAGTGCATTAAAAGAGCATCTCGATTGAAAAAATGACTCAAGATTTATCAATGGAAAACGCCATAAAATTACCCTGAAATTAATAGCTTTTTTATGTTATTTGGCAATTAATATGCAGATGACATTTTAAATATTTGCAAATATTATTTTTGCTTATGTATTAAAAGTTAAAAGAGATACTAAAATAATATGAAAACATTAGCCATAAACGAATGGTACTGACATAACAAATATGTGTCGCAGATTAAAATTGTTGAGAATACAAAAAACATATTATATTTGGTCAAAATTGGTTAAATTCGAGCGAAATATGACAGATCGTGAGCAAATCCAAATTTAATAATCGAAAACTACTAATATTATTGTTATTACTAAATATAATAATAATAATATGTTCACACTTGCAATTAGCAAACGTTATTAGCACATTTTTTTATTGGTTTTGTTCGGATTTTGTTTTCTTAATTGCATTTATAGCTGGAACCGAAATAAACCGGTATATTTGTACAACTAAACTTTTTTTTAAATATTTTAAAAATTATAAAAATTAGGATATGATACTTATTTACAATTTTAGTGTTAAATAACCGACTTTAAGGTCAGTATAAATTAATTTTATTAAAATAAATATTAGCAACATAAAAGCTGAATGTTACAAAACGTTTTCGAAGTTTTTCAATTTTTGCCCGATGACGTTTTGACAGCTCGGTCCAGTTTTGTTAACATTTGTGCCAGCAAAACAAGTATGATAGATACGAAAATGACCGAAGATTCTACAAATAATGTAGAAACTGTTGAAAATACAAACGAAGCAGAGCAAACAAATGCTGTCATTGCTGAAACTAATAAAGTGTTTTCGTTAGAAAGTATGTTTTGGAAAATATATCTAAAATATGTGTTCCTTAACTTAACCTAGAAATTTAACTTGTTTTAGTTGCATTGTAACTTTCACTTGTTTAATATGCAAAATGCAATACATTTAATACGTATTATTTTTCTTAAATATAGTTTTGCATATGATAAAAAATGCACAACAACAACACGGGCTACGTCATGGAGACTATCAGCGTTACAGAGGCTATTGCACTCGTCGCATACGTCGTTTGCGTAAAACTCTGAAGTACCCACAAGGTGATAAGCGACACTTTAAGAAACGTGATGTGACAATTACTCAATTAGCTGGCAAAAATGCTGATGAACGTTATATACATATACCCTTAACAGCAGCTGAACGTTGCTGGGCCTATGGCATGCAACTGAAACAAGAAGCCAACTCAGAGCCACGTAAACGTTTTCATCTCATAAGCAAATTGCGAAAGGCTTGTGTATATGCACTTCAGCTACAAGAATTGTGTACTGTAAGTTTAAATGAAATATTTATTAAATAAAAAGTGTTAAAAATTAGTTCAATTTGCAGTCGGATGTATTTGATGCACGCACGAAATTGGAATGTGAAGCTTATGTAGCTTGGATGAATGGTACTTTGTATTTTGAATTGCAGGAATGGAAAACTGCCGGTGAACATTTAAAACGCGCACAAGTCGTGTATGAGAATTTAGCAAAAGCATTGCCTGAAGAAGAACAAGAATTGTATAATGCCAAACTTAACGAATTTGCACCAAATTTACGTTACTGTGCGTATAACATAAGCGGAGGTGGTGCTGGTAACACCAATATGGATGATTTGTTAGAGTTGCGCGCACAAGGTTTACTTGAAAATCTTGATGATTTAATTAGCCAAGCAAAATCTGAGAGTTGCGAAGGTCTACAAACCATTGAATGGCGTGGACGTAAAGTTACTGTACGCCCAGAAAAAGTACGCCTCTTCCTTTTAGGTGCTCAAGACTTAGATAAGTCTTTGGAGAAAACTACTAAAATTGATTCTAAGATTGAGTTAATTGAGCGCATATTGATGGATTGTAAGGATGCTATACAAGCTGTGAAAGATGAAATTAAGCAAGATCCCAAGTTACGTTCAATGGCAACTGGCCAAACAGTGTCTGGTGTGCAATATTTACTATCTTACTTGTCGTATATACGACTTAGCCGTACATTACAACGTAATTTATGTTTAGTTGAACAGGTGCGTATATCTAATCTAAAGTGCTGCAATGATTTTAATAAATATTCTATTATAGGCTAAATTGAGTTTCGAAGATCCAAATCGAAAAACTCAAACCACTATCGAAGGTAAAAAAGTGCGTGCACAGGATTTCGCACGTTTGTATGAAATCATTTTACAAAACGTCACGGAAATGCAACAAATTACTGGTTTAGAAGAAGATGCTGAATACCAAGCCGAAATTCAAAACTTGTCTAGTGCCTTCAAAGCCTTCCGTTGTTATTATATTGCATTGACTTTAATTGATATGAAAAAGTGGATAGAAGCCGTTGCTCTTTATGAACGTTCATCTAATTATGCTACCGAAGCACTTAAGGGCAAGCCGTCTAATGAATTTAACCTTACGGACGAGCTAAAACGTCTCATCACAACTATTGATAGTTCTAAATTTTCAGCGCATGCTTATAGTGTACTTGAGAATGAAACTGGCGATGGTGAAGTTTCGACAACCAGATCACAGAAATCGTCAAAACCACTGTTTGAGCGATTATCTCAATATAAAGAGGATCAATCATTACATACAAGAAATCCAAATGTATTTAAGCTGACACCAGATATGGAGGCCATACCTTGCAAACCTTTCTTCTTCGACTTAGCTTATAATTATATTGAACTGCCATCACTCGAGGGTAAAATGGAATCGCCGGATAAAAAGGGGGCCGCATCAATTTCAGGTTTTGTTAAAGGTTTTCTCGGTTGGGGTGGCAAAAAATAATGCAATAATATATTCAGTTTACAATTTATGCATTTAATATACAATATCACTTTTATATAACAAAGAAATTTGTAATTGGAATTTCAAAAACGAACAAGTAAAATACCTAGACCTTAGCTCCAGTTTTACCTTTTGTACCGTTTGAATTGGCATAAATTTGCATTTTTGTTGTTAATTGGTTAAATTTAGGAATTTAATAAAATATATTCGAAACACAAATTTTATGTTCCATTTTATTTTTAAGTAGAAAGTAAAGTTACATGCACATATATTATTATTATAAACAGCAAATTATTTATAATTAAATATGTAAGAGGAATTACCTTCCGTGCAGATATTTGATTGTTGTTCTGCTATCCCGCAGAGATCTGGAACTTCGATACCATAAAGGGCTTTAAGAACGGTCAGTTTTACGCCTCGGGCGTAGGACGTTCAACACCTCCCAATGAAACTATACAAGCAGGTCCCAGAGGGTAGCAACAACAACAATATAACATGAAAGGAATTAAACGACGAATATATGGGTATGGATGGCTAATGATTGAGAGATTGCTGGGGATGGAGGAAATTAGGAAGTGAGGACAGATATTAGGTTGTGTTAAACCTTGGTGGGCGAAGGAATATTTTAAGTCAAAAAGGATATAAAGAGTTTCTTCCACCTTGTAAGCTCGTCTAGTTTTTTTTAAGCCAAAATCTTTGCTGTCTAGTGGGATGGTCGACTGGTTTCAAAACAAAAACTATAACATTATCAGATTGCAATTTTCTTTGATAACACTAGAGCAGAGGAACAAATACTGACCTCATTAATAGGTGCCCAAAAATGTATCCATAATCCTTTTCCTAAGAGTCGCAGAACAGTAATGAAAAACTATGGTTAACTTTGAAAAATCCAAACTAATATGACTAGGCTACAATTTATCGAGAACGAAAATATAAATAAAGCACCAATAAAGATATTACTATCTAGAAAGTTCATTTAGAGGCTCTTGATGCACTGTTGTGATAAAAAACATTGACAAGCAGCAACTGGGTAGTGCTTTGTTAGATGTCTGGTTTTTGAAAAGGTGAGTGTTTTTTACATTGATTGGAACTCCTTTGATTTCCATTCTAATGGTAAAGGCTTGTAGATTTGTTTTCTCACGATATAACTAACTTTATAGAATATATAATCCCAACTTTTCTTAGATAAACCTCTCCCCTTTAATTACTGGAATGATATTTTCGCATAACGGTGTAAAGGTTTTCCATTTATTCTTAAGAGATAGATGGTTTTAGTGGTTTAAAGTTTCATACTGTGGCTTTTAATACTTTGAGAAAAATATAATCCCAATTTTTAGTTTTACTAGATAAATAAATACGGCTAAGCCCAATGTTTTCTAAAATTGTCTGAATTATATATATATATATGTTTCTTTACTCTCAACTTAAAATATCCCTAACTCTCTGTAAAGAATACAGTTTTAATAATTAGTACATATTTAGTTTTTTAAGTTTAGTAATCGAATAATATTATATACATTTAATACAGTTTATTTAAAATTTCTTAATTATATATTAAAACTAAATATCACTTATATAGGAATTCAAATAACCGTTTTGATAAAACTCCAACGCTAAATCCTTCACTCTGGAATGATATTCATGCGTTAAAATTTGCGTGCATTTAATATCCTTGGCACTAGTATTCATTTGACTGATTGTATCTAAATTAGGAAGATTATTTGGATCAAACGTAATAGCTGGAAGCACCCACATTGCTATTGCCAAGCCATACAGCACATATTTATAATACTCTTCGGTGATATTTCTTAAATTAAATATACTTCGAAGATATTTTAAATCTGTAGCATCATTTCGGAATGTGGTGCCCAATATAGTAGACAATTCCAGGCAATAGGTTTCCAGGAGTGTGTTCGTATAAGCCTCACGTAGATCTCGTTTTGTGCTTGTATATATAAAATGCAATATATCAAAAACTGGTGATGTATATCGCATAACTTGCAAATCAAAAAATATCACTTCAGGCAAATCCTTCTGTTCTCGTTGATTTCGTACAGGAATGGGTGTTGTTGGAGTTGCTGTAGCAAACATTATATTATTTACCCATAAATCACCATGGCACAAAACTTTAATACTCTCCTCCGGTTTAGTGATGTATTCTTGGATCTGATGATACATTTTCGTTTGTAGTTTTTCAATAATACGTATTGGTTCCGTTAAACAACCATCGACATTTGATCTTCTCAAACTATTTAATGCCTCTCCAATTGAGTTCTCGATCATATTTCTATAACATTCCTCGGCTTTACTATTATAGACGATTTCTTGTACGTGATTGCAACGTTCTGAAAAATGTTCATAGTTCATTTGTTTAGCGGTTATAGAAGCGGCATGTAGTTTTGCCAGTTGCTATAAAAACAAAAGCAAAATATTTATTTTTTTGTTATATTTTGCAGTTAACATATAATTATTTACCTTCATAACTAACTCACAGTAGTGTAGATTCATGCTTACTAGACGATTATGCATACGATAACCTAAGGCTTTAAGATCATTCAATATGATCAATGATTGTCCATTTTTATCAGTTCCAGCAAAAAAGCATTTAGGAAATAACACATCCTTGGCATAATTTTCCAACATTGGTACGGCAAAGGTATAAGCATTAATCTCATTATCGAACGCTTCATCGCATCTATATAATTGTCTTCGTGCCTTATTTGTTATCTGTCGCTTCACGATATAGGACAGTAGGTTCGTACCTGTGATGAATAAAAAAACTTGTTAGAATTTATATAGATTCTTATTGTTTTTTGTATAACTATTTTATTTCATATATGGTATATTTAAACCAAGTCTCTCTATTATTTATATAAATTATTTTATATTTTAATTATCATGATTATTAGTAAAAGCCAAAATAATCAGTGCCGGAATGTATCTATAATGAACAACCTAAGGATTTTACGCGGTTGTTCTTCTCTGTTGTAATGTTTATTGTTCCAAATCTATACCAACGTATAACAACATCGCCTAAATGGTGAAGCCTTAATGTACTACAAGCAGGATAGCCAAGGAGTATATTCTTATCTAGAAAAGTCCATTTTCAAATCGGTAAGGAAAAATCTATAGCTATTTAAATAAGAGTAGGATGAAATTAAAGTTTCCAATATTTAAACAAAGATATGAAATCTGATTACAATATTTCATAATTTTCAATTGTTCTTCCCACATAAGGCGAATATTTAAATGATGTTGTGTCTTGCCTATGGCCAAGTGACCATTTGGCTCTTCATTGTTTATGGAAGGAGGTTGTATTGGTCGTTTCAATTATGAGTACCTTCAGCGGGTAGACTCGACCACAGATGAAACTTCATATGAAAAGACTAGTTGGCTTTGCCTTGTTGCAAGGAGCGTTTTGCACTTGGTCGTTTCGGTACATGACTACTTTCAGGAGATAGACCCGGTCGTTCATGACACCTGATATACTTTTACATTTATTTACATTGAAATGGAATGCTGTGAGCGTTTCTCTGTTTATTATTTATAAACGAGTTATAATTATAACTTCAGTTATAAGTCAAGTAATGTAATTGTAAATTGAATGTTTTCAAAAAAAAAAACAAAACTCAGAGTTTAGGGAAGCAAATTAACACAATGTATTAATTAAACTTTACTTTAATCGCTAATTAAATAAAGATGGTTCGACTATTTCGACTTCATCGAAGATTAAATAATTATTTAGTAAAGAAGTTTTTTCGAACAGTAGTGAAATACAACAACAAAAGTTTATTTTTTATATTATTTTAATTAATTGAATTTTTGGCTGACCATACAGCTGTTTCGAGAATTGCCAAATACCCATCATCAGTGGTCTTGCAAATAATGCTTGTATTTAATTATTCGTAAATAATTATTTTTGAGACTGCAAGTACCAAGAATCGAACTCGGGTCCTGCCAAATGTGAAGCTCAGAATCATTTAGTAGTATAATCATTTCGGTTGACAATAGAACGAAGAGAGAAAACACCTTTATTTACATTAACATATAACATATATAACATAATATATGTTTACATTAATAACCCTTAATATTCTAAATATTCTTACTTAATATTTTTCACCGATAAGGTAATCAATTTTAGTGGCGTACTCCAGTTAATTAACGCCACATAGTTTCAAAATAGCCTTGAGACTTAATTTCATGTGATTTATTACACCCCAAAATATGGAAATTGTCAGTTTGGCAGTTTGGATCAGGTCGATGTTGAGATCTGACCGAAAGGGTCATCTGCCCAAATTTGTTTAATTGAGCTTGAAAGTGGGATATCAATGTTTATGGCAAGTGGTTAAAGTGAACATCAGAAAAGCAACTGCTTTTCTGAATATATTGTAAATTATATTGTAATATATTGTAATATATTGTAAATTATTATTCAATTAATTAAAATAATATAAAAAAATAAAATTTTTGTTGTTGTATTTCACTACTGTTCGAAAAAACCTCTTTGTAAATTATTATATTAATATAATAATAATTTATAAATTATATTAAATCATAATTTATTAATATTATTAAAAAAATTTCAAATAAACATTAAACCTTATTTATTGAAATATATGCATATGTAGAATTCTCTGAAAAATAATTGTATGGCATATAATTTAAAATAATATGTAAAATAATCAAATCCGAAAAAAGACTTTATTTTTTTAATATACAAATTAACTGATTATATTTAAAATGCATTTTTTCTAATGTTTAATTTTATTAGATTCAAAGTTCATCTATTTTAAACTTAATTAAATATAAAAAGTCAATGAACGCTTGGCAATTACATGCGAAGCGCTTATTCACATCGCATCAAGCAATAAAGCTTTAAGCTTTTTCCTTAACGCAGATGGCAGAAACAGCTGATTTTTGTTTACATCATGAAACAAAAACAAAAACGAAAACAAAAAGCGCACATCAAAGAGAGAAGCACACGGTAAACAAACCATATACATAACAACGAATGCGGTAAGACAAAATTTTATGAATGAACAATATGAAGCAGCGTGTGTGCGTAGCATAACAGTGCGGCGTATGCAGTGATGACCTTAGAATTGTGCTTTATGAGTGTGGTTGTGGCATTGTTACACATCAAATCCAAGGTCATTTATTAGTGGTTGGGTTGCATTTGAACAATTTTTATATTGCATATTTGTGTAAGACAGAAAAGAAAACAACGAAAAAAAAATCGATTTTGATTTTTGCTTGCAGTAGATTAGATTCCGTGGATTATTTTAAACTTATAAAAAATATTAATAAAAATAAAAATATTTATAAAAATAAAGAAAAAAATTTTAATTCAAGTTTTTAGCGATTTCTACAATTCTTACATTATAATTAAATTAAATATTGGAAAAAGAGTGTTAATAATTTAATTACCCATTTCAGTGCCAGTGGAGTATTCTTCTTCATATTCGCTTAGAAGTAGTCGATGTACGTAGGACATGTAATTATCACCGGAACAGCTTCCCGGTGTGCATTTTATAAATTTGATTTCAAATTTTACAATGTTTTTCGTATGGAATAAGTTTCGTAAGTTTTCCACATCCTCGTCATACTCCTTGCCACATGCCATTACCACGTTTCCTACCGGATTTCTCTATGCACACCTTTTATAGTCGATATTCAAATGATTTTTTTTTATTTTAAATGCAATCGAAGTTTAAGTTTTGAAATTAAAATTAAACTATTTTCACTTTCAGTTGAACATTTTTATTTTAACTGCATTTTATAATTATTTTCCATTTCTTTTTTTTTTATTATTTTTCTTTATCAACTCCAATTTGCTGACACTTTCAAAAACTTGTTAATTTCATTATTAATTTTTAGTTATGAAATAATTGCATAAATTAACTGCAATGCTTCCAATTTGCACTGCTGACACACTTCTGAGGTGAACTAGTTTATTTATTTTTATAACAAAACGAATTTTTTATTTTTCATAAAAACCAATGCAGTTTTTATTGCTTATATAAATTATGAAATGCACATATGTTTTGATGTCAGTTTTGTTACACATATGAAAAAAAAAATAACATTTAAAATATATAAGCAAATTCTTATGCGCACATTTCGTTGACGCAAAGGCCAATCGACAACTAAAATTGCAAAAAAATGCAACTTGCACTCAATGCAGTTTCGCATCACGAGAATTGCTCAAATTCAAAGGGGTAAGTGCAGTTGGTCACATGGACTTTAAGAGAATGGTACATTACTTGTTATATTTTTCTTATATGAAAACTAAATAAATATTAAAGGTATACTACCTTTCCGATTTACATAAAATTGTATATGAACATATTTAGTCATTTTTTAATACGCACGTATTTACATTCATTATTGTTCTTATTTGTTTTAAATAAATCTTTATTAACATTAAGTATTAAGTACATGAACATCGAAGGGAACGAGAATGCTGGCTGTTTAGCTTGCTCTGGTGCTTCTCTGGATGCTTAACTAGCGTTTTATATTACCTTAGAGACCATAAAGACCAGTACTTACCTCTGCTTTTATCAACTTGACAATCACAAGTGGAAGGCCAATCACAACTTAAGTCATGTGCAACTTCACGATTAACATGGCCTAATTATTACAAAACTAGATCTTGAGAACTCATCAAAAGAGATCGTGTGAACACTGTAAAGCTTACTGCAGTTCTTTCAGATTATTAGTGTATACGCTTATCCATGCAGAGAAACTGCGCATTCGTCATAATCCTCACTGCAAGAGTAGTAATCGTCACTGGTTGTACCTTACCAAAGTAGGTTTTTGGTAAGGTACTTCTTGACAGTTTATTAGACTGTTTATCGGTGAAGATAAAAAACATATTAAATTATCTACATTTGTCAGGAAGAATTTAGTCTGTATTTTTCTATCTGCGGGGCTGTTGCGAGGAATGTGATAGAAAACCGATGAAAAATCGCTAATTGAGGTACATGGAAGTTATTTGATGGCCTGCCACTGCAATCAACTAACCAATCACGTATTTTATGACTTTATAAAATTGGCAAAGTTCTTTGTTACTTGTGTTTGCACGACCTATTAAACTCAGATTGAAGATAGGTGATTATATACATTTGAAGGTATTAAAAACAGTCGTATGATCAACTTTATATTGTGTTTCAGTGATATTTTTGTACATAAATTTTCTAAAATTTATATATTGTGTGGAATTAGCATTAATAAACTAACAAGACTTTCGGCTGTCAGAACAGACTATTACTACCAGAGACCATATTTTATGTAAACAACTAATAAAATAAAGAAGTGGAGTTTAAATAAAGAAATATATAGTAATATTAGCCAGATTTCAGAAAATATGATGTCATAGAGAGACGATGTTTTGTATTAACAACTGACTATAATGAAACAGTGGAAAGCTAGAACGCTCCCCGTCGCGGAATTTCAGATGTCAGTAGTGGACAAGAGCTTGTCTTTCAAAATTATCTTTCTGGCTTAAAAACTTGAAACTTGAATGATCAGAAAATATGAGATCAACCAGAGAAGCAAGAAAACAAGTGTTTCTAACTAAACAGCGGAAAGGATAAAATGTCCACTGTTGTGGAGTTTCTGTTATCAGAATCGAATCACACATAAAACTCCAACCCCAAAAATCTTTACCTAGTCTTGAGTGAGTCCAGTACGATTAGAGACTATATTTTGTGTAAACAACTTATCAAACCGAACGGAAGACTGTTAGAATGTTCATTGCAGAAAAATTTCACTGTAATTGATATATTACTAAGACGGTATCCAATCCGCAATTAGATATTGTTATTACTTATAAAAAGAACAAAAAAAAAACAATATAAATAAAAATGAAAACTACGAACAAATTAGAACCACAAACAAAAAAAATATAATATATAAATATAAATTTTTTTTATCATTTGTAATATAATTAAAATCTAGAATATGATAAATAAAGCTAAATCTTACTTTCTTTTTGGCAAAAAAAAGAATAAATGGAGGAATAGATTATCCAATCTTAGCTTTGCAGTTCTTGAGAGTCTTATGCTTAAGTTCACGGTTCCTGAGTTATATTCTTCCCTATCTAATGCGACTGCTCTCCCCTAACAAATACCAATTTCAATACTTTGCAACTGATGACGGTCATTAATTTTGTTAAAATCGCCTGCTGCACCATCACTCCATATTTTGCTTATCCTGCATCTAATACGCTTACCAATAGATAGCCTTAAAGGAACTTACTTTGCCTGCTTTATATATACTTAAGTTATCTGCTGTACTAAGATTAAATATATTACATTTTATCTCTCTATTATACTATCGAATTTCCGATTATACTCGTACCAGATTCGATTAGACTCATCGTTCAGTAAAGACTTTCAATTAGCTATATGTTTTATTAGATTTATATTTAATATACAGTTATCATTTTTATAAAGAGGTTTTTTTGAACAGTAGTGAAATACAACAACAAAAAATTTTTTTTTTATATTATTTTGATTAATTGAATTTTTGGCTGACCATACACAGCTGTACCAAATATTGCCAAATACCCATCATCAGTGGTCTTGGAAATAATTCTTGTATTTAATTATTCGTAAATAATTATTTTTGAGACTGCAAGTACCAGGAATCGAACTCGGGTCCTGCCAAATGTGAAGCTCAGAATCAGCGCACCTTAACCAACTGATCCAAAGCCATACTTGACTTTTTTGTTCGCATATTTTTCTGGAATTTTGTTACTATTACTATGAAAGTTTTTATTAACAATTTTACTTGCTGTGTTTATATTAGAACGAAATCATAAACCAGCTGTAGAATAATTGAATTAATTAATTAATTATATTTTCATTTTTAATTGTTGAATTTCAATACTATAAAGAGTTTCTTAAAGGGTTTATAAAGGTTTATCATTTTTATCTATATAAAGGGTTTCATGAAGTTGTATGTAAGTAATTTCTTTTCTTTAAATATATTGTTAGACGACTAGACTAGAAACTTCTAGAAATACTAGTGTAGATAACATAAAACGAGATAGACCAACTAAAAATGTAGCGTAAATTTGTATAAACTTATAAATCAGTTTATTTTTATTTTTATTCTGTGCTGTTTTTGATTTTGTTTTTTTTATTTTATTTTTGTATGCAGTCATTTATCGCATATAAACGAATATTTCACACATACAAAATTAGGAGTGTAAATTACTTTGAAGTCAGATAGACAAACAGTTAGTTTACAAACGCCGGGAAGCATTCAAGAAGTGTAAATATATAAAACTAAAATTTGCACAAGACACATGTATGCAATTTTGTTGCAATAGGGAAGGGCAGAGAAGTACACATTCATTGCAATTTTGGTATCATTGAACTCAGAGCAATTAGTTCTTTCAAGGTTAGGGAGCGTATGAGTAATAGAAAATTAAAAAGTGCTCCGAAGGCGTAATGAAAGTATATAGTTTGTCATAGATATATCATTTATAGAGGAAATGTTTCACTAATTTTAATTAAATTAGATGTTTTTTAGAGAGGTTTCAAATTTAGATATTTTTAAATTAAAAATTAACATTTGTTCTTTTTATTAAAAAATAAATTAAAATAATATTTTTCTTTACACATTTTTCTAATTAAAGTTCATGTTTTCTTAATTATAAAAAGAAAAAAAAATTTTTTTATTAGTAACTAAAATTAAATTAACTTATTATTCATTATATAAATATATACATATATTTTTAGGAGCAGCATAGGCCATATATACATATATACATATACATACATATATACATAAACATTTTCATTAAATTAAATCAATTTCATTCCTTATAAAAATTTTTGAAATTAACTTTTAATTTATGTCTTCTAAATTATAAAATATTGTGAATATGGAATCTAAATAATCGTAGAAATATTTTTCTAAAAATGTCAGTTACGTTAGAAATAGATTGTATTATGTTATAATTATTAGAGAAAATTGTGTTTACGTTTGATAAAACTGAGAGCAATAAAAACGGTTATTCAAAACTGGAGCCAACTAACATATTTAATTATTTATCGGGACCCAGTGAGGCTGAAGGACCACGAAGGACGAATTTTGGAACGTACTCAGCAATATATTAATTTTATATTATGATGTATGAAATATATCAAATTTTTTATTAATAATAGTTTTTATATATTTTTTAATTCGGCTATAGGTCCTTTTTTGTTAAATAATGCAACTTTTAATATTTTTTATTATACTCTACATATATTTCGACTCTCCTTGAAAGTCATTATCAGAATTACGATCAAACATAAATTAATATTACTAAAACTATATCTGCGTCATCCTCTTTATTCTATCGTCTATATTATTTCTACATAATATAGAGTATAATAAAAAATATTAAACTTTGAATTATTTAACAAAAAGGGAACCTATAGCCGTGCGCGAATTAAAGAAATATATAAGAACCATTATAAAAAAACAGGTCGATAAAAAAAATTCAAAAATTTTATTTTATTTATTTTTTATTAATTACAAAAAATCAAATTAATTACTTTCATTATAAAATTTTTAAATTAAAATTCAAATCATCTAAATAGAGAGATTGTACATTTTAAAAGAATAAAAAAAATTCACACCAAAACGTTTTTGTATTGAACCACTGTTTTGTTATATTTATATTAATTTGCAAATTAATAAATAAATATGCGTTTTGTTTATATATTTATATATTTTTTTTATTTGTTTATATTGCTATTTATATGTTTTATTTTTTTCTTTAAATGCACTGCACTTGAAATTTAAACGCAGCTGTCCTTCAAATTGACTTTGAAGAATTTGTACATTCATTTCATTAGATTCATATTATATGCATGTCCAACATACAAATAAAATATATAAATATACAAACAAATATTTATAGCATACATTAATTTTTATTTAATCCAAAAAATGTGAAAAAACTATTTCACAGTTATGCACTTGGCTTACTTTTGAAATTTGTATATTTTTTACGCTGCAGCTGCCGGCGCAACTTTTTGACGTTAGATGCATTTTTTTAGTCAACAAACTTAAATACAAATGATGACGTCAGCACCAACAACGTCTAAATCATAATGAATTCAATGCCAATGTGAAACTCAGTAACGGTCGATGTAATTTATGCATATTTAAATAACCTTAAAAAAAATTTATTTTTATTTTGTTAGATACTGCAAGTGATAGTCTGAGATGCAATCTGTGAGGCAGGAACACATGGTACATTAGTTTTGGTTTATTACAGTAAACAACAATTTTTAGTCACTTTATATTTAAAATAAATATATATATTTTTAAATAAATAAATATTTATTTATATTTATAAATATTTTAAAATTTACTGATAATGGATATTCATTGCAAGAAAACAAAAATAAAAAAAATTGTATTTTCAAGAGAAAGTAATTTCCAGTTTTTTAATTCAACTCTACAAAAATGTATGAATACAGAAGTCAAGTACAGCTTTGGGTCAGTTGGTTAAGGTGCGCTGACTCTGAGCTTCATGTTTTGCAGGGCACGAGTTCCATTCGTAGTACTTGCAATCTCAAAAGATTATTTACGAATAATTAAATACAAGAATTATTTCTAAGACCACTGATGATGGGTATTTGACAATATTTGATACAGCTGTATTGTCAGCCAAAAATTCAGTTAATTAAAATAATATAAAAATTTTTTTTGTTGTAGTTTATTACTATTATAAAAAAACTCTTTACTAACAATAAATTAAATAAATTAATGAATAGTTTTTATAATCCCATTATCGTAATTTTGATATCTATAACTATTATTATTAGTTATTATTATTACTATTATTAGTTTTAGTTATGAACTTATGCTCTATAGGTCTCTCATCCTTCCTGTGCTTTTGTATGGCGCAGAAGCATGAGAATGATAAAGTAAAATTGGGAGTGTTTGAAAGAAAAGTTCTTCCTAAGATCTTTAATCCGCTAAGAGTTGGTAACGACTACCGCATCCAAATGAATCACGAGCTGCATGAGCTTTATCATGACAATGATATATTTCAGCGAATTAACATCCAACAGCTTCGCTGGTTTGGTTATTTTGGAGAATTGATGAAGATACTCCAGCGAAAAAAGTATTTGAAGCGGTAGTTGAAAGAAGAAGGCGTAGAGGTATACCGTGTCTCCTGTGGAGTGATCATGTTAAGGTAGTACTAACCAGACTTAATGTACGAAATTGGAAAAGGCGTGCATGCAGCAGAGGTGCCTGAAGAGATATGCTGCGTTAGGCCGAAACCCGGTAACGGATTGTTATGCCCAAATAAATAATAAATACTTAGTTATAAAAAGTTATTGTGAATGCACCGCGATTTTGAAGACTTTTTGTGGAGCACTATCTTACTATATACAGAAGTCCTACACCACTGAAAGTCTATAAGCTGAAAAGTCTTAAGATTGATAAGATTTTTTGAAAAGTCATGTTTAGAAATTCATTACAATATGAAGTTTTATTCATAAGTGGTGATAATTTTTAAAACAATGGATTCAAAGCAATTAATATATTAATTTATTATTGCTTTTTAATGAAAATACTGGCTCCAATAGGGTGTTATTATTATTATTTAAGTAATAGGCTATTGAAGCACCCCGATCTAAAAGATCTATTGTGCGCCTAAAGGCCCAACTAGGACAGTTTTAGACTATTTATAAATCTTGTAATTGCTGTGGGCTTAATTTTACCTATTTGACTTGGGACTAATATCCCGCTTCCAAGGTAATCGAGTCTACGTCTTGCAACCGCTGGGCAGATGCATAGAACATGTTCTGATGTTTCCTTCTCCTCACGACAGAGTCGACAGGAGTCACTTTCTACCACACCTATAATCTTCATGTGGTAATTAAGTCTACAGTGTACTGTAAGAAGTTCAGTGTAGATTTTAATATCGTTTCTGCTAAGGCCAAGGATAGCATCAACTTTGATGTGATCAGGATCAATGAATCTTTTTGACTGTCGAATGCCTGTTTGGGCTCTCCAGTGTTCAAGTAGATGTTGTTTCTCCCGTTCACATAATAAGCTATTTGTGAAGCTATTTGTTACCCCGCAGAAGGGCTCTGGGCCAATGAAAGGAGCACATGCACCCTTGTTTGCTAGGGAGTCTGCTATTTCATTGCCCTCATGCCCTTCGTGTCCCGGTACCCACATAAGAGTAACATAGTTCCTCGATGTTAGGGTGTTGAAAAGTTGAATGCATTCCCAGACCAACTTTGAATGGAATAAGGATTTGCTAAAGATTTTAGAGCTACTTGGCTGTCTGAAAGGATGCATATTTTGGTACCTCGGGTGCCCCATTATGAATAATATAAATAATGCATTAATTTAATTTATATACTATGTTTAAGATTTAATTAACTAAACTATATTATATAAAATTAAAATTAAAAATATTGACAATTTTTGTATAAAAAGTTTTTCAAATAAAACTTGGGTTTTATTGCAGATCTTCTAAGATTAAGCTCAGAAATATTTTTTTTTGTGAAAATGGTGTTTAATATCAATTTATTTATTTATTTAACAACAACAGAATATAAGATCAAGAAACGTTTAATTGATATCTTAAGTGTATTGGTTGTTTTTTTTTTTTGTATTTAAGTAATAACGTCAGGAGTTCAACAGTCATAAACTCTAAGGTCAAACAAATTTGTATAAGTTCACATAAACCTATATACAACTAATTGTAATGTTAATTTTCAATATCTAAAAGATTTAAACAATTTAAAGACAATTTAAATACCAAACATCGGCTTAACAATAGCAGCAACACTCCTTCGAATTACAACTGAAATACCACCAGCTGGGAAAAAAAGTAACCAAAATATTGCTTAGATACAAATATATTTTGCTTTGGTCTCATGTTTTATGTCTTAAAGTTCATGGCTGATTCAGTCGAAATGCCTTTAAATCCAAACAAAATAATTAAGCTGTGACGTAGTGCGTCGGTGTTTTACCACAAGCCAAGCCACTTCCGTTTAATGGCACCGCGTGCAGAGCACAATTAGCACAAAAAATTAGTGTCTTAATCGCACAAAATAAAAAAACAAAAAAATAAAAATAAAAAGTAAATAAAATTGAAAAAAATATTTCCAGAAAAAAACACAAACTTAATCTTAGGTCAAATAAATTGCTTAAATCTGTTTAAATTAAATTTACACACGTAGTTTTGTAGCTTTAACGCCTGTATTCGCAGTAATGAAGGTCACAGCATCCACAATATTAAAAACTATTTACAATTTTTTTTCAATTTTGTTCAATTATGAACATTTCAATTCACTTTCAAATAAAATTCGTTCCTTCGACGTTTACTCACGCTTCCAATCACTTAATTCTAATAGAATTATCACAACTTGTCAATCACCTTCTTTGGAGATCTGTTCGATTTTTTTCCATCCATTTTTTTATAATTAATTGTGCTCCACATAACGATCTCGAATAACAGATACTCCACTAGAGTATCTCAAGTACTCGTATTGTAAATTAAGTGCGGTTGCCAGTTTAATTGTTTTTATAAATTTAATCATATTTTGTTTTTATTTTTTATTTAATATTTTTTTTTTTCAAATTCTATGAATGTCGTGACCTTTTTCTTTCAGTGTAAAACATATTTCAGTTTGTCTTACTGTTCGACATGGTTTTGTAATTTTATATGGTCAATATAAATATAATTTTTTATATAAATATACTTAAAAACAATGTTTTATAGATGTAACTATGACTTTTTTACCACTATTATTAAGTGGAAATAACGCCACCTTCAGCGCAAAAGATAAAAAAGATTAGATTAGAAGATAAACGACTTTTATATTGGTAAGAGTGTTCCTCCGCATATGCTTTCGACTTGTTCTTTTAATTCATCAGTATTTTTTTTTATATACTATCTGAATTCGGAGATATTGGGGATATTTATTTTTGCCAATGAGTACAATTCGTCATTTTGTGAACATTTACTTTTTCTGACAACATCTGACTTATAAAGAACACCCCATGTACATAAGAATATACATATTATCTTGTTCTCTCCATAGTGTGTGATCAAATCAAACAAATTTTCTCCTACATATTTCAATGTTAATATCATCCATTTTTATTCAAGT
This sequence comes from Teleopsis dalmanni, assembly GCF_002237135.1. NCBI lineage: Eukaryota > Metazoa > Arthropoda > Insecta > Diptera > Diopsidae > Teleopsis > Teleopsis dalmanni. Next base: position 31,734,899 of record NC_051846.1, read on the forward strand.
CTAGAGCATACATGATTTTGAACTACATCACTTTGTATCATGATTATCCCAAAATATTGCTAAGAGGGCCTAAAGTTATACTGCAAAAAAAAAACATGCCATAAGACGAAGAAAATACTCTCAAAACATTCTCAAAGGATATCTCTACAACAAATATAAGCTCTTATTTTTTTTTGTTATGGTTGTGAGCTAGATTCTTTATGCGTTAAGAATACTAACAGTAGCCATCCTCCAAAGATATACATTTCAATAGACGTGCTGTACACATTGTAGCATCAGCTCGGGTTTAATTTTATTATTATTTATTATTCTATAGTATTATTATTTTAACACTTATTATAATTTAGTTTATTATCTGTAAAGTCAAAAGTATAATATTTCTTATCATTTAGCGCTCTATTAGCAGAGAGATTTTCTTCTATATTTTCAGCAGTAGTGAAAGTAGATTTATTAGGTGTTGTCATTTCGGTTCTTCACCTGGTTTTAGTATCATATATAACTTTTTATCTTTTACTAAGTATGGGTAAATCTCATTATTATAATTATTTAATTTTATATATTTACTTGCTTTTTGTTTATATTTATTTAATTTACTTTTTAAGTATAATTATATTATATTATAAAATAAGTATAGTTATTTTTTAATCTTTTGCTTAGTGTGATTAAACCTCATTACTATAATTATTTAATTTGTTATATTTATTTACTTTTTACTTAATTTTTTATTTACTCAATGTACTTTTTAAGTAAAGTTATATTAAATTATAAACTAATTACAATTATTTTTTCTTTTATTAAGTATCGTTAAACCTTATTATTATAATTATTTAATAAGTATAGTTATTTTTTAATCTTTTACTAAGTGTGGGTTATGTTAAGCCTTTTTTGAGTTAGTCTGGGCCTTTTTACTCTATGATAGCTGGGGGAATTCTGCATAGTCCCGCCCATCTTACTGACTAACTTGAGTATTCCTAATAATCTTCATGATTATTCAATGATTGATCTAAGATCTGCGTACCGCCCCGCGCGGTTAGTGATTACTCTGAGATTAGATAGTGCTAAATAGTGCAGCCTGTCGGTTTTCGTATACAGCTTCAGAGCTTTGTCCCTTATGTATTTTTTGACCGGATCTATTCTAAGTTCTCTTAGCATGTCATTCCTGCGGATGTACCATGGTACTTTCAAGAGCCTGACTTTGAGCAACTCGTAGCTTTTGGATAGTAGAGTCGGCAGCTTTGCTATATGCGACACACCCATAAAGTAGTGCTGGTCTAATTAAAAAAATTATCTGGCTGTAGATCAGCTTTCTGTTCTTTACGCTAAGGTTGTTGTGTTTGAAAAGTGGGTGTAAGCAGTGCAGTGTTTTTGCGCAATTACTTCTTTTGACTTGTATGTGCTTGTGCCAAGTGAACCGCTTATCAAATGTGATTCCTAAGTATTTAATGCTGTCCTCCCAATTAATCGCTATGTCACCAACTCTCACTCTCGGTGGATGTTGCCTGTGTTTACGAGTAATAAATAGGGCTTTCGTTTTCTCATTGTTAATTTTTATTTTCCAATTTTGGAGGAACTCCAGAATGAGATTAACATGCTACTGCATGTTATTTTTTAATCTCTTACTAAGTGTGGGTAAACTTGATTATTTTAATTATTTTATTTAATATATTTACTAACTTTTCACTTAATTTTTTATTTACTTAATATACTTTCTAAGTATAATTATAGTATTTGTTCATCGATAATAATTTCTTCCCAAATTTAACCTTCCACTCCAATGTGTATAATTTCTGGTGTCACATGTCGTATGCGCAACCTCAATCAAATTAATTCATTATTGTAATTGTCATGTTAAGAAAAAGTGATTATAATTACAAACATTATATTACAAAAAATCTTAATTATTTTATTAATTCATATTTTTAATTCAACGCCTTTAACGCTCATTTCTGCCAGTGAACACCTCTCAAATAAAGACTTTTTGAAAGTAATAATAATAAAAAAATTCTTATTGTTGTATACCTTTTTTGGTTTATGCAAATTAATATTTTTTAACCTTAAAATTTATAAATCAAAAAAAAAAATATATATAATATTGTAAAATATAACACATAAATTTTATTATTTTCATGGCATCATAACACATCCTTAAATTTCCAGCCATTCACCTATTACGCAAAACGTCTTTCTAACTAAACTCAATAATGAAATAAAAGCAGTTTGGGATCATTATCTCAGGTTTTTAATAATAGTGAGTAAAGCAGAAAATAATAATAAAAAGATAAAAGCGGTTTTAATTGTTGAGCGTGGATTGAGTATGCGATGCGATGCAGTTTGCTTGAAACCTATACGAATTCTAGTTTTAGTTGTGTTTTTTTTGTATCTAAATAATTTCAAGACAACAAACAAACAACTTGAAGTCATTATCGGAAACGGAGAGCATTAATTCAGTGGATTTTATTGACTGGAACTAAAAGTTGAGGCATTGCACATTTCAGTGTACGGCAGTTGTATCTGAAGTGTGACCGTGTAGCACCGAGCCAGTACATTTGGCTGATTACTCACCTGAACTGCGACTCGCTTAGGCCCAGAGTATTTTCGGTGCTTATTCGAGTTTTTTTTGTTTTGTTATTGTTTGGCTTTGATTTTAATTTTGGTTTGGCATTCAATGTTTCCAACATAAAAGATCGATTCAGAGCAATTCTAATTCAGTTGTGAATTAAACTTTGTATTGTGATTAGAAAAATTGTTCAACAGAAATTTATTGTACGAAACTTACAAGTCAAGATACGAGTACTTCGCTACCAATAAAGTAAATAAAAGTTTTAATTTAAATAAATAAGAATTTTATTAGTATTATTATTATTTAACACATGTCATAGATACATATGTGCTGTAAATAAACATTTAAACAACTAATTTGTTATGTCAATAAAATTTAAAATTATAATAAACATTTTTGTGGGTGTGTTCCAATATAAATTTATTTAATTTTTGTTAAGTGGCGGCTAAAAGTGTCAAAGCAAAATAATGCAATTGTGATTTTTACTATATAAAATTAATAATAACATTGATTTTGGTAAAAAAGTGAATTGAATGTGCGAATTTAGTTAACATATGTACTTGTATTTGATATACAAATTTATATTGATGAATAAAGGGTGTTTCTTTGGATTTTGATATATAAAGTGCAAAGAAAATAGATGGAAATTATAAATGATTTTATTAGACGGATAATTGCCTGCCATCAATGTTTCAATACTTGATAAAGTGATTTTATTGGAAGGAAAATTGTTTGCCATCAATGTCTCAATATATGATAATGTCCATAAAAAATGACTTTATTAGAAGGATAATTTTCTGCAATCAATGTTTCAATACATGATTATGTCCATAAAAATGACTTTATTACAAGGATAATTGTCTGCCATCAATGTCTCAATATATGATAATGTCCATAAAAATTATTTTATTTGAAGGATAATTGTCTGCCAACAATGTTTGAATTATACATTATAATGTAAAACGATATGTCTTTATTAGAACCTGACTTGACTCTCTTCTATTTTTCAATATATAATAGTATTCAACTAATAATTACAGAATTGTAATTATCTATTTAATTATACAACAATAATGTCCATAAAAATGACTTTATTACAAAGATAATTGTCTGCCATCAATGTTTCAATACATGATAATGTCCATAAAAATGACTTTATTAGAAGTTTAACTGTCTGCCTTCAATATTTCAATACATGATAATATTCATAAAAATGACATTATTAGAAGGATAATCATCTACCATCAATGTTTGAATACATGATAATACTCATAAAAATGACTTTATTAGAAGCATAATTGTCTACCATCAATGTTTCAATATATGATAATATCCATAAAATGACTTTATTAGAAGGATAGTTGTCTGTCATTAATGTTTGAATGTAATATAATTTCGGGCTTATATACAGGACAGGATAATTGTTTGCTATCAATGTTTGAATACAATATGATTTGGGTCTATCTACAGTGAAATAACTCGAATGAAATCTTATCTGGAAGTCCAATTTCTGAACGCTGCTTATATAAATACACATATATATTAGAATATATCTGGACAAAAACTTTACAAACATTGTGTTATAAATGGTTTAATATCTCTGGTTTATTTAAGCATACAAGAATATAGTTCCGTAACGTTACGACCAGTAGCGTCATTGAAAAAAATATTGGCCAATGATTCCCATATGTTCCAACTAAGCCTTAAAGTAAAACAAATTCTACTTATGTTGATTTTAGAAAAAAAAACATAATATATATATTAGCTGTCGATTGTTAAAATTCTTACCTAAACTGTTGTAATTTTAAAAATCAAACCCCCAATATTAACACCCTTTATATTAAAAAAAGTGTTATAAGTAAATATATGATTCATAATATGGATAAAATGTTATAAAAAAAATGTCAACAAAATGTTAAATGTTGTTGTATGACAGTTATTTTATTATTTTTAAAATAAGTAAAATAATCAATGTTAAATGTCATGTAAATATATTAAAAATGGTAAAAATTGTATTACATAATTAATTGTGTCTACCAATTTAAATATATCCCTAAAGTCTTATAAGTTTATTAGTCATTAGATACAGTCAAAGATTGTATTTTACTGATATAAAGTCAGTCCAAAAAGTATGAGAATTTTGATTTAAAATTCAGATAACCACAAAACAAAATAGTTCTAGTATCAAACAGAACATTTTATAAACAACAAGAAAAATATATTTCAATTAAATTAATAACCAACTAAAATAACTTCTAAAAGCCCAAAGTTTCCAATAGAATATGGATATAAAAACGATATTAATAAGCAGCTAAGGGGCAAGAATACTATCTACAGAATAATTTATTTAAATTGCCAAAACAATACAAAATAATAATAATAAATACTTTTGAAAGTATCTGAAGTAAACTAAAGATAATCATAGAAATCTGTTTAGAAAGTTGTTGGAACAAAATTGTAGGATCGGAAGAAAGTCTATTTTGACGACGAATGCAGGAAAACTGTGGCAATTCAGAACGGAATCATATTAAAGGAATAAGACGAAGATTATACACAAAAACAGAAACTAGTAAAAAAATTTGAAGGAAGAAAAAGTGACAAGAGCTAATAAACAATAGAGAACCTATACGATATATCTCCCTCATTAATAATGTATAGGATCCTAACCAATATCCTTCATGAAGTAAACATTAGTATCGAAAATCTTTTCGGACAGAGGAATAGGGTTCACGTAAATGTAGGAGATAAGCTGGCCGTGTTTTTGTGATTGCACACGTTGATCTTAATTGTTTATTTAATAAATTTTTAAGATAAAAAAATGCTATTAGAAACGATGACTGTTTTTTATCATTAGATGGTGGAATTTTAGAATTAGCTTTTATGTAAATTTACAGTACTAAAAATAGATGAGATCAACAGAAAAGGCACCATAATGATCTATTTGCTACACTAAAGTAAAAACGAGCTTTTGCGTATAGTAAAAAAAAAAATAGCGGTGTCAAAAATATATGTATGGACCGATATGGTAGGAATCTACTGTGATATTGTATACTATTCGATCATAATATCGATATGTTAATACAAAAAATAAAAAACTGCTCATTCTACAAAGATAGTTACAACATATCGGATTTATTTCATCTTAACCTTAAACAATAAGATATACATTGTGAACCCGAAAGTTTCCGGCATAAATAAAACGCAAAATTCTTTATCTTCATCAATATTTATTTTATCTCCTTCAAAATATGCTCCATTAGAAGCGATACACAAATGCCAACGTTTCTTCCAATCATCAAAACATTTTTTATAGGCGCTTTCCGGTATGGCTTTGAGTTTCCTCTGCGAATTCTGTTTTACGTCTTCTATGGATTCAAAACGCGTTCCTCTGAGTGGTAATTTGAGTTTGGGAAACAGGAAAAAGTCACACGGTGCAAGATCAGGTGAATACGGGGGCTGTTCGATGGTATTTATTGAATGTTTGGCCTTAAAATCGTTGATAATGTTGGCTCGGTGCGAGGGAGCATTATCGTCATGAAAAATCCATGAATTATCCTTCCACAATTGAGGCCGTTTACGGCGGATATTTTCACGCAAACGTCTTAAAACAGTCAAATAATAGGCTTTATTGACTGTTTGTCCTTCAGGGACGAATTCATGATGCACCACACCACGAATATCGAAGAAAACAATCAGCATTGCCTTGATTTTCGAGCGACTTTGGCGTGGTTTTTTCGGTTTCGGCTCGTCTTTTCCTCTCCATTCCGATGATTGTTGGCTTGTTTGCATGTCGTACTCGTAGACCCATGTCTCGTCACCCGTTATGATGCGTTCCATGAAAGTTGGATCGGAATTGGCACGATCAAGCATGTCTAACGAGACCTGTCCACGATGGTGTTTTTGGAACAAATTGAGGTGAATCGGAAAAAGCCGAGCGTTGACACGTCGCATACACAAATTGTCCACCAAAATCAAACGAGCCATCTCACGACCGATGCCTAGCTCTCGTGCTATCTCTCTAACACTCACATGAGGATTTTTGAACACGATTTCCTTTGCCTTTTCAATGTTTTCGTCGGTGGTAGAGGTCGAAGGTCGTCCAGAACGCGGCATGTCTTCGACGGTCGTACGACAGTCCTGAAAGGCTTTGTACCACTCATAAACTTGAGTTTTCGATAAAACTGATTCCCCATAAGCCTTTTGTAGCATTCGCAACGATTCTGCACACGAAATTTCGTTCGAAACACAAAATTTGATGCAAACTCTTTGTTCAATATTTTTTTCCATTGTTTTTTTCGCAACGCACTACTGAGGTGAACTGGTTTCAACAGCTGCCGTAAACGAACTGTCTGACAGATCGCGCCCATTTTTGGCATAGTAATTAAGGACAGTGCTGCCAAACTACATAAACTTAAAATATCGAAAAATATACAGCGCGCGAATTTTAAATGAGAATTTCCGAAAATTTTTCGGTCACAATGTA
>NC_051846.1:31742041-31754762 GCF_002237135.1 Teleopsis dalmanni
AAAAGTAAACTCACAAGTACTCTAAATGTATTAGATCAGTTTTGATGTAGTTTAAAAAAGACTAAAAATTTAACTTCTTGTTCTCCCGATACACCTTTGGTATATTTAACTACTCAAGAAGTAAAAAGAACTTCAAAATGCTATACTACAACAGTAAAATAGATTCAAGATAGTCTAGAATACCGATGCCTAACATTTTTTGTACCGTTAGGAACAATATTACCGTTTTGTTATATAACGATAAAGTTTTAAAAGGCCAAACTAAAAAAATTTGCTTACATACCTTTAAAAAACAAATCTTGGGATCCTTTCATTGCTACATCCGTACCAGCTATACCCTGGTGAACGGTCTGTAAACCCATAATTTTTCTGTATATTATTATATCGAATAATATTAATCTAATTGATTGCTAATTACTCTTTAAGTTAAGATCCAAACCTTGACTGGAGTGGTGTCTGATATTTGTTCAGGAAATTTTGAAATTGAAGCTTGGAAAGAACAACTAATACTTCTACCATATTGCTTTTAAATTCAACAACCGCTATAAATGTAAAGATATCTTATATTTCAAACTCGAATAGAACACTATGGAACAAGTCAAAACCCTCTTTTCCACTGAAAGAAGAGTAAGAAAGGAAGCTGAACTTAAATTTATGATTCACAACTAAATATTTGAATATCTTAATTAAGACTCTGAGTACCCAATTAATGACTCATTAAATTTGTACTTTTTGGATTTCCCAAAAATTCCCCTTTTTCTAGCATTTAGTTGTTGTAGCGATCACTAAACTGTTCATTTAACCGATCACATTTTTTCTTTCTCTTAACTCGTAAACTGTAAATGACAATTATATAAAATTCCAAGTTAACATATAATGCTTTTGTAATTAGCTCAGGCGTAGAAATTTTCTGATAAAATGAAAACGAAAAAACTGAGTGACTAACAATGAAAAAGGAAAAGTTAGAAAAAAATACAAAAAAAAACTATAATTGCAATAAAGAAAGAGAAATACAATGCAACGCATATTGACTGAAAGTTCATTAGATTTCATGTGAATAACTGAACATTAATTACGACACCACTCATGATTTTGTTCATAATGATCATCGTTACTCATTATTGATGCTTTGATCTACAAGTATTCCGCAGAGAAGTGCGAATGTTTAGTATTAAATATTAAAACATTTAAGAAATATACAGAGAACGGTACACATTCATTCTACTCTTTGTATTATTGAGCTTGACCCAAAAGTTCAAATTGTGTGCTTTTGAAATATTGCGCCTTTACTTACTGCCTTCTCTGACCTTAATATTCAGGGTAGGTTTATAGTGGCACTTGGAAACACAATAGAGTTCATTGTTATTTTTTTTTTTTACTTTAGATTTACATGGGAATTTTTTGAGGTTTTTTTATATTCATGTTACTTTCATCTTTAAAAACATGAGTAAGTTTATGAGTTATATTATTAACTTATTGTACTCTAACAGAATATGACTCCTTAACTAAAAGTAGAATCAAGTTTTTTTGGTCGTCAACATAAACCTTCAAAATTTCATGATTTTCAAAGACAAAAACGATAAAGTATTGTTAAATTAGTATGAGCAATAATTCTAATTAAAAAAACTAAAAACTATAGACGCATTTCATATAACATAGTATATAGTAAAAACTGTCTGGAACAAATCGCGTCGTTAGCTAAGTTATCTTTGTTTAAGTAGAGTATCAAGCTAAAATGGATTGAATTGTTCTAAATAATGATAAGAAATTTATTTTATTTTAGAGAAATTGTCATACTATATACATATAGTATAGATAAAGTAAACACTATAAAAACCATCTTAAACGATGGATATGTAGCTAAATGGAGTTAAAACGGCATTATAGAGATATAGTTTGCAAAAAGGAGGACGGGACGGTTTATCCAATAGGACAGTGCTATTCTACTAATATTATCGTATCACATCATATAATACTTATTTTTAAATTTAATGGTTTTTCTAATGAATCTCTTTACTTGCTATATTAAATAATTCTTGATTTAAATGATTTATTGATTTACTTTAAAGTTTTCTCATAAAAAGTTACCAACATCCATCCTTTGGAAAGGTTAGCAAAGTTTTATTTTCATATATAGGTAGTAATATCATTTCAGTTGCATTTTATTTAAATAGTAGAATATGGCGAGACATTGCATATACCATTAGCATTTGCACTTAAAAGTATTTGAGGAACTCGGATATATTCGAGTTCGAACATTTTGTCTATTCGATAACGTTCGTGGTGGTTGAGATGATGTTAGCACTACTTGCTGAATTCGAGCAACTTGATACTGTTAGAAGTGTTTCTTTTCACTTTCATATTGTTTTATATAAATACGTATGACAGCGAATTCTCAAATAATATATGTTAAAATATATCTGAATGATTCGAGTGCACTTGAAAATCAAAATAATGTGCGATTATACTCGAACCGTTTCGAACATCAAAATAATCGTAGCTTCAAACAAGTCATATAATATTAGTACTTCAATTTTGTATGAGAGCAGTAAAAATTTCAGCGAATCATAAAATTCTCATATAAAAATTATAGTATTCATAAATGCCATCGTGGATTATAAGTTGTTAAATAAATACAAACAAAAAGCGAAGTTATCCTGAGAACAGATATATAGTTATTAATAGTCTGTATAATAATATAATTATTAAATATTTCTAATAGTCTTACTTATTAAAATAATATAATACATTATATAAGCTTTTATTGCAAATAAATTGCTACCCATATGGACAAATAAATCACAATAATGAACAAAAAACCTCATTAAATACTTTCGTTTATTATGATATTTATTTTAAAATGCCTACTGCTCTCATTGCAAGTGTATCTATTTCTGCCTGTGACAGTGTCTAATATTTTTAATATCGAATAACCTTCAATATGAAAATAAATTTTCTTTTATGCATTTTTATGACTGAAATAAAAATGAATTAGTAGTCCTTGTAAATATTTTCTTGAATTTTAGTCGAGAAGACAAACATCTGAACCACTTCTTGATAATAAAAAATTTACAAAAATTCTGCACATTTCCAAGCATTTTGTACTCTTCTGCGTAGCAGACTTGTATTGATATGCAAATCTTTTTCTTTCTTTTATATGACGTGCGAATTAATGAGACGATTACTCAAGAGCAAAGGCAGGGGAAAATGCATACAACCAGCAAGTTAAATAAAAATTATATATTTACATACTTATAATATTAAAAGTAAAAAAGAAATTAAAAACTTATATTCAAGGAACGGAAATATAGATTATTTTGAAGCGCAAAAGCGGATGAGATTTACTGCTAATGTCTGTCCGTCTGTCTAGATACGTACATGTACGGTTGCGATACGTACATGTACGGTTGCGATACGTACATGTTCCCCAAATATGTTTACTTTATATTGTACCTATATACATACTCTTATACTCGTACAATATATCTTTTGTATTCTTCCTTCTGTGCTTTTTGCAGTTTGTGTATAAAATTGTTGTCTACAAAAAAAAAAAAAGAAAAAAATTGTTGCTATTTCATGGAATCGCATATAGATGAAATAATCGTGCTAAGGGTTAGGCAGTCCGTCATACAAACAGACCGACAACATCTGGATTTAGTTGCTAATGTGAGTGAATGAGTGTGGTGGCACTGGTGAGGTAGCTTGAAAAGATGCTTTTGGCATGCTTCATGCACGTTTATGTCGTCAAACGGAAGAAGTATTACTAAAAACTACTATACGTTCAAAGGAAACTACTAACTAAATAAATATGGAAATTAATTAAAAATAAAAAAATTAACTTAATTCTGTTTCATTTAATTTTTTTTATTCTTTTTTTTTGTTTTTTGTATTTTTTTTCCTTTGTTCATTTTTACTACAACGTTTTCCTGTTTGTTAGTTAAAACATCTTTTAAAAAGTAATTATTTTAACATTTCCCCTGACGTAAGCATCTAGTGCAACACGTGTAATTATTTATATGGCAAAAGAATTGTATTTGTTCTTTTGTTAAATAAAAAAAAATACTTCAACATGTAAATTTACTACATTTATAATTTAAAAAAAGAATCTGAAATGAAATACAAAGATTTAATTACAATGGGTACATAAATCTACTTTATGTCAAGTTTAAACAATAAGTAATTAATATATTAGAACAACTTCTATATTCTTTGATGCTTTCTGTTACCGCAAAATAAAATAAAATTCAAAATTGTCAGAACTGTAAGTGCTTTGCGAAGATAGAATAAGATAAAAGAGAACAGAAAACAATAGCGTTTTAGGCATCTTTTGTAGCGGAGAACTGAGACCATAGGTCTTTTATACTGAGAACTAAAACCTTCCTACAAAAGCAAGAACTTCTCAAATGCTCACCTTTGCATAATATTACTCACTCTAAAAAAGAACAAAGTTTATTAAAAAAATCTTCATAATCATATATGACACAACCCGACAATATGTTAAGAATCCTCATATGTTACAGTTCACGTCTCTTTTCATACGATTTTTAGCTTTTAACGACTAACTACATCTTTTCGTTTCAAATAAATAAATAAATTGAAATAAAAAAATAATTAAACTATAAACGAATTTGTTAATAAAATTTTCACAGCAAATTAACAAAACTCCAGAAAAATATGCGAACCTAAAAGTCTAGTACAACTATGGGTCAGTTGATTAAGGTGCGCTGACTCTAAGCGTTAAATTTGGTATAACACGAATTCGTCGATTCCTAATACTTGCAGTCTCAAAAAATCATTTAAAATAATTAAATACAGGAATTATTTCCAAGACCACTGATAATGGGTATTTGACAATACTCGAAACAGCTGTATGGTCAACCAAAAATTCAATTTATTTAAGTAATGTAAAATTAGTTTTTGTTGTTGTAGTTCACTACTCTGTAATCTATAATATTTATTTTTTAAGAATTAATATCTTCTTACTTTTACACTGATTTATATATCTTTAAGATATATAAAAATTATTTCTAAATTCATTTCTTTTCTTTTTTTAACTTGGCAATACAACAAAATCACATTTTTTTAAAGGTGATATAAAAAATATATAAAAAATAAAAAGGGTCTGTTTTTCTAATGAACTTATAATTAAATAGTAATGAAATTGCAACAAGATTTTTTTTTATTATTTTCAATTAATTGAATTTATCTAATGAAAAAAAAATTTCACTACAGTTCGATAAATATCTCTCTTTAAAAACAATAATTTATATTAAGAATTTAAAAATCAAATTAATATATAATTTAAAACGAAATTATTTTAGAGATATTGTCATTTTGGAACTGTTTAAGACTAACACTTTTCGAATAATGACAAGCTACCAAAGGGTGTTGGCTTTTCCGCATATACTTAGGGTTCGAAGTAACCTTACAGTTTAGCAACAGCTTTTAAAATCACATGATCTTAATAAATAGACAATTGTTCTGTTTCCCGACATTATGTTGCCTTTAAACTAGAAATATGGCATAAGGCACCATCCTGTTAAAGTCAGAGGCCTGTAATTAAGAGTACTTTAATTTAGAGACTTAGTTATTTTCTTTTAAAACTTTCTGCCAAATCGTTGCTTTATTTTAAGGCAAAAATAAAATTTATTTGTGCGTTTAAAATAAAAAGCAGAGGGCACGAGTTTTTGCGGATTATTTCGTGAAAAGTAAAAGGCACATAATAATAATTATTTTTAAAAAATATAATATGAAGCGAATTTAATTATTTTTTGAGTTTTATTTTAAAATGCGAATGATAAGAGTTATTAATTCATTTTAATTTTTTTTTATTGATAACTATTACGGTTCCTGGTTAGCTCAGAGTAAAGAAAAAAAAAATGCATATCAGGTAGCTATAACAGATTTTAATGTAACTTAAAACATATTTGTAATAAATATTCTGTTACTGTTGCTTTGCAGTTATATTACTCTTTTTCTCGTGATCGTGAATAATACTACTACTATCGTCTTCTACAATAGTTATTTATTTTTTGTCTGGGAGCAAAAAACATCCTTGTCTTACAAACTAATGAGTCAGCTTATGTGATTATATGTCCGTTTTCCATTATAACCTTAGATAAATGAATTTTACAATTTATATAGATAAACATTATTTTCCCACATTTTAATTTATTTTCCGGAATCTCTTTAAAGAATCTAATAACTTACTCTATAACTCACACAAATATATAATGGCACCATACTTTCAACAAATTTGTTCTTTTTATCAAAATGTTAAAAAAAACTTGAATAAAATATTGCTGCTCTACTCTGCAACTTCTAGTTTCAGTTATCAGAAGTGTTATGGAGCGCAATAAAAGCGCACCAGATGTAACTCAATTTTTCCACATCCACACACATTTTCACTTTGCTCTTTTCGATACCTATTAGGTAATCCTTAACATCATCACTCGGTACATTGACTGTCTGTAATCGCAGAACCTGTTTCTGCAATAAATTTTCTTATTGGAATCATTTGATTCCATTTGAAAATGAAGAAAAATAAGTGTAAAGGAAGAAGAAAAAATGGATATTAGCCATTAACGTTAAGAAAAAGAAATACCCGTCTCGTATATTTATTTAACATAAAAATAAAATAAAAAAAAGATAAAAAATAAAAATTTATAAGAAAATTTATTTTTTTATCCGTTTTACTTTTTATTTTCTTTTACAACTTCTTGAGTACACAATCTTTCCGTAAACGTCGTACAGACAAATGGTTTGGCTGGTGGATGTATGGATAGAGGAACGGACAGACAGGCTCCTTGTACGTGAGTTAAGATCGATTTCCGGTCTGATTGTGTCTTGTTTTACACTGCAGTGCGTGCATTTGAGTTTGGCCAAGATTTGTTTGGTCATGTGTATAAGGTTGCATGTGCTTCACATTTGCCGCCGTATACCCGCATCTGTGCACAAGAGACCCAGCTGCATATGTGCATACAAAATTAGCATTACTAGTAAATGTTTTAAGAAACATACTAAAACTAAATGAAAACTTGTACTTGGTCTTGGTCTTGGTCTTGGTCTTGCTATTGCTATTGCTATTGCTCTTGGTATTGGCTTCGATCTGTGCGGTGTGCGGCTTCATCCGTTTTTATTCAAGTTGTTGTTGTTGCCGCTGTTGTTGTTGTTGATGTGTTTACGTATACGAGGGCATTTTAAAATTTCTTCTGGTGATCATATTACGATTTGTTGTGGCTAAGAATTTCACATGTGGCTGCACAATAATTCTATCTACAATAAAAAATATTGTTTGTACTGCCTTCGAAAATTGCCTGTAAATTGATAACTACTTGAACTTCATTTGTGGTTTTGGGCGAGTGCAATATACAATATTATTAATGTTTGTTTATTAAAAGTGTATATTCTCGTTAGTATTTTCAAGTAAAATGACAACTAAACAAGACTTTGGCTTATTAAAGATTATAATTTGAACTTCACATGTCATGGAAATATCTTCTATAGTAGTTAAGTTTCTACTGCTTTAGTGTTGACAGTTTTGATAAGTTGGTCAGTTGCTTTAAATGAGATTAGTCTTAACTCAGCTTTTGCTACCAATTGAGGTGACACAGGAATCAACTCAAAAATGGTAATTAAAAACTGTCTACCATTCTGAAAGTATACAGATATTTTATTTTTAATGCATGCTTTATCAATTATATGTTTCCTGTAGATAAATAATATCAAGTAGAATTTATTAAGTGTCTTTATAATTAACGTAATGTACTTGTATTTATAATAAACTACTAGATACTGTTTTTTGTTAAAAATATATAATTTACTGTCGATTTTACCTGAATATTTTGTCTCAATATTACGAAATATAGTAAATTTGTTTAATGTTATAAATTATTAATTTTATTATCGATTTTACCATAGCATTACATAATAAATGAAAAAAAAACTCTGTAATGGAGTTTCAATACTACAATTAATAGAAGAAGTTGGATTTGTGGAAAAACTTGAAGTTCACGAAGACGGTACACAACCAGTGACTGTAACAGTTATCACTAAAAATATAAAAATCAACTTATAACTCTTTTCATTCGCATTTTAAAATAAATGACAAAAAATAATTATATTTGCTTAATATTATATTTTTTAGAAATAATTATTCTTATGTGCCTTTAACTTTTTCACGTACAAATAACTCTTACACTCTGCTTTTTATTTTTAAACGCACAAATAACTGTTATTTTTGCCTTAAAAACATTAAATTCAGGAATAACTCTTATTTTTGAAAACAAAATATACCACGCGGCGTAGTAGTAGTATTTAGTAGTACTTTTAAAAATGAAAATATAAATTGCATTTTGCATGTGAGGTAGTTGTTTTTGTAATTTCATATAAAACGCATAATATTAAGAATGAAAGTTGTTAGAATGATAACTATATACTTAAATTAGAGTTTTGAGAACTTTTTGTTCCTCCTTTTTTTTAAATTTTTGAAATAACTGTTCTTTTCGGTCCCTGGGCACAACACATCTTTAGATCGCAATGCAAACTGCCACAATATAATAATAATACTTGTTTTAACTTTATTAATATTTATAGAAACGCTTCCAACGCAAATAATTTATTTATAGTTATTATTGTTTTATTTTCTAAATTATAATTTTTTATCACTGATTTGGTGCTATTAACTGGCACTTTTTGCCTTAATGTATATATATAAGGTAAATTAAGCAATAACTCCGTACATAAGATAACTGAAGGGGTTTGCTACTTAATTAATATACATTCAATTTATTACTTTAATGAATGAATTTTGACTGATGATTCGTACTTACAATTAAGAGAATATAAACTCAATCAATCAAAAATTAACTCATGAAAGATTTATATTAAAGTTCATTGTATATACATGTACTATAATTCTTAAAATCGTATCAAGATAAAATAATTAAATTCGTATAACTTGAATAGTTCAGTCATTGTATGAAACTTAAATCTTCTCATATGCGGTTTATTTCACAAAATAAATTAATAACACATAATGGTTTAGATAAACTACTGAATCACACATACTGAATAATATTTAGAGAATATACAATTTCAACATTTTCTTTAAAAATTATATCATTTTTTTTAGCACCATCAAGTCAGTAGATAGAGTAAGCAAAAGCATATTAAATTTTGATTGTTTTCGTACAGATTTGCTATTTGGTGCATTTTATATTAAGTAGTTATTCCATATAGAACTTAAGATTATAGAAGTTAATCATTATTGAAGTTAATAAATATTTATCATTGTACAAAATATAAATAATAAAAGTTAATGGGAAATTAGACTTCGATTAAAATTACTTCAATGCAAATATCAAACTAAAAGTATTCAGACTAAATACTTCGTCTACATTGGAATTTCAACAGAGAAATTGTTTTTGAAGTCTGTGACATATAATATTAAAATATATATATATTAAGACATATTTATCAACATTATTGTATGTTGAAATAATCAAAGAGCTATAAAATATTTTTAATCTTATATTACTAAAGCAGTTTGACTATGAAAATCTCTTGTTTCTTTCAACCAATAGTTCTTTCAGATATAATATTCGCTAGTAAGACAGTGGCTTACAAACATGCAAAGAATTATGTCAAAATACCCTTCATGAACCAGATCTTCGCTAGTGTTATCATTTTTTAAACTTATAGTTCAATGTTAAAGACCTTAAACAATCAGACCAACTTATCGGGTTAACGACAAAAATGTCGTCTTATTTTTGAGTTAAAGTAGTAAATTCAGACAACTTCCTTAACATAGTTTTGGTAATAATCATCCTTCAAAGATGGTTTAAATTTCAGTTGCTACATATAGCATTTTGAAATTTCAGTATATTGAGAAAGGCTGTGCTTGATATTATAATACATTAACCATATTAGAAAAATACGAACAATACCTAACTATTATGCAAACTTGTTGAAGCAATCATATTCGTAGTTTATGATTATTTTTAGGAGATTCGCATATAATTATCCGACCGATTTTAACTTATGTCGGCCAAATCCTTACAAATGACAATAGCCTATAAAATATATCAAACGTAAATTGCTGTTGAGAAATCTAATCTACTTAAGGTGGAGATCAGAATCAGTATAGAATGCGTTATTATGACAAGCAAAAAAAAAATGTGACCCAAAAAGCGGGTGGATAGAAATCGTTAAGGAATAAACTAAAAACTACATAATACGATGTTAAGGAACTTTCGTTTAAAGTCAAAATTTTTGTAAACATATATCTATCAAACAAATAGAGCAGTTAACCTAAAGAGAAGATAGATTCAAGCTATTAGGAAAGGAAAACCTGAAATTAAGATAAATCAAAACAGTAACTGACGGAAGTCAAAATTTAGTTTCAACCCTCACTCTAATATAAAACCAAACCTTTAAAAACTCAGATACCTAAATCATTTTTTTAAATCTCACATAATTCATACACTTATTAATTAAACTTCCTCTTTATAAATAGAGTTTTCCAAATATACGTAATCGTGTTTCCAGCAAATATATGTTTAAAACATTTGTTCCATTTTTTCCCTATATATATAAACTAGTTTTTTCGCATGCATAAACACAATACTTACAATGTGAATTGCAGGTTTGAAGTGGAATTTTAAAGTATGCATAATTTATTAGTTTTAAGGAAAACTATATTTAATTTATTTAATTTAATTGCCTTAAGTTATAGTTAGTCATATATTCAATAATAATTTGCTACGCTGGAACTCATTAATTTTTAATGGTATAATTAACAATCAATGTAAAACCAGTTCATCTGTGTTGACCCTAATTAAAGATGTAACTCTTAAATTAAAGACTTAAATAGACTATTTCCTTATCGTTTTTGTTTACTCTCTCGTCTTTTTAAACTATTGGACTTACTCGACTCTCTTATTGCACAATTCTTTACTGCATTTATAGATCTTTGTAATTCCCAACAATAACTGCATTTATATTTGAATTTTACATTAATGGTAATACATGTATACTTGCATATTACCGCAATAGATCTTTGAAAAAATATTTTACTCATAATTTCATATTTCCATTTTTTAAAGATAATTACTTTACTAAAAGTAAAGATAATTGACTGCAATGTTTAATGAGTATTACATAAATTAAACGATAATGTTTTTATACCTTTTAGAAAGACAAAAAAAAAATAAAAAAAAAATATTTTTCGGTATCTAAGTTTATAGTCTCGAAAAAAAGTTGCTTATAGTTCAGTGTACTGTGACAAAAGTAAAAACCGTTTGATATCTTTTTCTGTGTAGGCATTATTACATGGTGTCACAAAGTTAATTATCTAAAAAAATCCCACCAATTTCAAATATTTAAATAGCGTGAAAGTACAGGTTTTTTCTTATTCAAATAAAAAACTATGTATATATGTGTATATTATTATTAAGTCAATGCATTCCATTCATGCCCATTAAATCGTATACATCCGCACTCCAAAAGAAGTAAGTAGTAAGTAGCACTCAACGCTCTTCTAACGCACTACATTTTTGTATGGAAATTATGTATAAAATTACATTTAATAACTATAAAAAATTTGAGAGCAACTTACATAGTAGTAACTAGCAACTCACCTTGGATTTGAAGTCAGCATAGCGTATCCAGTTGCAACTTTATTGACTCAAGTCATAATCGTAATCGCCGTCATCGTCATCGTCATCGTAATGCTGTTTTAATTAACTCAACAACTTGGCCAACAAGTGGCATGTTTTGTTGTTTATTGTGGGTATTGTTTTACAAAACAATCAACTTGTATGCACAATACCACACGTACTCCACTCCCCACCAATCCACTCCACTCCCAAATAAGACGATATAAACAAAAGATGATTACGCACTTCAATTATAAATGAATTACTCGCTTACAATGGACTAAGTTTTTGGCATTATAACCTTCAATTACAACCAAAATAAGAAGTCTGTTGATGATTTACTCACCCAGCAAAGCGTAAAAATGACAATGACTGGGCATTGTAGGTTCGTTTGTTTATTTACACAAAACTCCAATAAAATTTATTGTTTGAAATTGTCAAGTCAATTATGATAAGTGTGGATGAACAGAGATACACACTCGTATTGGTATTCGTACATTTTTCCAAGTGTATTTACAAGTATTCCGTTTGCCTTGCTGTCCATTTTCTAAAACATGTGCAAGCCTTTTGCGGTAATTTCATTGCAAAATTGAAAATTGGAATATACTATTTAAAAAAAAAAAAATAACTAAATTAAATAAAAACATGTCAGTGACATTGTTGCTGTTGCTGAGTTGTGTACGGTAATCAATGAATAAGCAACAATTAAAATTGGTTACACTGCAAAACCGCTCGCTGCCTTCCAGCGCTCATATAGAACTTAAAGTGATTACCAGTATATATCGTACGACTTTCATAGTTTTTAGCGGTTTAATTTGCATTATTCACAGCATGAATCAGTTTTGCCCATTTTGAGTTTTTCACTTATTTAGTTACATCTTTCTCGTTACTTTAGAATAAATTTAAAAAATAATTAAAAAAAAATATTACAAAAAATAAAAAAAAATTACAAAAACAAAATATTACAAAAAAAACAAATTAAATTATAAAATACATGTTGAGTTATTTATTGTTTTTGCTTGGAAAAATTTAAATATTATATTAGACGTGGGTTGTTCAAAAAA